>NC_141541.1:77025000-77328750 GCF_021556685.1 Rattus norvegicus
GGCAAGCACCCAAGTGTGTTATAGCCTCAGCCCAAGTCTTCTGTAGCACCAAGTACTCTTAAAGCAGTTAAAGGGGATTCAGAGGACTTGGGGAAATCACTCAGCTGACTGATTGGGTGCTGACTGCAGAGCACAGACCCGACCTCCAGATGCTGAAGTAGGAGTCTCCACCAGACACAGCTTCTCCAGATGCTGTAGTAAGGGTCTCCAGTACACACAGCTTCTCCAGAAATGGAGAGGTGGAAGCATAAGCAGCACACTGGCGTCTTCACTTTGGCAACAGATAAGAAACAAACAGTCACCAGCATTCATTAAAATTCATCACTAAGAAAATGCCTAATGATATTTTTCATGAATCTGACCTGAAGCTGCTCCCCAGAGAGAAATGAAATTACATCTGACTTAGTAATGTGCTTTCATTATCCTGGGTCTTAGAAGAGAAGGAACTCTGAAAATGAATGGGGGAACGTGTCCTCCCCAAAGCAGTGCTCAAAGTTATGTTTGTTTAATCAATAGCATTTGAGAGGCTGAGGACACAGCTCAGTTGCCAGAGTGCTTGTTTAGCCTGCACAAAGCCCTGAGTTCCATTGCCAGCAATGCATAAACCAGGCATGGTGGTATACACTAAAAATCTCAGAGCTTCTGAAGTAGAGGCTGCAGAATCAGGAGTTCAAGATCATCCTTGGCTATACAGCCATATCATGGCCAACCTAGGCTCCTTGATACCCTTTGGATGCACAGTAATAATTCTCAGACTTGACAGGCAGCTGTTCAACAGATTGCCTGGGGAGCTTTTCCTATGCCTCTGTCTAGGCTATACCCTAAGTCAATTAAACCCAATTTCCTGGAGGTGAAACCAAGGCGTCAGTACTCTCTGTAACTTCCCAGTGATTACAGCTACAGCCAAGCTTTTGGGATAATGATGTAAGGGATAAGTTATGGGGATGAGTGGAGTGTTGGCTGCTATCACTGACTTCCCTCCTCCTGGTTCTGTGGGTCCCTGATCTCACGGTGCTGGTGATGCCTCCAGATGAACACAAATGACTTCTCTACCCCTTAATTCTGGATTAAGCCATATGGCTACTTTTGTCCAGTGGGATGCCACAATGTGATGAGTGGTAAGGTCTAACTGGAAGATGGACTTGCTCTCTAGTACGGTCTCTTTTCACTGTAAGAAATGAATGTTTCAGGCAACCACTATATGAAAAAGAACAAGAGAGATAAGGAAGACAAGAAAAGGGAGTCAACACACAGAACCAAGCCCAAGAACTCATACATGCATGCCTACAGACACGAACGTGACAGCACACACACAGAGAAGTACTCGAGGTAGCTAAAGTATATTTTAAAATGTGATAAGAGCTGGGGAAATGGCTCAACCATTAGCAGCATTTTCTGACCTTGTTGAAGACCAGAGTTTAGTTCCCAGCACCCATTTCTCTAACTCCAACCCCAAGAGATCTCTGGCACACCCTCTAATGGCCTCTTTGGGCACTCACACACATATCAATACAAATTAGAGTAATACATATCTTTAAATAAATTTAAAAACTTTAATGGGATGGTCAGTCCATTTCAGGTAAAGGGGTCCTTTTTTGGGGAAACACGGTCCCAGGTTGAAATGTTTCCAAAGATAAATTTGACCCATAATGGCTCCCAAGGTATAGACTTTGGGATGAGAGCTTCAGTCTTTGTAAGCCTTCTGATGTTTAAGTAGAAAATATTTTTTCTTTCAGACAGGAGTCTAGCTTGGTTGGCTTCTCAGAGCATCTACTTAGCAGCTTACTACAGCCAAACAGTGGATGGAGTTTGGGGATTTTTACAGAAGAGTTTTGGGGAGGATCGAGGGCCCCGAAGGGGTATAGGAACTCGACAGGATGACCAACAGAGTCAACTTAGACCCTTGGGGATCTCAGAGACTGAACCATTAACCAAAGAACATACATGGGCTAGACCTAGGCACCCCCCACCCCCCGCATGTATGTAGCAGATGTGCAGTTTGGTCTTCATGTGGATCCCCAACAACTGGAGCAGGGATTATCCCAAAAGCTGTTGCCTGTATGTGGGATAAGTTCTTCTAGCTGGGCTGCCTAGTTTGGTCTCAGTGGGAGAGGATGTGCCTAGCCCCACAGAGACTTGATATGCCTGGGTTGGGGGATACCTGGGGGTTGGAGTTCCATCCTCTCAGAGGAGAAGGGGAGGGGGTTGGGGAGGGGTTGTGGGAGGGGATAACTTGGAGTGGGAGAAGTGATCAGGATGTAAAATGCATGCACACTTGTGAAAGATCAGCTGATCAGGTACAGAGATGAAGATCTCACTCCTAAAGTATCCATGTGTCTGCATCTCTGTTTTCATGGTTCAGACTCTCTAGGACCGACAACAGTGTTTCGCAAATGTTTTTGAACAGACACATAAAGTGTCTAGTTATAGACACAGATATCACAACCACATCTCTAAGACTTTCAGACTCAGAAGATCTGGCTGAGACCTGAGAATCTGCATTTCTAAGTTGATATCCACTGACCTATATGAAAGGCAGTAATCCTTGACCAAGGGAAATTGCTCTGTAGTTCTTTAGTAGAGAAGTGTGTGTATACAATTCTATGTTTAGTTTCTTCTCCATTGCTATATAAAATACTCTGTGTAAAGCGACTTAAGGGAGAAAGGATTTACTTCAGCTCACAGCTCAAGATACAGTCCATCATTGAGAGGGAAGTCACATCTGCAGGAGCCTAAAGCAGCTTTATCTTCAAATCAAGGAACAGAGAACTAGGGATGAATGTATGCATGTCCAGCTTCCTGTCTTCATCTTAGACTGTCTGTGATTCCTTTGCCTAGGAAATGGTGCCACCCACAGTGGGCATGCCTTCCCATTCTAATTCAGGTAATTAAGATTATCCCAAAAAAGCATGTCCAGGGGTCCATCTCATAGGTGATTATAGATTTTGTCAAGCTGATAATTAACATGAACCCCCTTATCTGGAGGATAGAAAGAGTCAGCTACTTCAAATCTTCTAACAAAAAGCTCATCTTTTTAATAATCATAGCTACTTCTCAACTTTATATTATTATTCTTGAAAGCCAGTCATGAGATGTTTACTTTTCAAAACAAGCTTTATCATACTAGCCCCTTCTCAGACCCTTTACCTAAACCTATCCTGTGGTATTTGATACTAATTTGTTTGTTTGTTTGTTTGTTTGTTTTGGAGATAGGGGTCAGTGTAGCTCAGGCTTGCCTGGAACACACAATGTAGCCAAGGATGACTTTAGATTTCTGATCTTTCTGTCTTTACCTCCTGAGAGTTAAGGTTACAGGTATACAGTGTCCTACACTGGTTTATACAGTGCTGGGAATAGAACCCAGAGCCCCACGCATGCTAGTGAAGGGTTCTACCAACCCAGCAATACTCTGACTCTGACTTGTGCTTAAAGCTCATATCCGGATGAACTTTTCTTATGTCCTTACAGAGGACAGATGATCTGTCTGATTCATCTTAGAACTTCTACTGTGTCTTGCACGTGTTTTGTAATACATGCTAAATGTCTATGAAGCTAAATATGGACGGTTTTCCATGGGAAGGATGCTCAGAAGGTGAAAGAGTAAAACGTGAAATGAGCAGTCTGCACCGTCAAATACAGCGACCATTAGCCACATGGGGCCATTCACATCCCCTTAATTACAATGGCATGGAATTAAAGATTCAGTTCCAAGCCACAGTCATCAAGACCGTGTAGTCTTTGCAAGAGAACAGACAAATGGATCAAAGGAACAGAATAGGCAGTCCAGATATGGACACACATACACACAATGAACTGATCTTCACCAGGGGAAGGAAGGCAACATACTGTCAAAGGCTTCTCTGTTCTGTTCGGTATTCCACAGCTCTAGCTCCAGAAACTATCAAAGGGAACTTTAGCTGCCCAGGACCCATTCCTCCCTGCCACTGGCTCTGAAGACAATTACCAATTGATTAATAGCAGACTTCAGCCTCAATCCTGGGTGATGGTAAGGAATGGAGAGGACTGTGCTGCCTAAAGGTCTCACCTTCCCTACAAGTCACAGGAACTTTGAATCTTAGCACCCAGCTCCATGCCTTGCAAACTGCAGAAGCACAATTAAGGTTTTAAGAACAGAGAGAGTGGGTGTTAACTCAGGGGTGTCTGTAGCTGAGAGTTTACAGTGACTCTTAACAAATCTTTAATATGCCTACTGTGTGCTGGAGACAGTCTACTCTGTCTTGCTTTATAGAACTAGAATGTCAGTCACACAGTAATTTAAATGTTCTACTAGTCAGATTTAATTGTTTTTTTTCTGCATATTAGTGTTTTGCTGAATGCATGTGTATGTGTGTATGTGTACTAGATGTATGTTGGGGGCTCTCAGAAGTCAGGGTAAGATACTGGACTTCCTGGAACTGGAGTACCAGATATTTGTGAGCCACCATATGGGTGGTAGGAACCAAACCTGGGCTATCTAGAAGGAGGAGAAGGAGGAAGAGGAAGAGGAGGAGGAAGAAGGAGGAGGAGGAGGAAGAGGAGAAGGAGGAAGAGAGGGGGAAGAGGAGGAGGAGAAGGAAGAAGGAGGAGGAGCCAACTCTCCAGCCCTTATTGGTCAGATTTTAAATAAGACTGAAAGAGAAGAAATTAAATATCATTCAGTAACATTTTTATTTAACCCAACATATCTAAGCCATTGTCATTTCAACAACCAACCCCAATAAAATTAATAAATGTTCCCGATCAATTGGGTTGCTATGAGGAAGCTACTTCTCTGTATTTGTTTCTTCATTGGTACAGTGGGATCAGGTAGAGTGGGTCATCCCAAGTGGACACTGTAGGCTTCCATCTTCTTTTTAACTTCTTAGTGTCTGCCATGCTTGGGTTTCCTCTTCCCACCAAAAAAGGTTATGTTTTCACTCTACTAATACCCCAGAAAGAAACTTTTTCTTTTTTTAGGAGAGATTTTATCTTGGCTCAGGGTTTCAGGCAGGTACAGGATTTTGTAGTGGAAGCTGTTTTCATAAAAATGGATCCTCCCGCAGAGAAACACGGCAGGAAGTAGGTACCTGGTTTAGCCTCCAAAGGCCAGCCCTTAGTCTGGTGCTAGACCTCACTTTTTAAAGATTCAAAAACTAGTTTCAGCAGGTGGAGATTGGAGTGTTAAAACAAGAGGCCATGCAGGCTAGGCACATTCCGTTAGTAACAAGGATATCCAGCCCAAGCCTTGCTTTTTGGGTTTAGCCCAAGGGCTCTTATAACCCGGGTATAAACCACACCCTCTACCGGAGCAGAAGGCCATCTGTCCCATGCCCAAGAGCAGGACTCTATTTCCACTCGATTCCATTCCAGCAGCATGTGGCTCTGCTTCAGTCTCCTGAAGTTATTTTGAAAGGAAGGAAACTTGTTGTCTGGGCACTCAGGTTTAATTTTCCATCTCCTTTGTTCTTGTGAGTGTTGTAGAAAGCTCCGTGCTCCCGAGGAAATTCTGCTATATACTGCCATCGTTTTCATTCTCTCCCCTCTTGCCAAGAAATGCAAGAAAAATAACTGTCAACTTTTTTGCATATATAAATTTTAACAGCCCATACATGTCAGCTAATCTTTTATCCAGGAAGGAAAGCCTTATTCCAAGTGATTGAAAGTTGAAACACTCAGGCTCTCATTCGTGTTGGGTAATGGGATCGCTGTGTTGTGGACATGGTATTTTGTGATTAGTTCAATTCTGTTCCCCAAACCTATGAACTCCAATGGCTGTTTACTATGTACAAGGGCATGATGATTGTCTTCAAGAACTATAATCATCCCCCAGGAAAGATAAGAGTTCAAACAATCCTGGAAGACCTACAAAGACAATATTAAGTGTTTTAAAGGGGGTGCAGCTGGGAATTACAACTTGGCTATCCCAAAGGTGAGGAAACATCATGGAAGATGGGGTGGCAAGAATGGCAGAGCTGGAGGGTAGGTGAGAGTGTTGTGTGCAATGCTGTCTTCTGGGTTTGACCTGGCATTTGAACCTATGAGCTCATACCAGCGTGATGACCAGTCAGGCCAACCATCACTCCAGCATGGGTGTTGGAAGGAAGCTGCACACCAATGGATCTTTATGAGCCTCTCCCCTAATCAAGGAGCTATTGGCAGTTGATGGCTAAGGAAGGGGGTTGGGGTAAGGGTCATTTATCTTGGTGTGGCTACTGGTAGATTGGCCATGCTCTGGTGCATGGCTCCACGCCGATGCACATGTGGGAGGCACTGACTGGCATCAGCAATTCGTTAAAAGAACAGGGCATGAAGGTTGGAGGCAAACTCGTTGGGAAGGGGTCTGTGAGGAGTTAATGAAAGGGAAGTTGGGGGTGTGGGTCTGATGTAAACAAAGAAAAGAGGGTCAGCTGGGGCTATGGCTCAGTTGGCAGCGGGCTTGGCTAGCATGTATGAATTGCTGGGTTCAGGGTCTAACATCATATACATCTGGTGTGGCAGTACACAGCATTTATCAGAGCACACAGGAGATAGAGGCAGGAGGATCAGAAGTTCAAGGTCATTCTGGAGTTTGGGATCTGCTTGGACTATAAGATGTCCTGTGGCAAAGGATCAAGACAGAAGCATCAAGACAGATCAAACACTGGTATGCAACTAGAGCTTAATGTCAGTCAATAGAGAAAGCAGGGAGGTAGGGAAGGCACTCAGAGAAAAGAGACACTGACATGTAATGTGGACCCACTAAGGAAGCAGGAGGAGGCAGCATTGCCCGCCCTGGCCTGAAGACTGAACCCTGGATTGTAGGGATTATGTAAGGTAGTTTGGCAAACTCAAACCCGCATGCGTGTGTCTCACTTCCTATTCTTCCGCCCGTGGGAGACAGCGTTCATCAATTCCAGCCCACACCTTTCCAACCAACCTGGGATGAGATTCTCTTTCCATCCTTGGTGTAGGAGTGCCGAGGTAAGTGAGGTAGAGCAGTGAATACCTTGTTGACTAGTTAGTAGCTAATTGGATTGGCAATGGGGAGCCATTAAAGTCTTGTAAGCATGGGAGTGACATGGTGGGGAAATGAGAGCTTGTAGTTCAGGGTAATTAACTTGGCAGTGCTATGCAGAATGAATGGATTCCAGTGGTTGGAAGAATGAAGGGCAGTTATCCGGAAGGTTGCTGTGATGGCTTGTGAGGAACAATCATATCTGATATTGAATGAAGACAACGAAAAGGAGGTGCAGATGTCAGAGCCAAGAGCTAAAGAACCTAGCAAACATACTAGGATGAGGACAGTTAGGGACTGGATTGTGAGAAGACTCTAAATGAACTCTGAGGTTTTCTGTAATTACCCTAGCAGGGAAGAAAGTAGTATTGTCCTTGGGAGGGGAGCCTGGGATTGGTGAGGAGGTCCTGGACTCTGAGATGAGGAGAGGGGAAGAAGAAACTGTAAACCAAAACATGGCTTTAGGTTTATCTCTTCGAAGGAGAGCAACTCTTCTGAGCCAGAGCCTATCAGAAGACTGAGTGTAAGAGAAAGAAAATAATAATCATTTAAAAGCAAACATTGTTGCCCTTTGTCAATGAGCAGGGTCTAAAAGAGGCTCCTGTCTATGTAAATATCTGGGAAACTGGAAAGTCTTAATTAGTTATCAGAGAAGGACACCAGGAAGGGAAAGAGTATAAACCTACTCACTATGCTCTTCCAATGCTTTCCCAACCTAGGTGATTCACACTCTAGCAACAATGACTGACGGTCAAGAATGCCTGTAGCTCACTTATTTTTCCCCTGGGGGACGGCACTTGAGTTCCTGATGATTTTTTTTTTTTCAAACTCAGAAGCAGTAACTGTGTTGAGTTAGGAGAAATTTACCCACCCCCTCCCCCACTACCCTCTGGGATCTTTTCTCTGAAGGGAGCAGATTTTATCTCAGTGTTTCATTTTGTTTTGAAACAAGGTTTCACTCTGTAATCCTGGCTAGTACAGAACTCACTTTGCAGACCAAGTTGCCTCAAACTCACAGAGATCTACTTCTGTCTTGACGAAGGCCAGCAGGGCCTTCCTTTCTTTTCTGGAAGATGTTTCTTGTGTGACCTGTTCCAATTGGTTGAAGGAGAACTAGAAGGGAACCCACTGAATAACAAGAATCTTACTGCCGCCTCTTTGCTACAACAGCCTAATTCATAACCACATTCTCCGTTTTGTCCATACAAACATGGATAGCTGTAGCTGCTATCGGCCTCATCAAAGAAGCTTCTCTTCATAGCCATTGGAGACCTACCTAGAAAACCACAATTGGTTGCAAGGCAGAGATCAATTGATTATGGGGAGGCCAACCCCAATGGATACATTACAGCTCCTTTATGGCTCAGGGAACATGGTGGAAGAAGGGGCAGAAATATTGTAAGATCCCGAAGAGAACTCTGTGGTGATACAGTCTCTCTTAGAAACAACCTAAACAAGACCAGAGCAATATCAATATTGATACTGCTATTAATTAATGTGGAAGAGAACCTGTGTTTAGACTTGAACGACAGGTAGCCATGGACAGCCGGGAAAAGAATTAGCCTCTCCCAGGACGAGCACCTTTAATTAGTTGTTTAATGCAGAGTCGTCAGCTTTGAAACCATATACACAGCCTCAACAAAAAAGGGAATGGTTCTATTTTTATTTATCTGTGCTTACACGCATGCTTATCTGTGCAACAAAAGTAATCAACTACCAAGAGGCTTTCACCTGAGAGGGGGTTGGGACTGGGAGGGAGCAGAGGGGTGGTAACTAGGAGGAGCGGTGAAATAAACAGGGGAGTGATTAACTCTATTCAAGTAAACACTTAAAAAACTTAAAAAAAATCCAATAAAACAACCAACAGATGTATTTTGAGACGTCTGTCCCAAAGGAAGCTGTTTATTAAGCTGTGTGCTTTGAAGTGTTTGTTTATACTCAGAGAAGTCAAATGTGACCGTGCTAGGTCAGTTGGTGCAAGAACGTCAGATGTAGGCTAAGCAGTGGAAAGTCGGAGAGGAGAGGCTACTCAGAAAAGCTGCTTTGGAGTCAGGGGAAGCCTCGCAACTGATCCGAGATAGAGGAGACAACCATAGCATTGCACACAGGCACCAATGGATAGGCTAACATCAGAGATCCTTGCAGAACCCAGAGTTAGGTGTCAGAACCCTTCACATCCCATCTACATCAGCTGGAAAGACGGACTACAGCTAGGCAGGTGAATGCACTGGCCAAGATCAACTGTGTGCTCGAATCCAATCAACAGAACTAATCAGTAGCAACTGGCAGGGGGAGTGGGGCGAGGCTTATTCAACTAGATTCACACCCCCCCCCCCTTTAAAGCATTCTCCAAACCAGAAAATTAGCAAAAGTACAACATTCCCCAGTTCTCCCTCCCCCCATGTCACCCCCTGAAACACACATATTTTTGCCACCTTCTGGTAGATAATAATATTTGTGTTGTTGAATTTTTTCAGGCTTTCTGAAAGGAAGGTGGGGGTGTAAAAATGGTCTGATTTCATTAGCATCTTTGGAAATAAAGGGAAATGGTGGCTTCGCTATTGAGACACAGAAGCTAGCTCTCATCTAAGGATATTCACCACCCATTCCATTAGTATTGGTATTTCCTGCTGGAATTTGGGGTGGAGGTAAGCACTTAATTCTCAGCTTTCCTTAAGTATCAGCTAGTAGATGGGTGTGCTCCAAAGGGAGTTAAGCTCAGAATCATGCCTTATAAAGATAAGACTCGTTAATTATCTGGATTTTTTTTTATTATCCAGACGTTATTAATACCTCTCCCGGATGTCTGTCTGCTGTAGATGAGCCTGTGCATTTAATATCAAAAGTACCAATGGGAATAGAAAACTAGTAGGTACACTGGAGTTCAGTCGCAGTTAGGCCCATTTCATGGGCTCAGAGAGTCCTTCACCAAACTGGCCAAAGTTTTCTTCACAAAATAGTTCACTGCCAAATGGTTTCTGGATCCTTCACGGAGAAAAATGGCAAAAGAGCTTGAAAGAGACCTCTTTCCATAACACTAGTTACTTGTTAGCAGTATGCATCCTACAATCACAAAATTTATTTTAAACCCAGTAATATCTAAGACTGGAAACCCCAGACTGTCCCATCCCAAAGTAAAAAGCTCCAAGTTCGTCGTCCGTCCTCCCACCTTCCTCCTCCCAGGGGGTTGTCAATCAGCTTCTAATTCCCCTTCAGTTTTTGCCCCCAGCCTCCAACCGGGCTTGCTGAAAGCTGCAGTTACCAGCGAGTGCCCCAACGCGGATAACCGGATTTGTCTCCTCCTCCCAAGCTGGCTGCGGATAGGGGACACCGAGTTACTGCCCCCGAGGGAATCTCAAAAGTAGACAGAGCCACACGTCGCCGACCGTTCGTTTCTGTCGCTGGATTAAATAGGAGAGGGAGGATCGGGGCGCAGGAGGCACCCCTTCTTTCTCCTCCCTCCCTCTTCTCTACCTCCCAAATTTGGCAGCCCTGTGTGGCTCCCGGTCTGGGGTCTGGAGGGTGGGGAGTGTGGGTGCGGGGGCCGGCTGGAGACGCTCTCGCTAGCGCTGCCTGTGGCCAAACCCGCCTCGCGTCCCCTCTCGGCCGCACACGCGTCCACCGCCACTCGCGCGCTCACTCGCGCTCTCGCCTGGCTAGGTCCCTCCTGCTCTCGCCCGTCTCCTTTTCATTTTTTTTTTTTTTTTTTTTTGGTACCATAGAGTCGCTCTGAAAACAGAAGATAGAGGGAGTCTCGGAGCTCGCCATCTCCGCCGATCTCTACATTGGGAAAAAAAACATGGAGTCAGCTCCGGCAGCCCCCGACCCCGCCGCCAGCGAGCCGGGCAGCAGCGGCTCGGAGGCGGCCGCCGGCTCCAGGGAGACCCCGTTGACCCAGGACACGGGCCGCAAGAGCGAGGCACCGGGCGCGGGGCGCAGGCAGAGCTATGCGAGCTCCAGCCGAGGTAGGAGACGCAGCGACCAGGCTCCGGGCAGGGGGGCGGCGGGAGCGGTGCGCCGAGCCCGGAGGGGACCTGGCACCCCGGGGGAGCGCGCGCTCGGGGAGAGGGCGAGACGCGGGGTCCCCGGGACCGGTGCACGCGCGCGCGAGCCTGTGGTGGTGCCCTGAGCGAACGGCACCCCCGCCCCTCCCCCCGCGGCCCCCCACAAATGTTGCAAACTTTTGAAAGCCAGTGCTGGGCTTGCGGGAGAGGGCGATGGGGGACGGACCCGAGCGTTGACAGCTAGGCGACTCCAACCCCACCTCCCCCTTGATTGCATGTTTTATTTTCTGCAAAGACCAGCTATCCAAATTAAATACGATTTCCCCCACCAAAAAGAAACCGAGATGGGGGAGTGGGGGGAAAGAAACTTTTAAAGCGGTAGTGTCCTTTTAAGAAGGGGGAGGGGGTCTGTTTGTGGCTACTCGCTTCCTCAGTTACCTTTTCTGCTTTTGACAGTTTCTCTCATACCCACCCCCACCACCCCGCCGTAGGAATCGAGGCGTGTGTTCGAATCCTCCCTCTCCCGGAAAAGCTTGAGGGTTCGGGAGGAGCGGGAGACCTAGAAGTCTCGGGGAGGAAAGGGGGCGCTCCTGGGGCTAATAGGGGCGAAGCGGGCAGCTTTTCTACTGCAGCTCTCCGGGTCGGTTTGGAGGACAAGGCAGAGGGATCCGGGTCCCAGCGCGCGGGATGTTGTGGAGTTGCCTTGGGGGGCCGGGCAAAAGGGAGAAGCGCAACTTTGTAACCTGCTGCGGGTTCGGAGCCCGCAGCCCTAGAGGAGGCTGGCAGGGGGCGTGTGCGGCGCGCGGAGGGAGGGCGAGGTGGAGTGGGGCACTCCACGCGCGATCGGAGGGAGCGGCTGCGAGGCAAACAAGCCGAGAGAGAAAGCCGAGAAAAGCACCCAAACTTATTTCTGTGCTGGGAATCCTCCGCTCGCCGCGATGCCCAGCGTTTCTGCGGGAACCTGGCTGGGGTTGATCAGAGTTGAGTGCTGGTTGGCTAGGGCTAAGGAGGCAGCCCTTCTTGGGCCTTTGGTTCATTTCGTGTTGGTGTCTGGAGTGTATAAAAGAGGGGGCCTGGGGAGACAAGGGTGCTTGCTCCCCTCCGGGCGTTTTCCTAAAGTGGCCTGACCCGGGGAGGCGGGGTGGGGGGTGGGGGACTGACTCCTTTCTTAAAGGTGTCAGAAGCTGCT
Organism: Rattus norvegicus; assembly: GCF_021556685.1. NCBI lineage: Eukaryota > Metazoa > Chordata > Mammalia > Rodentia > Muridae > Rattus > Rattus norvegicus. The sequence goes on from NC_141541.1 coordinate 77,037,167, forward strand.
GTGGGATCCCCACCCCCTCCTTCGGGGGGTGGGGGATTATTTATTTGAATGCTCCTGGAGTTTGCACAGAGCAGGAGGAAGCTGCAGCTTTAATTACTGTTGTAAATAATGTATAAATCACGCCTGTCACTCCGAAGGAAGCGGGCTCCTGCGAGCCACCCGGGGACTTGGGACAGAGTAGATCTCTCCGGGCAGGTTCGGCGGCTAGGGGACCTGGGGGAAGGCGAAAGGGGGACCGAAAGCCCCTCCCTTCCTCTTGGATGTGCTAGTTGGAGGTAGGAACATGGCTGATCATGTGCTGGCTGTTTTACAGTATCTCCCCTCCCGCCCCACCTTAGCCACACCCCCTGTCCGAGAGCTTTCCCATTCACGGAATTCAAGTACAGTAAAAGCCATCAGGATGACATATGCTGGGGGTGGGGGGGTACCATTTAATTAAAGGCGATTTCCGAAGAGTGACTGCGTTGAGGTTCTGTTTGAACCAGAGAAATGGGGGCGACAAGGACCGGGACGAAAGGAAAGGGGGGGTGAAGACTTGGGGTGGGGGGCGGCCGCAACGGACCACCAGTTCTGCGACTTTGTGCACAGCTTTTGGCTGCAAAGAGTCTATTTAGAGCCCGAGATTTGGAATGCGAGCGGGTTATGTAACAGGGTTAATCAGAAATGCTGGAGAAAATCCCCTTCATGTGTTTGGAGGCTTTTTTTTTTTAAAGAAGGGGTGCACGGTGTCTAGTAGCGGCTCTCAGTTCTAGTTTGTGCCTTTTTTCTTTCTCTAGTCCCTCACCTCCCCTGCTTTATTAACATCTTCAGGTGTCATTTCTGCCAGGTGTGTTCTTGCATTAGATGGGGAGGGGGGGCGGTGTGCAGGCTGCAGAACCAACTACAAATCCGTAACTTGCAAATTATATAAAGCCAGGGAATTTGGTGCCCCTCCCCCCTCCCCGCCTCCTCAAAGCTCCAAGGAGCCAAAATAGAAGCAATGTGCATCTTCCAGGATGGCCCGCTGACCCATATCCCTCTACCCCCTAGAGCCCCCACTCGCATTCCTTGAAGAAACCCTGGCTGTTTCTCCAACGAGATTTAAGGGGAAGGGGGGAAGTAAGGCCCAGACACTCCACCTCCATCCTGCACGCAGGCACTGGGTTACATAACAGTCTGAGTGGAAAAAAAGGAAGGTCAGACATGGAGGCATCCTTTAGCCAACACAGCAGTAGTAATATCTTCCAGGAATTACTTGCAGTTTCAGACCTTGACCTCAGATGTAGTATCTACTTCTCAGGGTTGCCAATCTTGGTGAGAGAGAGAGAGAGAGAGAGAGAGAGAGAGAGAGAGAGAGAGAGAGAGAGGCAGAGAGAGAGAGAGAGAGAGAGAGAGAGAGAGAGAGAGAGAGAGAGAGAGAGAGCGCGAGCGCGCATCTGGGAGAAAGAGAGACTGTGTGAGTATGCTGGGTAGTTGAGAGTGCTGTGCAAATGGGAAATGTTTGGGTTTTTAGATGATGTAATGGAGTTGGCAGAATATGCAACTCGGCTCCTGGAGTGTAAGCATAAGAAAATTGGAGCTGGCATCCCATATTAATGTTGCATAAATTACAATATCAGAAAGAAATTAACCTACACACTAGGTGATTATGCCTCTTAAATACTTAAAACATAAAAACACAGGCTCAAAGCACAAAACAAACATCACCACCTCACAATTAGCCTGCTCCACCTCCTGGAAGGTGAGTGGAGGTCCTGGATGAATGGGAAGCTTCCTGACTTAGGAGGTGTTTTCCTAGGGGCTTTGAGGGCTTGTTTGCAGCCAGCAGATGCTTGGAGTCTATAGGGATTGAGGGTATAGTCTCGTGACATTGATGTGACCTCATGAGATCTTACCGGGGTGGATTTGAGGCTATTGCTACATTCCTACGTCCTAAGAATCTAAGTATGAAACGGATTAGAGGCCTTCAGTGCCTGGGCTTTCAAAATCAGATGTGTGGTTTTATAATCTGGAAGTTGATCTCCCTGCACTCTTACAACTCCAAGGGAATGGTGGCAGTCTTAATGAAACCCTTCAATTTTCTAGAAAGTATTAATGATGGCTGGGGTCATTCAGTCTCCCCCCCCCATCCCCCCCCCGTCTTTACAGCGCCATGAAAGAGGCGCACGAAAATAAAAGACAGACAAGAACCAACATGGCGAGTAAAAATGAAATGGAAATAAAAAAAAAAAAAAACACCGTGAATCTTTAATTTAACATGGCTTTCAGGGGCTATAGGGAGCTGTGAGCATTGTGAATAAGTGTTGTTAGGAACCCTTATCCAGAATCTCCATATTACATGAGCACCAGAAGCTCACATATTTTACGTCACCAAAGTTACCATCACAGGACATGCACCATGTACTGGGTTCCCAGTGCGGTGTGCAAGGCTTTTAGGGCAGGCCAACCTAAGAGAAAAAAATCGAAACCATAGGATGGGATTAGCACTGAGAAGCTGGGTAAGATTGAGGGATAGCCCCTGGAAGCTCAGCTGAGAGTGACTTAAAAAATCAATTAACAGGGCCTGCATGGCTCTGCAAACTAAGGAGAATGGGGAGGGGGTGCCAGAACTGCCACACTTTGGAAATGCTTCCCCCTCCCTTCCTCTCTCCAGTCCCTGCTGAGCCATGTTCTGGAAGGTTCTCTTATTTAGCGGTATGGCAACTTTTCTACAGATGAATTTTCAGATTACCTTCTTTAGGGAATGAATGATAGTTTCTCTGGCTGGGAGAAAAATCCTTTGCCAGAGGAATAGGATGATTTTTTTTTTAAATAAAAGACTTTAATTTTCTGGTAAATTGCTCATAAAGCCATTTATAATTATACCCTTTTAAATGCAAAGGAATAATTTTAGAAAATGCATTTCATGATAGTTAGGATAACCTTTCTGTTGCCTCATCCTAATTTCTTGTAAAGAGTTGAATTATTAATCTAGAATTTGAGTCCTGAGTGGATAAAATACTTACAGCACACCCATTCTCTCTTTTCTAAATCACACTGGCATTCTGAGGAGCCCTGGTCTTTAGAACATGTCTGTCTGTAACACTGAAGCATGGCTGATGCCCGTATAGAAGCTGGGTTCTGACAGCACGTCTCCACTTGGCTGTTCAGGACACATAGATGTGTGCGCTGGGAGTGGGGCAGCACACCCCTGTGAAGCAAGACAGACTCCTGAAGTGGAATGGACAGGCACAAGGATATTAATGGTCAGAATTTCCCCTAAGGATGACAATGTTCCGAGGACTTGTGGAGACAGCTTAATCACTTTGGGGAAAAACCAGAAAGTTATCTCCGTCTGAAGTTAACCCTTGATTTGGAAGTAAGAAAAGTCCATCCTCTGGTCCATGTCAGATAAAGCCACACATTATTCCCTCTAAAGTCCTCATTTTGCATTTGGGAACTTGTGTGACTTTGGGAATGCTCTCGGAGTTGGACGTTAGTGACAATTAGATTCACAGAACACGAACTCCATGTTTTAAAATGCTATTGTGTATACACATTGTTGTGTGTGGGCATTTGTGTACATGAATGTGTGAGCATGTGGGACCAGAGGTCAGTGTCGGGTGTCTTCCTCGATTGCTCTCCACTTTACTTTTTGAGACAAAGTCTTTCACTGGTCTTAGAGGTCAGTGATTCTGCTAGGCTGGTTGACCATTGAGCTCCAGGGATCCTCCTGTCTCAACCTCCCCAGTGTTGGGATTGTAAGTGTGTGCTCCCACACCTGACTTTTGAATATGGGTTCTGGGCACTTCACCAGCCGAGTCAGCTCTCAGTCCTCGTGTCCTGTGAAGTATTACAGCACGTGTTACTTTTTCAAAAAGTTCTCCTCTTTCCTCCTGTGCACCACCCCGCTCAGGCCTCTGTGTGTCTTCTTAGCTTCTGTGAGAACTTCTGAGTCTCAGGAGGCAAAATGCAAAGGCGCATTTTAGAGATGGGTACAGGCATGTGCATGTGTGCTCGTGTGTGCTCTATGTGTGTGCGTGTGTTTATGCCCTAATATGACATCATCTGCTCCTCTGCCCCTCACTCTCTATCTTCTATGAGATGATACAGGGACTTCTAAAGCCACTGTCTTCCACTCTTACGGAGAGAGAGAGATCCGTGACGCACCCATCCAGATGAGTTATCAATTCTCTTCTTAGAGTAAGGAGACTTTGAACTTGGAAGGACTTCAGCTACCAGAGCATGCACTAATCTAGAACATAGGCAATGTTTCCAAGTCCAAAGAGCTCCCTTGCTCTGGGTTTAGGCTAGTGGTCCCGCTTTCCTTCTCATCCCTTCCCCTTCTCTTTCCTATATTTATTTTTGTGCCTAATTCTTCATGGGAAATGTTGTTTAGAACAAAGCTGTTAAAACTTTTCAACCATGTTTTAGGCTGTATATTAATAGAATTGAGTGATTTTTAGGTTGATGCTTTAAAAATAACCCAGATGATTGGTGTTCGTCTTGGCTGCTATATAATAAACCACAGTTTCACATTTTACTCTGAGGGTACCAAGGCACTGCCAATGAATTGATTGTTTTTCTGTCTGACATTAGATTAACACCATTATTATTATTATTATTATTATTATTATTATTATTATTATTATTATGTCTTTCCTTTTTGAGTAATTTTTTCTTTTGTTGCTATGTGGTTTCCTTCCTTAGCCTAGAGACTCAGAGAGAGAGAGCGCGCGCAAGCCGGAAAGGTAATTGAATCTTTCCTTGGAGTTTCAATGTCTCACAGTGCTGTGGGGTCACGGTTCTAAGCATGAATTCTGATTGTACATTACAGAACTGAGAATGGAGCTGGCGTTGCAGACCAGCGGAGGTCTGTCCTGATCCCACCTGGAAATGGTTTCTTTCATTCTTTTTTTCTTTCTGTGAAATCTTTAGCAGAACGATTTGCTTCCTTGTTTTCTATGTTGCAAGAAGCAAGTCGGAAATTCAATTAGTTGTTCTGGGTTACTGGAGGTTTTATTAATAAAAACATTGTCGACCAGATTCTAAAAGGCTTTCGTTTGTTTATCTACTTACTTGTCTGTTTATTTGAGGCAGGGTCTCACTGTGTAGCCTAGGTCTCAGAGTGATCCTCCTTCCTTAGCCTCAGAAGTGCTGAGATTACAGTTGTCTGCTAGATTCTTCTTACTTCTTTCTCTAGAGTACTGGTTCTTAACTTCCTAATGCTGTGACCCTTTCACACATTTCCTCATGTTGTGGTGACTCCCAACCATAACGTTATTTTGTTGCTACTCTATAACTATAATTTTGCTGCTGTTATGAATGTGAATGTGACTATGAATGTGAATATCTGATATGCCATCCCCAAATGGGTCACGACCCATAGGTTGAAAACTGCTGCCCTAGAATTATAGAAGATGCTAAATCCTCTTTAAGTATTCAGGGAGGCAATTCTGTTCACAAGTCCTGTAATGTGGCTTCGTCTCCTGTAAGGGGTGGAAACCACCACTAACTTGACCATTCCCTTGGGGACATTGGAAGCATCTCTGTAGTAGGAAATGCATGTACCTGGAAGGTTAGGAAGCTCCAGGATTCAAGCATGTAGTAAAGAATATTTAGAGGCCCCCAGAGGAAGTCCTTTCCAAGCTGTGGCCTTTGGGAAGCATCTCTGGACTTCAGAGCTGGCTCCCCCAGCAACATCATCACCCAGGCTAACACTTGACTTAATGTGAGTCATTGATTAGCTTCTGCAGCCTCTGATGTCCGTGCGTTTGGGTTCTTGGTGTTCTGATAGCCAATTATTATTTATTTTTTATCATTACTAGTTTACTGACTGTTTTTGGCAAAGGCATCAAGAGAACAGTTTTTAAAAACATCTTTATAAGAGAGGAAGAGGGTATGATAAAAATGAAGGTATCACGTTCACTGGGTCAGAAGACTGGGGTTTTCAGTCCCAGGTCTTCTATGCTTATGCTGAAAGGAATTACAGGGAACAATGCCCTGTTGAGGGGCAAATGATTACCCTCCTTTCATGATAATGGCTTTCATGACGTGATGCCATTATAAATTGTGTCACCATGTTACATGGGATGGGGCATTAATGATAACGATGGGTTTATCTACAAAACATGGGTCCGGATGGTTGGCTGCAGGGCCCTGTACTCATTCTCACAAATGCTGACAGGACAGGTTTTCCACACCCGCACAGGTGGAGGAGGACCTGGGATGACTCCGGCTGGAGTGAGACAGAAGCACGATGGTGCACAGACTACATTACCTCTCAGGTGGAGCCATCGTAGCTGTGTGATAGGGTGTTGGCGCTTGGGATACAAATTGTCTCAAACTGTTCTGAAGTAAGAAAAAAAGGTTCTACATGCAGCCAGCAACGGTCACAGTAGATAAAGTCCTCTGAGACACAGGGGAAGGGTACCACTTAGCGTAAAATCCTCAAGTCGGTGAAAGAGGTTAAAAATACCTAGCTTACTTTGGGGGAGGATTCGACTGAATACTGATGGAGTTTATGAAATATGAATACAGCGAGTCGCCGTACGTAAGTGGTAGGCGTGTGAGAAAGAAGAAGAAATAAAATTGTGTATAAATGACACTCCAAAACTTGATGGGATTGTAGCGTGACAGGAATGGTGGTGTGGGAGTCCGTGCCTCACAAGGGGACAGGCAAGCAGGCTGCAAAATCCACCTATCAAACTTGATGTGGGACTAAAAATTATAGAATGGAAAAACCAGTTGACTTGTCTTTATAGGCAGAGAACATCACCAAGGATAAACAGGGAGCATGAAAAGAATAGACATGAAATTTCCAGAAAAGGGGGTTTGGGGAAACCACACCAAAAAAAACCTAGAGGCCAATGTTTGAATTCAGAATGAGGTATTCCAAACTCAGTGTTCAGAGCTCCAGGCTATCAGCTCTCGCAGTATTAGGTGTTGGGCTTATAGTCAAATGAAAGACATGACTATGAACTTTCAATTGTGCAAAAGAAATCACCTTGATCTCCCCCAAGCACGCAAATCTATATACCAGGACTCAGCTGCATAGGATGTCATTTCCCTGCCTTGTTCTGATTAATTGACAGCCTATGCTATATGCTTCTTTCCTAAAGGTGACTTTATCATCTCTAGGCACCGACATGTCTTGCTGAAGTCAAGGAAGGAGAACCCACGAGCTAAAGTGTGTTTCCCTGGGTGAGGTATTGGGGGTGGGTGGGAAAAGAATGGTGAACTGGGGCAAGGGGCTCATGAACAAAGAGGACAAGATGCCATTTGGGGCTGGGAATTATGGGCTGTGGGTGAAGGTGGGGCTGGAGACTCTGTGTGTCAAAGAGGTGTCAGCAAGGACTCTGACATTTTAAATTACCTTTATCAAGGACACTGAAAACAAGGCACGGTGACACTTTGAGACGTTATGACGAACTTGTTGAGATTGCCAATCGACAAAGGCAGGTATGGGGATATTTAGAAAAACAGACGACTAGCGCTGCTCTGAAGGGCACAGAGATCAACTTTCTGGGGCGTTGAGGGAATCGGTGGGTGGACTTATTGACGCTTCCAATTAGTTTCTGAAGAACTGGACAAAGACAGAGAGGAAAGGCAGCCAGATGTGATCCTGAAATAACAGAAGCAGAGAGCCTCTCTCCTCCCGTAGGAACCATGGCAGTTCACGGACAGGAGTGAGCAAACGGGTGGAAAAGAGTGGATCTTGAACCACATAAGCTGGTCAGGCCTGAGACCTCTTAAATAAACCGCGTCTCTTTTCAGTTTTCAGTTGGGAAACCAGTGGATGATGAAAAGGCCGTGATGTAGTCTCTGCTCCACAGGGGCACTGGCATGCAATGGTGTTCTCCCTAAAAGTGCAGTGCAGGGCAGCTGAGAGGCTAGACTGCCCATAACTCTCAGTTGCCCAGGAAAATGAAGTATGGAGAAAGCTAAGCTAGATGAAATAATTTGACTCTTGTGATGGCACTCGGTGTGGGCTGGCTGGCGTGACAAGTGTGGAACTGCTAAGTTTTGTGACCTCACTCCGGTTTCTCTCTCCCACTTGGGGTAAGCACACATGGACAGAATGTGGGAACCTGAGGGCTGTGTGCAGAACCCAAATGCCTAACCCAGAGAGTATAACATTTCACAGTCAGAGATGACAGCCAGGGATTGGTGCCGTTCACTGAGATTCCCCAGGACCCCCAGAGTTACTTGGAAAATGGAAGCTATGCTAAAAGAACTTCTGGAACATTCTGAACTTTGCCTTTGGACCTGAGTGAGTGTGGGGCTGTACATGAGGCATGGGTACACACTCATGTTGCCACTACCCCTTTTGTTGGGCAAAATGGGAGGTTGAGAAGGTGTCCTGAGACCTCTCTGGCCCAGCTCCACCCCACTCCAGTGAATTGGAGGCTCTTACAAACCTGTAATACGTCTGACATGACATCCCCAGGCAGCAGTGAGGGTGTGACCAGAGCCCGATCTTCTGCTCTCTCCTCTGGTACCCCTTTCTACTCATATGCAGGTCCTCAGAAGTCCCTGGGAAAAGAACACCAAGTCCCTACCCTCCAGGAAAGTTATCCTGAGGATATTTCAATGCATACACAAGGTCATCTAGCCCAGCGTGATTCAGTTAGGAATTAAAGTACATATTTATTGTTTACTACATTATGTTTTTATTTATAATAAAATGTACTTAATACAATTAAAGTAGACATTGAGTCTCATGTCCTGATTCCGTAGAAAGTCAAGCACCCGCCGTTGGGAACCTGCTGGAGCAATGATTCTTCCCAAGGAGGTCCTTCCTCAAGGCTGAGGTTCAGGCTGGGCTCTTGACAGAGGTATTTCCAAGACCAGTTCTGTGAATAGAATGCTGCAAGGCCACATAAACAAAACAAAAGCAAAAACAAAAACAAAAACAACCCCCAAATCAAACAAACACCCAAAACCCAAAAACCTCATCACAGTAGAAAACTCTTTTTGCTTGAAAATTATCTATGTGCTTATTAGTACTGCTCATACACACAGGCCCACTGGCCCATGGGCAGCCTTTCAGTGGCCATTTACCTAAAGACAGGTGACCGTCATTTGAAAGAGAGTGAGAGTGGAGTATAGTATATGGGAAGGGTTGAAGGGAAGAAAGGGAAGAGAGGAAGGATATTATAATCTCAAAGAAAAACCTTTAAAACTTTTTAGAGAGTGACTCTTTATCCTCAGGCAGCCATTAGCTACCAACAGACGCTCAGCTTGGGTTGGGGCCTTCACAGACCCTCCCGATCTGGCGCTGGAATTTTTAACTGGCTCGATCTTGCCTTGGTCTTGTGCAGGTAACCACAGCTGTTGGGAGTTCTTGAGTGCGTTAGACGTGTCATATCCAGAAGAGAGCATTCACAGCATCTACTCATTCTCCAGCCCGTTCTTCCTGCCCCATGTTCCTGAGCCTTGGGGGATGGGGGAGTGAAAGTCAGGGGTAGGGGATGGGAGGGGGGCTGTGGGGTGTTCTTAACATGGAAGAAAGTCTATGGTTTATTCCAAATGAAAAGTAACACCATTCACTGCAGCCTACAGAGAATTGTATCTTTTTTGTTTTTGTAAAAAAGAAGTTACAGTGTATACATGAATGTGTATATGTATATATTAAATACAGTTATATCAATAAAGGAACTTGGACCCACATTAAATGAAATAATAAAGTGCTCAGGTGTAGGTGTTGGCATTATCTGCTTTTCTTTTTTCTTTACTGAGGTTCCTGAATTAGGAATGTACATTTTAAAAAAATTAATTAATTTATATCCCAAACATAATTGTATAATTTTTGTAGTGGAAAATAATAGTTTTTTTTCCTTCTAAAAAGATGGTGTGTTGTGAAACTGGGGGTGCATTGAAGACTCTAGTTCTGAACTCAAGAGTCTTACATAGCATTCCATGCTGTTTCAGAATCATTTGGGTTAATTCCTCTATGGAACAAGACAAGTTGAAGGTCATTTTCTAGAAAAGGGGCATCCAGCTTGATCTTAAGAGGGTTCAGGTTTGGGAATTCCTTAGCCTTTGAAATTCTTGTGGCTCAATGCCCAACGAACTATGCAAATTCTAAACCACTTCGAGAGTGTGTTTGCACTGCACACACACACACACACACACACACACACACACACACACACACACACACGTGCGCATGAATACACATGTACACCAGGTATGCATGAATACACATGTACACCAGGTATGCATGAATACACATGTACACCGGGTATGCATACACAAGCACATATGTACAGGTGCACACATACTCACACAAAAGCTTTTCACATAAAGTATTTGCACTCATCTGAGCTTCACTGTTATTTTTGTTTTCTTAAAATACACATCATGGCCCTGAGAATTAGCTTCATTACATTATTGAGGAGATGTTTCTTATAAATATCAAGAGGCCTGTCCTGGGTGGGGGGTAAGTAGAGACATTGTGGGGCCTTGGCATGGGATGGGAGGGGGAAGGTCTTCACAGCAACTCAAGTGGAGCTCCAGGAGCTGCTCATTATGATCTGGAGGAGGACAAATAATATAAATACTCATTATTATAGTCACACCATATCTTGATGCCATTTTTAGCATACACTTGTTATTAACCTATTACATGTATGAGTGCATCTGCCTTAGACTGGCTGAGAATACAAATTCTGGGATTCCCTCTTCTGTGTGGCGTAGAGCAGACATGTGAGAGCACATGGTTGCGTTCCTTTTATGTGTATGAATGTTCTGTTTGCATGTGTGTCTGTACGCCACATGTATACCCGGAATCCAGAATAACAAATCAAATCCAGTGGAACTGAAGTTACGGACAGCTGGGATCTACCACATAGGTGCAGGGAATTGACCCCTGGACCTCTACAAAAAGTGGTCAGTGCTCTTGACTACTGTTTCATTTCCCCACCCTCTGGTGTAGCATTTCTTTAACTCAACAGATATCTCCTAGGGCCTTTCTCTGGGCCAGTCACTGTGATCTAGGCAGCCAGCAAGGAAGCTGGATTCCTGCCTTGCTGAACTTTCCGTTCTGGTGGGAATGTCCCTCACTCTCACCTGACACTGGACACCTCAGAGGATTGTTCCTCCTGGTGTGTTTTGCCTGCTTGACTTCTATGGCTTGTATGTCTTTCTCTCTTCCCTCCTCCCACCCTTTCCCCTGTCCTGTCTCCTCTCTTCTTCTCAGACCTTCTGTAGATCCAGATAACATCCACCCTCTTAGCCCCACAGTTCCCAATAGCCCTGTTTTTCAGATACTGGTTGCATGGACCAAGGACTCCTTCAACCATTGTGTGACCACTTCTCCTAGTTCCTTAAAGACTCTCGTCATCTTCTCGCGTCATTTCCTTTTTTGTGAGCCTATTCTCCACATGACCAGGAACACAGTCTATATTCTTACCTTTACACAATGTCTTAGGTAAAGTAGATCCCTGTTGGGCAGATATTCATTCCCATGTCACTCCACAAAGTTCCCCCAGCTTAGTGCTTCTCAATGGCCTGTCCATCTTCAGTGTTCTTGGGCTTCAGTAAAGTTTGGAGCCAGTTGTATTAATTTGCTCCATGTCTGTCTCTATTGGATCCATTGTTTCCCTCCATCCCATCCTCAGGGTTAATCCAGACCCAATCACTTCAGAGCAAATTGCTCACGTTTAGAGACTGAGTACACATACCTGGTTTGTTGTGTGTCTGCCAGAAGTGAGTGACAGAGTGAGGTCTGTGCTGTGCTAACTGTGTGTCCTAAGTGAGTTCATTATGCTGAAAACTGCCGAGGGTGATGTTTCTCCCCTTGCTGCAATGACCACTCCTGGTGCTGCTTGCCAAGTGCCTCTCAGCAGACCTTGGAAACAGTGTGTGTGGCTCTGATGGTGGTAGTGACCATGGCTGACACAGTGCTGTAGGTTCCCTTGCATCTGTCTCCTTCTCCCACTCAGGTCTTGAACATTTCCTGCTTGGTTCTGTGAAGTGAGCATGACTCCTAGGGGCTTCAGTGAAGGTCCTGACATCTCCTCGTGGCCAGTTCTCTTCCTGGGACTGGATGTACTCCCTATCATTCAGCTGGGCCACCATGGGCTGGATCTGCAAAAAGGGCATGTGACTGGAGTTGAGTCCCTTCAGCTAATGTTAGGTTCCCTCATGTTACCTCTCAGACCTTCTGGGGGACCTTAAGCAAGTCCATGCCTACTTGTTTCCTCCCTGTAGCACCAGTCTTCCCATAGTCCCCACTGGCCTTTGCTCTGCTTCAGGCATGCAGGCTGGGATAGCTCCATTTTTCCTACTGGCCAAACTGATGCTTTCTCTTGCTTCATTTCTCACGGTTCCTCACCCTCCCTTCCCTTTTACTCATGGACTCCTCCCTGTCTGCAGCGGTTCCATTCAACTTGTTTTTCTGTAATGTTCCACTCTGGTGACTGACTGCAGAGTCTTTAAATTGTAATATCATAATTTACGTGCTCTTTGCAAGCAATACTCTCAGAGACTCCCAACCTGTCTGCATTCCTGTTACAGTAGCACAACTGATAAGCAGGCAGCATGAGAAGTAGTGATGGGTACCACAGTGGTCCCGGGGAAACCCAGGAAAGTAACATTAGCAGGAGCAGAGGGCATGCCTCTGGATTATAGCATCTTTTCTTAGAGAATCAATTCCACTTGCCAAGGGTCTTTATTGATTTTGCTTGTACTTGGACCAGGATAGGTCAAAGTCACAAGCGGAAGAGACATGGCATGCTCGAGGAAGTGAGGGGTGAGCAGAACCCCATCTTTCTCCAGGATGCTTTGTGTTTGATACACTGCTTGGCTTTTACAGACTTTTAATTGGCACCGTGATTAGGTGGCTTTATTTCTTCATTCAAACACATTGGAAGCTGATCCTAATATTCAGTGGTAATGGAAATAGAGTAATGCTGTAATAACTGTAATAACATTGTAAAGCGAATTACACCATTAACATCTCTTTTGTCTAATTTGTGTTGGTGATAGTATGGGACCACACACACACACACACACACACACACAGAGAGAGAGAGAGAGAGAGAGAGAGAGAGAGAGAGAGAGAGAATAGCTGGTATTTAAGAAATAAACTAAACTAGCAAAGAGAACTTCTATTCCTAAACTAGTCAGGAAAAGAATGGTTAATATATATATATATATGTGTATGTATGTATATATACATACATACACATACATATATATATACACATATATGTATATTTACATATTTACATACATATACATTCAGGTAGATGTACACAAATGTATGTGTCAAGTACCTGTACACATGTTTATATGCAGATACATATAGGCACATGCACACATACATGCGTGTCAAGCAGATGGAGAATACAGTAGATTGTACTGGCATGAAAGACTTGGCTGTGCTGCCTTTAATGAACCCAAGCCCTAGCCGGCAGGCTGCAGCTTGGTTAAGCTAGTGATGGCACCAGCTTTCGTTCTTACTGTCACAACCTGAGGACTTCGATCCCGAGATTCTCAGGAAGGTTGGTCATTTTCCCCTTGCCATCTGCCCCACCCCCAAGGAAAGTGCCACAATTTGTGTGGCACAAAGATAGAAGCATATTTTCGTGCATTAAGTCATAGCTAATCCCTGAGGGCGGAAATAGGATCCAGGGAGGCAGAATTCAATGTGATTTCCCCATTGGGACATGTCAATTAAGAGCCTAAGTGAGTAGGTTCCTGTGACTGTGTCCCAGCCCCTGACTTTGCTGTGTGGGGTCTGTGTATTGGAATGAACCTGGTTCCAATACCTAGGCTGGTATCTCTAGGGAGGTCTTAAACCCTTTCCTGACTGGTTTCCTCTGGGTTGCTGTCTCCAGGGCTTCCATCTCTAAGTTCTTAGGAACCCAGAAGTTCTGGGACACTACGGCAAGGGGCACCGAGAAGTCTCTTACCTGCCCTTCACTCTTGGGGTTTCTTTGACAGCACTGTCAACTCTGCCCCCTGCTAATCTGGCACCCCAGAAAGACCTTATCCGGAGAACTGAGATTTTTATGCAGTTTAGAACACACTTAACTTTCATAGATAGAACGCCTGCTCTCATGACCAAATTATTTGAAGAAAATCTGCTTTATAAACAACTGCACGGTACCTGTATCTGAAATCGAGAATGTTGATTTTTAAACTCCTGGAGGATGTAAATCAGAAGGAAGGCAACATCGATGCCTGGCATCTGGATTAAGAATATAGTTAGTGGAGAAATTTATTGCAATCCTCCATGAGAAAATATCAATATCATCTTGTGCCTAATAAAATGTTATAATGAAAATTACCACGGAGCTTGACAACATCTCTTTATTAATTGGCCTTTTCCATGATTATTTTCTTAGTAGCGAATGCACTCTGCTTTCCTGGCTCATTAGTCATAATCCACGGCGAATTCACAGTTTGTTGCTCCGCTATGATTGTCTTCCCTTGGGCTCAGTCCCTCTAGAGCAGGGTTGTAGATTTTCTACGGTGTGTGGCCTCACAGCTCTGTACCATTTACTCCTGCACCCATGGAACACCCTCGGGATGCCAAAGACAGGACTGCAGCTCACTGTGAGAAGGTCAGCTGACATAAACCTGGGATCAAGCAAAAGACAATATTCTTGGAAAGATTTGGCTTTTGTTTTTAGACCAGGATATAGTGTAGTCCAGGCTGGCCTCAGTTTTGCTACTTAGCTGAGCATGACTTAGAACTTCCGGTCCTCTTGCTACTACCTCTCAGTGTTGGGATCACAAGCCACACCCAGTTTATGCAGTGCTGGGCATTGAACCCAGGACTTCCTGTGTCACAGACAGACCTTGTACCAATTGAGCAACATCGCCATCCTGGAAACCAGCTATTTCAAAGTGGCGTCACGGGTTGTCCTTTTGATTCATCAAGTGTTTATTGATCCCTGACTCGGTGCCAAGTCCCAAGTTGGTTAATGAAGGAACGAAGGTGAACACTGGGGGAAGCAATGGGAGGGAAAGACACATTAACTCGTTTTTTAAAAAGTGCACAGAGAGGTCAAGGAACCCATTAACAAAAATGTAACAGTGTGGAGAGGAGAGAGAGAGAGAGAGAGACAGACTAGGAAGGGTTTGCTGATGTGGGTGATGTACCTGGGTTTGAGGGGAAATGGGGAGATTTTTCTAGGTAACGTGGAAAAGTATGGCAGGCTGAGGGGGTCACAGTGCTGATGGTTCATTCATGTCATGTGGATGAGGTATTGGTTAGACTTCAGGAGGAGGATGTTGGTGAGCAGCAGGAAGTAGGGGCGGAGAAAGTGGGCTGGGGCTGACTGAGGCCTGCTGGACTCTTTCCTCTATCATAAAACACTGAGTAGATGGAATGTGTTTGATTTCTTTCTGGTAAATTCCTGAGGCATAAGTCTGTGGAGGTGGAAAGTTGACAGTGCAGGCCCCAGCCTTATCAGATACCCACTGAGGCAATTCTGCAGGGCCAGGACTTAAAGGAGGCAGGAGGCAGGAGGCAGGATGCAGGAGGGTGGAATCTAAGGTCAGTTTCCCAAGTACAGGATGGGGGTAGGGTGAGGGGAGCAAGTGGATTCTGGAAGGAGGGGCTTTCGGGGCAGAGTTATAGGCTGGGACAGTTTCGTGGGTTGAGGATGCATATGGAGGATGATGTGTTCAATTTGGAGTGGGATAGGTTGGAGGTGCCAGAGAAACAGCTTGATGGGCAGCTGGAAGAATGGTTAACAGAGAACATAAAATGGTATGTTACATATGAGCTTAGGGAACACGAGAGAAAGACCTCAGGAAGGGCCTAGAACCTAGGTAAGCCAGGTTGTAGACAGAAAGCATAACTCTGGGCAGGACTGCCAAACAGCCATGGAAGACTAAATCTTTATGACTAAGCGGTCCAGGGACCAAATGCATGTGGCTGGCTGGGAAGTCGAAGGTTGTATGTGGTTACCAGAGGACATCAAAGGTATCTCTAACATACTGGAGACACGGCAGCTGGAGAGAGGGCTCAGCATATAAGAGGCTCACTGCACAAGCATGGGGAACTGAGTCCTAATCCCAGCAGCCACAAAATGCACATGACGGAGCAGCTGTCCATAATCCCCCAATTCTCTGGCCAGCCAGCTTAAATGAATCTCTGAACTCTAGGTTCAGTGAGAGAGATGGATTGAGGAGGACTTGTGACTTCAGCCCCTGGCCTCCATGCCCACATGCACATGCATAGCCTCCACACACACAACCAAAACTGGAGTTCCTCCATGCACTTGGAAACAGCAGGAATGTCTGTAACGCCAGAGTCAGGGTCAAGTTGCCTTTGAGTCTCTTCTGCTTCGATGGTGATCCCTTCCTGATTCCTAATTGATGAGTGAAGAATTGCTGCCTCCCCCCGACACTGCCTCCGACTTTCTACACAGCCCGGCATTGATTTATCCTGTCTCTAAAGGGAATCTGCCTTGCACTTGGCAGAGCCTCAAGGCTGGAGAAGTTGGATGAATAGCAGCTTTGCAGAGGTCTCTGCGCTGCCTGGGGAGAATGGCTGTGTGGGAGAGAAAGTTGAAAGGGGGAGCCCGAGAAAGGGTGTGAGACCTTCAAAGGATGCAGCTAGCCAGGGGACACACTCAATGGAAAATTTTCCTTTATGGTTAATCCAAAAAAAGAAAGGGAAACACAGAAGAGTGTGTTGGTCAGGGAGACAATATTGGGTGTAATTTTACTGAGGGCTCCATTGTTGTGTGGTTTGGACACCTACTGTTTTTTCGGGTCTGTCTGTCTCTGACTCTGTGTGTGTGTGTGTGTGTGTGTGTGTGTGTGTGTGTGTGTGTGTGTGTGTCCAAATGAAAACCCAGTTGTTGGTTCTAGCTCCTTTAAATATTGCTATCACTCTGGGCTAGGCTCGCCTCAGTGAGATCCAGGGTTTCACCTGTCCTCACTTCCCATGCTGTGATGCATGGCTCGTGCATACATAACAAGCATTTTACTAACTGAACCACCATCCCTGCCTCTGTTTTCCAGGGTCTTTTAGATGGGCAACAGCCTTTGGAAGTCTTGGCAGAAAGATGGTCCTCGTCCCAGTCCCAGGAGGGTCTAAGAAAGTGTTACGTAATTATCAGGGGGACCTGTGGAGTTCAAACCGGCCAGAGACTCATTGGCTGACCTCGCCTTAACTCTAGTTACTGCCAGGAGGGGTTAGCCTTGTGAAGAGCCATAGCCTTCTGGGACACACTATTGTTTTCAATGAGCTCTGAGAGAATGTCCTCCCATCCACGTCCACTCCTGTGTCACAGGAGTTACTTGTGTTATCTCTGCGCTATGAAATTAGAGGCCTTTGCCCACAGTGTGCTAAGTAGATTAAAGGAAAGCCTGTTTTGTATGGTGTAGGGGAAAACCAGGCAGATACCAGGGAAATAGCACTCGGGTGTTTGATCTGACAGTGGGGAGGCCTCGGGAAGCCGGTGTCTTCTTATATCTGAAAGCTGAGCTCTGGCTGGAGTTTTCTTCAAAGGGGTTTATATTTTATCTGTTGGCACTGTGGGGAGAGGGTCTGCCATGGGTGATGCGGGTGTCCTTCCTTCCTGTTGCTGTTTTCTCCTCTGCCTTTTTAACTTTGCAGAAAGCCTCCAGGTCATACACTAGACCCTGCTCAGGACATCATTGACCAAACAGTCCCCTTTTGTTAGGCCAACGGTCTATTTTTTTTCCCCCTCTTGAAAGGTGCCCTTCAGGACAGCAGAGCCTTTCTTTGGGCTGTTTATAATTGAGCCCTGAGGAAACCTAAACAGAATTCAGTCTCAACCCAAGCCAAGTGCTTCCTTCGCCTACTTAGACAAAGCTAACCCCACGCAGGATGAAATCTCACCAGCTGGTGACCGGAGAAGCACCTTGGGGAGCTCTCAGTGTGACTTTTCTCCCTGGCCACCATCCCACAAGTTACTGAAGGCTGAGGACCAGGCCTCAGGGTGCTGAGAGGCTAGAAGAGAATCGTGGCTCTTGGTGAGGGAGGGTAGGCTGGGCTGTGTCTGTCAGCCTGAGGAGCTCTGAGGATTTCTGTTTGGGAGAGTCTCTCAGCACTGGAAGACGAGTTGCCTTATCACAGTGCAGTGTAAAAGAGACCTCTTATTTGTTGTTTAAACTTTTAATTAAGTTCAAATGTTTATTTGTCCTTTCAGAAAATGGTTTACTTACTACTTATTTATTGATACTAGCAGGGCCTCATTCTAGCTTAGGCTAGCCCAGGCTGACCTCAACTTTGTGGCAGTCCCCCTGCCTCAGCTTTCCAGTGTTGATTACAGGTGTGAATCACCACTCTCTGCTACCTCCCCTCCTCTTCCTCCTCTTCCTCTTTTCCTTTCTTCCCCTTCCGGCTTTCTTTAAGATGAAACTGTCTGTAGTTTTAGGCTACACAGCTTCACTTCCAGCATAGCTGTACCTGTCTGTTTTCTGCCAACACCTAGGTAAGCTGGGTTAGTTGAAGAAATTGGGATTTGATAACTTAGAGGTCGTGCAGTTTGAAGGTTATGCTACTTTATTCTGTAATAATGGGCATGGGGTTAAACTCTGTGATTTGAAGCAGAATCTTTTCCCACCCCCAAATGGTCTGATTTAGTGTGGAGATTAAATCTCGCTCCTTTCTGTTCCAAATTTTCTCCCCACACCAGATATGGACTAATGGGTCCTTTGGGGTGACTGAGGTGAAAGGCAGAAAGAAGCTGGGCTTTGCCAGAGAAAGAGAAACTGGCCAGAAACCATCTAATCCCTCCACCCATTGAGCCTCTCTAGCACGAGACTGCTGATATATTTAATATCTGAGCTTCTTCATGTGTGGGTCACTGAAGCCCCCCATCCTTTGTTAGTCCTGTGGTCTTCCCAAATTTCCAGAGAAAGCAATATTTGCTTCTTTGAGGCAATATTTGCTCCAAGATCATGGGATCAATCATCTGCCAGTCCTCTTGAACATTCAAATCCCCAGGAGAGGGGCAGTTTGAGGAGAGACATTGTTTAGAGGCTGAGGTACATTTTCAGAAGTTAGGGCCTGGTTCTACAACAGGGAAGTCGAGCTAAATATGCAGTTCTATTTTCATTTTTGCTCGGTGCTGAGGCGAAAGTGTCAGGAGATAGACCGTATGTGCATAAAAACGTCAGTGCGCAAGCGGCCCCTTGCAAGAAGCAGAACGAGGAATTCTGGGTAGTTCTACCCCTATTCCAGGCTAATGTGCCCAATTGCCTTCCTAAGGAAGGATCCTCGCGCAACCACTTAACCTGGTTAACTAGTAGATTATAGGAGAGCTGCAGACCACAAAGGAGGTCTGTGGTTTACTGTGTCAGTACAGCTGCTATAACAAAATGCCTCAGGCTGGTAGTTGAAGCAACATCTGTTTTCCAACTGTTCAGATTTTACGCTTCCTGGCTTGGAGGTGGCCACATCTTCTTTCAGCTGTCACGTGGTGGAGATGGGGGTGGAGCCACTGTACCTCTTACTATTTTTATTTTTGTTCTTTGTCTGTTCATATGTGTGCAGATACATGTACACATGTGCACAGACCAGAAGTCCTCCTCGGGTGTCATTCCTTATCAGCCATCCACCTTGATTTTTGAGACAGGGTCTCTCTCTCTCTCAAGCTCTTGAGTAATCCAGGCTGGATGCTCAGCAAGCCCCAGGGATCCACATGTCTCTGCCTCCCCAGCCCAGGGATGGCACGCGTTACACACAAAACCTGTTTTTTCAGTGGGCTTATAGGGGGTTTCTAGGACTCAAACTTCATGCTTGTGTGGCAATCACTTTACTAACTGGGCCATTGCCACCCCTAGCCCTCCCTCCCACTTCTAAGGGTAGTATCCTATTCTGATGGGCTCAAAGACATGGCTTTATCTAGTTCTATTTAAGTCTCAGGTACTCCATTCAGTACTGCCTACAGCTACAACATAGATGTTTGTGGGGGTCTAGACCTTTAGGGCATATCTTGACCATTTTCGAAGTGCACACACATAATTTCCAAAGTGTTGGCTCTTTCTTGTTTGTTTGTTCAAAAAGCAGAGTATTTTGCATTATGATCCTGTATCATTTGATATCTGTTAGTGAATTCCAAGGCAGTCGAAGTTATATTATCATTTGTTTTAAATTAGAGTTAGTGATTTATTTTTGATTTCTTTTCTGGTAATGTGGTGACGGGTTCCTTTATATTCTGCCTAATTGGGCTGCATTTTAATTTTGTGGCAAATGGAGAATCTATTTTACATTTCTTCTGGTAGACTGACAAGCCCGAGGCTGGGTCTGAAATAGGGAGTTTGCAGTAGGGACCGACTGAAGCTGTGAGCCTCTTAGAGTTGTCTATGCTTCTTAAAGTCCTGACCCATCCATCTTTTAGGGTCAGGTAGGAGACATATCAATGGAAGACTCTGCGAGGATAATAGATTAAAATCTCGAAGCACCAAGATAAGCTGAGAATAGCCAAACCATGGGATATTGAGAATAAGGTCTATTCCACAAACTTATACCTTTGATTCAGGCACATCTGCTTGTGTGTCACCAGTGCCTATGGTGTTGATGTAATGCAAAATAATAAAGGTTAAGCTTGCCCAGGACAAGCCCTGGGGACACCTGGATTCCCATCACAGCTTAGCTCTTCGTTGTAAGTGGCCCCAGTCAGTGTCTTTTCCCTAAGAGGCCCTACCTCTTCCACAGTAAGGAGATGTGCAGAGGTGTGACTTCCTGAGAGCTCTGATGTTCTGAGGCCCCATGACCAAGATCCCACTTACTTACAGAACCATAAAACATCGACACTTCCTTTTGATAATCGTTGAGACACAATTTGAAATTGCTCCCTCTTAAGAGTGGACTGACCCTGGACTCTGACCTCATAGGTAGCAATGCATATCCTAGTAAGAGCACCAGTGGAAGGGGAAGCCCTGGGTCCTGCTAAGACTGAACCCCCAGTGAACTAGACTGGTGGGGGGAGGGCGACAATGGGGGGAGGGTTGGGAGGGGAACACCCATAAGGAAGGGGAGGAGGGGAGGGGGATGTTTGCCCGGATACCGGGAAAGGGAATAACACTTGAAATGTATATAAGAAATACTCAAGTTAATAAAAAAAAAATTTGAAACAAAAAAAAAAGAAACAAAAAAAAAAGAATGTTAGCCCAGAGATCAAAAGTAATGTCTTCTGTCTTTTGCTTATTAGTCTTTGTCATTATGCTTTTAATTTCAAAAGATGTTTTAAGTGTGTATATTTGTTCTTGACTAGCATCAATACTTAAGTGTCAGTAAATCAAAATATAAAGCAAAAAAAAAAAAAAGAGTGGAGCCATAATGTTTTAGTAAATTTGCAGGATTTCACTTCTACCTCAGTGTACTTGGATGTTCATATCATGCCGAGATGGTACCTTGTTATGTCTCTTATTACCTCCCCACACCCCGCCCTGGCCTGTGACAGCTGTTAAATCGTCACTGTTTCTAGACATTTCAGTGAAATTGAATTATGTAAATTGTAGTCTTTGGATCTGGCTGATTTCACTGGCATGGTACTTTTAGGACTCTTATGTGACATAGGCTGTATCAGTATAGGTTGAATAACGTATGTTTTTAAAAAAGTCCCAAATCTAGGTTTTTCAAAATTTTAAATATTCATGTAGACTTTACTGGCTTTGCATTCCTCATCCACAAGTTTCAGATTTTCACGTTGGAGATGTTGACTTTCCTCTTTTAGTGAGTGGCCAATGATTTTCTGATCCCTCCATAACTGGCGGGCTCCTTTTTCTATGTGTTCTATTCTGAGGTTCACCCATTCTCATGATAGCCTTGTACACATCCACAAAGAACTCATAAGATGTCTTCTAGATAGTGCCAAGGTCTTTACTCTATGGCCTGCTCTTTCAGGAAGGACTAGAAATTTGCGTTTTTAACTATTTAAGACCTTTCAAGGGCATAGGCTGGAGTGTGGCTAGGCAGCTATGCTCGTGTTGGTGTGTTTGCAATCAGGTTCCTCTGTAAAGTTCAGGAAGGTTGAACCTAATAGGTACCATGGATGTGCACACATATGAATATGGGTGCATATGTGTATTTATTTGTTTGTTTGAGTAAGATTTCATGTAGCCCAGGCTGGCCTTCAACTCACTGTAGAGCTGATGAAGTCCCGAAACTTCTGATTTCCCTAGCTCTAACTCCTGGGTGCTGGGATTACAGATGTGCACTGCTGTGCCCATTTATGTGCTTCTGTTCATGCTAGACAAGCAGTGTACAAACTGTGCTACATCTCTGGCTCTGGTGGTATATACTGTATACATACATTATGCATGTATGTACAATACATAAGTACTATTTGTACAACACACACACACACGCACACACACTCACACACACACTCACACACTTCTCAGCCGTATAAGAGGATCTACCCCATGGAAAGCAGGCACCAGCTACAGTCTTATTGAGCATGGTAATTGTAGACGATATCAGTACTATCCTTGGGATTTAGAAGTTTGACTGTTAGTACACCTTGTTCTGTCTCCTGGGAAAGCTGATTCTCAACTTCATCCATGTGGGGGTATTGACGAGAGATGGCCAAACCCAGACATTCGACAAGTAAGCATGAATACTTCCCCGTGACTCTACTGAGGCACTGGGACACTGGACAGAGGTGCCCGCGTGCTGCCAGACTGCCCGGAGGACCAGCTGTGATTGCACCTGGTTTTCCTCTCCCAAAGTTTGAAAGAGGGAACTTTTTCTTCTCTCTGTCAGGAAGGAACTTATTAGAAAATGAGATGTGCTGGGGGCGGGGGGAGCACTGTTTGCTGTGAGAGGAGGAGGGAGAAGCTTGGTGTCCTCTCTCTCAGTTGTGAGCATATCATCACAGCACAGCAGTGAGAGGAGGAAGAGAAAGAGGAGGAGGAGGAGGAGGAGGAGGAGGAGGAGGAGGAGGAGGAGGAGGAGGAGGAAGAGGGTGTGTAGGAGCCTGTTTCTGAGTGGGGAGAACCGAGGATGGCTACCTTGAATTGATACCGTGTTTTCCAGGCTTGCTTGCACGGCTTCTGCTTTATAATATTAGTGACTGTGGTAGCATCCACAGCCCCTCTTGACACTGTTGCTGGAGGTCCTACACACACACACACACACACACACACACACACACACACACACACACACACACACAAGACCTTTATTCTGTTTAGCACATGTTTATAATCCCATGTCTTCACTCCTATGCCCTGTGGGCACTGAAAAAGGAGCTAAGGTCCCACAGATGAACTAACATGCTGTTCATGTCCTGTGTGTGTTTAGAAAAGCAATTATTCTTTACTTGAGTGTGTGACCTGAGATCTGATAGGGTCCCGTCCTTATGATGGCCCACTTACTCCTCCTTGACTTTATTGCGGGAACTTGGAACTCTCAGTGCAGTCCTTCCAGCTCTATCTGTGTTCCTAGGAAGCAGAGCTGCAACCTCTCTATTGCGGGTAAGACTGAGGGGGACCTGGTGAGCTGCTTAGTCTGAATTGAGACCATTGCTCCCAGGCATGGGACAGGGTTCTTACTGTACCATCTACTTCTGTCAGGAGTCCCAAATGTTTCTACACCATAGCTCCAGCCTCCCAGGTTCCTTGGCGCCTCTGTTTATTTCTTTCTTCACTTTTAGAGGCAGAAGGCAGCCGGCTGAGGGAGCCGCTCCCTGGAGCTGTGGTGTGCAGCGGAGTCACCTGAAGATTGTCTCACTACTTTCTCTTTCCCCAGGCTGTTCCTGTGGCAGCTTCTCCATCTTTCTAGAGGCTGACTTCCCCTTCATTTCCTAGCTCTCCTGTTGTCCTTCCCTGGCCTGAGAAGCCTCGTGCCAGAGGGCTGCTTGAGACTTAACTCTCTTCCTCGTTGCCTTGGCAGACTTCCGGCCACCTAGATAAAGCATGACTCTGGCCTTGAAGCAGAGATCCTTGGATACCTTCTAACAAGTCACTTGAGTAGAACGTTGAGAACAACCTGTGATTGTGGCTTCGCGGACGCCTGCATGGTGGGCTCTGAATATTAAAACTATGAACACAGGGGCTGCATCTCCAGAACTGCCCCAGCAGCTAGCCCAGTGCCAGGCAGCCCCACCAGGAGCTGTTAACAGAGAAGTTGCTGAACTTGGCCTTGGCGGAGGCCTGGCTTTATTCAGCCAGACTCTCTGAGCTTGCTGCCCCTTTCTGGAAGGGCAGGATGACTAGCAAACACCCATCCCTGGTGAGGCACAGTGGTATTCTGGGGACAGGATTTGGCTCAGTGGAGGCTGAACACCACCAGAGCAGTAACAGTGCTGACTGGCACACTAAAGCTTTTAGATTGAAAAGCCGGGACAGAATGTTCAGCTGGAGCCGGGGGACTTTTCTATTCCTACTTCAGCTCTGCTGCTAAGCCTTGGGACTGATTGGAAAAATGCTCACTGCGGGATTTGGCTAGCCAGGATTTTATGGGTATTTTTCTTAGATTTACTCAGGCGTAGTCAGTCACTCTTGCTGTCCCTCTCAGTGTGTGAAGGGCTGCAGGCTGTTCATCTTTCCTCACTGAGGAACTCTGTGGTATCTCAGAGAACACTGCCCTCCTCACTGACATACTGATGTGGATGCCCTTGCCAAAGTGCTCTTGGCAAAACAAAAGCAGATCTTGTGGATCACCTCTTTGCTTAAAGCACTGGGGTTGGGGCTGGGGCCGGGGCTAGGGCTGGGGCTGAACTGGTAGAGCACTTGGCTAGTGTACAGGAGGAGTCCTTGGGTTTGAGTGACAGTACAACATAAACCAAGACTGGTGACATAAGCCTGTAGTCCCAGTACTCTGAGAGTGGAGGCAGGAGGATCAGAAGTTCAAAACCAGCCATCTTCAGCTACATAGTAAGTTTGAGGCTATCCTGGAATATGCAAGATCCTCTCCCTTTCCCCTCTCTCTCTCTCTCTCTCTCTCTCTCTCTCTCTCTCTCTCCCTCCCTCCCTCCCTCCCTCCCTCCCTCCCTCCCCCTCTGTGTGTGTGTATGTGCGTATGTGTATCTGTCTCTCTGTATCTCTGTATCTCTCTGTCTTTCTGTCTCTCTGTCTATCTTTCTCTGCCTCTGTCTCTCTGTCTCTGTCTCTATCGCTCTCTGTGTGTATGCACGTATGTGTCTGTTTCTCTGTCTCTGTCTGTCTGTCTTTCTTTCTCTCTCTCTCTCTCTCTCACACACACACACACACACACACAGAGAGAGAGAGAGAGAGTCACACAGTCACACAGTCACACATACATATGTAATCCCATCTAATCCAGGCTCTTCACCACGGCCTGTCTCACCGGCTCTCCCCATTGGCCACATTATATTCTGCACCTCACACACACCATGCCTCCCCATCTCCCATGCCTTACCAGACCTTCTTGCCATCCCGATCTTAATAAGCATTTATGCTCTTCTCCCTGAGTCCCAGGGACTTTGAGTACTGAGGAGCCAACAGCACAGTGAAAACCAGGCCTTTGCATGCCAGGGTTCGTGTTCCTAGGTAGCTTGTAACCCTCTGTCTGTTGACCTCAGCTGGAACCTGCTTCTCTCAGGGCACTTCCCACCTGGGTCAGATATAATCTCCTTGTTCTTCAATTCACCAGTAACTTGCCTGAATCGGCTGTCAAACTGGAAGCAGAGAAATTTCTACCTGGCACACAGTAGGTGCTCAATACAAACCCGTGGAAGAAAAGAATAAAGGCTACTTTTAACACTAAAGGGCACTATGGACCAAAAAATGTCTTCTTTAAGCAATCATCTTGAACAACATTTGCTCCCCTTTGTGAAGAGCTTTGCAGTGGCCCTTGCCCAGCAGGCGGCACCCGCTGTTGTGGTGACAAGTTTGCTGTCAGTTCCATTGTCCATCCTTCTAGGGGAATTTGTCTTCCTGCCTGCTTTTATGATTGCATTTTTCACTGGTGTTCTGCAGGGTCACCATCTTATGTTTAGGATGAGTTGATGTGCTCCATTCAGGATTAATGGATTTGATATGCTTATCCACTCTGATAACTCCCACTCTCCTCTTAATCTGGAACATTCTTAGATGGAGCCTCCTTCTCTTTTTCTGAAACTCCAATTGGCCATGTAAATAATCTTATCTAACTCCTCTTCATTTACACACACACACACATACACACACACACACACACACACACACACACACACACACACACACACACACACTGAAGGGGCAGTGCTTTCACATATGAGTGACTGATATGGGTACCAGTCTGCACCAAGACAGAGGACTTGAGTGGAGGGTGCTGTTTGGTGGCAGAGGACCTGGCTAGTCTACAGAAAGCCAGGAGCAATCCTGGCACTGAAAAAGAAGAAGGAAAGAAGGAAAGAAAGAAAGAAAGAAGGAAAGAAAGAAAGAAAGAAAGAAAGAAAGAAAGGAAGAAAGGAAGGAAGAAAGGAAGGAAGGAAGAAAGGAAGGAAGAAAGAAAGAAAAAAAGAAAGAAAGAAACTCTTGGTGACAAGCCACAGACATGGAGAGTGTGACAAATGAAGTCTTGTGTGTCATGTCTTAACTAGCTGTAAATCGGTGTTTGGTTTTCTTTGCAGTCCTGAGGATCGAACCCAGAACCTTGTACATGTTAGGTAAATACCACAGCACCGAGCTATAGCTCCACGCTCTATATTCATTTTCACTAGATTTATTTTTCAAACATCTGTCTTACTATTTTGTCATTTCACTATGTTTTCCTTTTTATTTTCAAAAATCTCCTAGAGAATTACAGACTTGCATATTTTGTAAAGCCCCCACGCTCACATCATACCGTGCCTCTGGCCCTAGTTTGGGTCATTGTATGTACTGGGTTCACTTCTTATGCAGTTTCAGTTTTGGATTGCATATTCATCAGAATTCTTTCCTCAGGATACCCTGTGTATCTTGGATTGGGGAAAGACACCTTGCTCTGTGATATAAGGGTTATGTGCATTCCAAGTCTGGATATGACTGAAGTACCTAATCTGCCTATTTGGGTAATCATGAAGCGGGCTCATTCTGTTTTGAGTTAAATGCATCTTTTCTCATTCTTGATTGGAGAAAGCACAGTGTTCTCGTGGGCTCCCTTTCTGCATCTCCTCAGAAATGTGATAAGCAGGAAGACTGGAAGCTCTTCATCCAGTCACCAACACGGGGCAGACTCAGGCTCATTGAGAAGCCTGCAGGCTACAGAATGGCCCTGTTCCCTCTTACTAAATTTTGCTTGCAGTCAAGTTGCATAGCATGGAGTCCTGGTTGCAGGAATATCTCTATAGAGTTCTCAGATGCCCCCTCTCAGTGTTTCCATAAAACCTGGCTACCACGTGATGGAAGAAACAGCCTGATGTTACCATTTCCTTATTTTCACATGTATCTGCATGCATATGTGTGTATATGTGCATGTGTGTGCTCTTGCTTGTAGAAGCTAGAGGAGCTTATTTTCCTTCCTTCCTTCCTTCCTTCCTTCCTTCCTTCCTTCCTTCCTTCTCTCCTTCCTTCCCTCCTTCCTTCCTTCCCCTCCCTCCTTCCCTTCTCCCTTCCATTCTTTCTTTTTAAGACAAGGTCTCTCATTGGTCACTCCACAAGTAGGCTAGGCTGACTGACCAGTGAGTAGACAGTGAGCTCTGGGGTACTCCTGTCTGCTGCTCCAGCAATGGGATTATGAATCCTCCATTGTGTCCCTCCTCCTCCTCCTCCTCCTCCTCCTCCTCCTCCTCCTCCTCCTCCTCCTCCTCCTCCTCCTCCTCCTCCTCCTCCTCCTCCTCCTCCTCCTCTTCTTCTTCTTCTTCTTCTTCTTCTTCTTCTTCTTCTTCTTCTTCTTCTTCTTCTTCTTCTTCTTCTAATTTGAGTTCTGGGGATCAAGCTCAAGTCCTCATTATTGACTGAGCTTCCACTCCAGCCCCTAATACTCTACTTTTAAGCAAGCAACAGATTGGCAGCTATGCACAGAAATGCCTTGAACTGTAGACCCTCACAGAATTTGATAAGCTGGGTCAGTGGGTTGTGACCCTACCTGGGCACTGAAGTCCGATCTGCAGTAACCACCATCCTTGGCATTTGTGTGAGCTGCTTTCAAGATGCGCCTCATCTTTCCACATGAAAACCCAACTGTGAGTCTTGAAGGCAGCGTGGACAGTAACGATCCCCGTGATGGATTGCTGAGGAAAAGTCACTTCTGTGGCCTTCGATTGCAGGGACAAAAATTACAAAGTCTTGCATTTGTTAAGACAAGTCGGGTTCTGCTTTCTGGTCTCCAAATACACTTTGCATTTTTCTTTTCTCTGGGACCGTCAATTTAATTCAGGAATGATCTAATTATGAGGCTGTGAATCGGATTCTCTGGATGGTAAGTGTGGAGTACCCTGGGAGAAGTCCTGGCAGATGGTTAGTTCAGAGTGAATTTACCTTGGGACTGGGGCTTTAGACTGACAGCTTTTTTCACTCAATTAAGTGCAACAACTGCCAAAAGGACAGCATTGAACTTGATGCAAATCGCCACTGTCACCAGTGCTGATAAAGCTGGGTCCCCAGTCAGCTGAATTTGGAAGGGTGTCTGAAGGCACCACATGGTGAGGGGGAAACAAAGCTTGGTGCAGAGAGGAGGAAGAGGAGAAAAGGGAGGAAGTGGAGGAGGGAGGGGAGGAGGGAGAAGGAGGAGGAGGGAAGAGGCAGCTCCTCTTTGCAAATGTAGGTATTTGTTTCCCTTTCCAGGTCAGCTGCTTTATTTAGGGCCTCTATTTCAGTTTGCTGTCTGTCCGTGATTCATTAGGTATATCTCCTGCAGTTTGCATCTGTTCTGGGCTTCACATATCCTGCGGTGACTCCGTGTTCCAGAAAGTTAACGTATCGCTCTCTTTATTTGGGGTATGAGATGACCCTACTCTGCACACCTATGCTCGCCCTGAGGACCTCCCAATCTGAAGAAGACGGAGACCTTCTCAGCACATGTGCATTTCCGTTATTAGGGAAGCCTCCCTCCCACCCCAGTGCCCTGCAGCCTTCTAGGCCAGTGTTCAGAAAGCCCTTTACACTTGCCTCTGCCTGGTAGAGGTGACAGACTCTAATCCTTGTCACACTGTATAAGCCTGCCTGCCTTAGGTCTCTTTTCATTCCTCGGAGCTTTTCCTCATGTCAAAGTTTCGGAGATGGCCTCAGTTGGTAAAGTACCAGCTATGCAGGCACAGGGGCCTGAGGTCAATCTCTAGGTAAAACGCCAGGTCTGGCGGTTAATGCTTGTAAATCGGGAGGCAGAGGCAAGCAGGTTCCTCAAGCTCACTGATTGGCCGTCTTAGCCTATCAGTGATCTCCGTGGCACCGAGAGACCCTGTCTTAAAAGAAAACAACAACAACAAAACAAACAAACAACCCACCCAAAAACCCCAAAACTGAAATGTTCTTTGGCTTACACATGCATGCACATACACATGCACAATCATACATGAACAGATATGAACATACACTCTAGCACATGCCTAGAAAGGAAGGAAGACAAGGAGGGAAGATAGGCTTTTCCTTCTTTCCTCGGTCCCTAATTCTCCCAGACTGGAATTCTGTGGTGGCCAAGGTCAGTACCATAAAGGGTGCTTATGAACGGTATGAGAGTGGCTAGCTTCATAGCTTCTGTAATTTGGACCAGTTGAGGCCACTCGGGGAAGATCCTTCTGGGGTTCCTCTGCTCCACCCACCCCAGGCTGTCATCCGCCTTTGCTTAGTGTGGCCAAGGCCCAGCTGCTCTGCACAGTTCAACCTCTGCTGCTTTTTCTGTTTGACAGCCTGGGGGAGCGGAGCCCGAAATCCCTCCGTCAGGTACAGGCCGTTGTCAGCTTGTTATCAGTTTCCTGATTCCCTGTGTAAGCAGTTTTGATAATCCCTGTCATACATGATTACATCCCTCCCCTGCCCGGGACATCTCACTGTAATTGCTTTGATAAACTCCACCTCAGTCCAGTAGTTTGCTCGGAATACACTTCTACCTTCTCTCTGTGTGACTAAGATGCTTCTGAACTGTTCTGCTCCTGGGGAAAATCAGGCTTTGAGCGTGAGGCCCTTAGCAACAGAGGCCAATCACCCAGGCAGCAGCACTGGCTGGGGGGCCTGGAGGAGGGTCAGGAGCTGGGGACTCCAGCTAAGCTCCAGGGGTCCCAAGGCGGGTTTTTCTTTCTTCAGCTGCTTGGGGACTGGAATTGTCAGTTTCTGTGTGTAGCATTTTCGGGATTCGGAGATTTTTCTTACGCGTGTTCATCTGGTTTCTGGGGTCATTTGACTTACTCTTTTATAACATTAAAAAAATTAACTCAGTGTGTTCGTGCGTGTGCATGCGTGTGTGTGTGCGTGTGTGTGTGTGTGTGTGTGTGCGCGCGTGTGTGGAGGTCAGAGATCTTTGATCATTCTTCGTTTTAATTTCTTTCAGAGTCTCTCACTGAACTCACCATTTCAAGCTGTTGAGCCCCCAAGGATCCTCCTGTTTCCTCCCTCAGCAATGGAATTACAGGTTTCCAGTATTGAACACAGGTCCTCACGATTTACACAGCAAACACTTTACCATCTGAATGAGCCTTCTCTCCACCCTGGAAACCTATCCCTTTAAAAGGAGTGACCTCTCTGGGTCCTTAATCCCGGTTGCTATTCTTTTCACATAAAATCTGGGTACTTTGCTCATCACTCACCCCCCCCACATTGCTCATCACTCACCCCCCCCACATTGCTCATCACTCACCCCCCCCCACATTGCTCATCACTCACCCCCCCCACATTGCTCATCACTCACCCCCCCACATTGCTCATCACTCACCCCCCCCACATTGCTCATCACTCACCCCCCCCACATTGCTCATCACTCACCCCCCCACATTGCTCATCACTCACCCCCCCCACATTGCTCATCACTCACCCCCCCCACATTGCTCATCACTCACCCCCCCACATTGCTCATCACTCACCCCCCCACATTGCTCATCACTCACCCCCCCACATTGCTCATCACTCACCCCCCACATTGCTCATCACTCACCCCCCCCACATTGCTCATCACTCACCCCCCCACATTGCTCATCACTCACCCCCCCACATTGCTCATCACTCACCCCCCCCACATTGCTCATCACTCACCCCCCCCACATTGCTCATCACTCACCCCCCCACATTGCTCATCACTCACCCCCCCCACATTGCTCATCACTCACCCCCCCCACATTGCTCATCACTCACCCCCCCACATTGCTCATCACTCACCCCCCCACATTGCTCATCACTCACCCCCCCCACATTGCTCATCACTCACCCCCCCACATTGCTCATCACTCACCCCCCCCACCACACACACAGTTATGCTAATTTAAAAACTAGTACACTAGAGTGTTGTGTATCTTGACTGATGAGATTTTTTTTTGGCGGTGAGGGTTGGGGGTGTGGGGATCCCCAGAGAAGGTGTGCCTGAGGCACTCTCCCTGCTCACTCTCTCCTAGTCTGTTTCTGACGCATTTATGAATTTATGAAACAAGGTGCAGAGCCCTTGCCTTGCTCTGGGTCAGTTGAATACCTCTTCAGTGCTATTCTCACTCTTGCGAATTCTGTCTCCCCCTTGCACAGAGGAAAGGCCACTAGTTCAACTGTCAGGCCTCCTTTGGCCTCACTGGAGGTCTTCCCTTCAGTGGGTGGTGTGGAATTCTTCCTTGATTAAACCCCTCACCGTAGGATAAGGTATGCATACACTTCCTAATCTCAACTAACTTTGCCCCTTGGCTGGTGACCAGGGGCACCCGTTTCACCATGTGTTGTGCTGCATAGGCCTATGATATTCACTGGACTGATATTTTTGATATCTTGACACCCCCCTGGCAATGTCTTCCATTGGCCTTTGTGGCAGAACCTATTAGAGAGAGGGTCTGTCTACCCGGGTATTCCCTGCCTCTAATGAATTTGCTGGTGATAGCAGAAGGAGGGAAGTCAGTGTGCTCTGCAAACCTGAGACAAAGAGAGGGAGAGCCTGCAGCCATCCTGATGGTACCCAGGCTGCGGTCCTGCTCCTGCCAACTTTCTCCGTGCCACTGAAGCAATAGCCCTCCTCTCTCTCTCTCTCTCTCTCTCTCTCTCTCTCTCTCTCTCTCTCTCTCTCTCTCTCTCTCTCTCTCTCTCTCTCTCTCTTTCTCTCTCTCTCTCCTTGCAAAGCAACCTGTTATTAAAGCCTCCCCCTGATTCTAGGTTTCAGCGCCTTCCTTCCGAGACACATTAGGTTCCCTCAGCGCCTTTGTTGCCATGCAGGGAGAAGGAAAATGCAGACAGCTTTGTAATTGAACAACCATGTTCCTGTCAGTTTTCATTGTTTTCAAAGTGGCTATTATGGGGAGGGGGTGGCTGATGCCCTAGCGTGGCCCAGGAAAGCTATACTGGTCTGCTTCCTAAACTCCCCCAAATCAGTGTTCTCTGTGGTCCACGGGGCACTATGTCTTTAAATTCTCTTTAGTTTTTAAAGCTCTGCTCTGGCAAGGAGGCTCTGCCTTCAACCTGCAGAGTTAAATTTACCCAGACTGACAACTGTATGCTCAGGGTTTGGTTACATAACAGCAGTGGTGACTTTCTGCACAGTGCTAATCCAAACACCAGGCTCAAAGCCCCCCGAGAAAGCAGCGTTCCATCCGGGGAGCGGCATGGATAACTAGATGTTATGCCGTTAATTTCTTCTTCTTCTTCTCCTAAAAACACTGTAACAATTATCCTATTATCTCAATGCTGGTGCCATTAGGTGACTTTTTAATATCTTAATTATTAGGTTAGCAGATGCTGTGTGCACACGTGCAATTTGTTAATTTATGCTGCTGGAGATGAAATCCAGTTGTTTGCGGTGGCATATTTCATAATATCACGGCCAAATGAATTTTCATGGCGCTAGAATAACAAAGTGGCTGGGAGGGAATGGGTATGCATTATTTCCAGGACCCTTCCGCCAGCATCTTGGTTCTCATGGCTCCTACCTCACAGTATCTGTCTGAGGCGGGCAGCTTTTACTGACAGGCAGATACCTTCCGAGCCACTGGAGTATGGCGGAAGAAGCCTGTCTGAATTGGAACATCTGCTTTCCTTGCTGCTGTGGGACAATATCTGACCAGAAACCACGGACCGGAGGAAGGCTTTATTCTGGCTTACAGTTTGAGGGGAGTTTTACATCAAAGCATTAGGACCGGAAGGCTAGAAGTCACGTGGCAACGACGATAAAGAAGCAGAGATCAAACAGGAAATAGGGCCAAGGTATAAAGCCTCAAGGCCTTCTCCCAGTGGCCCACTTCCTTCAGAAGGGCTCCACCTTCCAAAGTTTCCACAACTTTCTCAAATGGGCAGCAACAGCCGTGGACCGAGTGACGGCAGGGCTCATTTCGCTTTCAAACTATAGTGCGCCATGCTTTGGGAAACCTGGCTGGTTGGGTGAGCTGCCTATCTCCTGAGCTGGCTTCACACAGATGGCTCTGGTAGTGTGAGGCTTGGTGACACGGGCCACTGTGTGGCTGATTTTTTGAGCCTGCAGCTATACCCAGTGTATGTTGCCCCTTAGCCTTTCAGCTAACCCCTACATTACCCTCAACAGTTGTTACTGTATGCAAGGTGGAAGAGAAGTGATATGATGACGGGGCAAAGAGGATGTGGCTTTGGGTCAGACTGGGATCTGAAGGGTGGATTTTGGCCTACCCACAGTGAGGCCTTGACCCGGTCAGTTATTTATTTATTTATTTATTTATTTATTTATTTATTTATTTATTTATTTATTTTTCGAAGCTCAATTTCTACAATTAGGTTAGAAAATCTTATCTCCTGAGCTTCCGCATCCAGATACATTTATTTCGCTCAGCACACAATACAATTCTCACAAAATGCTTAGACCTCCTTTGTGCTAGTTTAGGGTCCTTGAGTGGGGTACCAAAACACATGTGACCTCAGTGGCTGGCAGCCTAGTGGATAAGGCCCCAAAATCTTACACAGGTGATGGTTCTTACATAACAGTTAAATAAAGTTATGAAGTCACAGTACCAGGAAGACTCCGATACATTGATCAAACGATGTTCTCTCTCTCTCTCTCTCTCTCTCTCTCTCTCTCTCTCTCTCTCTCTCTCTCTCTCTCTCTCTCTCTCTCTCTCCCCTCTCCTCTCCTCTCCCTCCCTCCCTCCCTCCCTCCCTCCCTCCCTCTTCTCTCTTCTCTCCTCTCTCTTTTCTCCTCCCTCTTCTCTCTCCTCTCTCCTCTCTCTCTCTCTCTCTCTCTCTCTCTCTCTCTCTGTGTGTGTGTGTGTGTGTGTGTGTGTGTGTGTGTGTGTGTATGTATGACGGGGGAATGCTCGAGGGCAATTGCTTATTAATGAAGCAAATCGCTTGTACACTCGGAGATTCGGGGACCCGAAGCCCTGTTTGGGAAGCAGTGGGATACGCATTTGAGGATGCTGGTTTGTGTAGGGGAACTTGTAGGTTAGGAGTTCCTAAATTAGATTGGGACACCACTGTGGATAGAAAGCAAAGTGAGGCTGGAAAAACTTGACTGCATCGAGAAAGTGGTTTGCTTGTAAGACCTTCAAACCTATGGGGCAATCCAGCATGGCTCTGAGCCCCTGTTGTAGGAGTAGACCTCTAGTGGTCAAGGGAGTTACTGCAGGGCGTCAGAGAGGATATTTACTGTGTTGTTCACAGGCTCTGCCTGCTGTGAATGGGGAGTGGATTGTTCATCCAGACTCACCACAAATGGGAGTCCTTATAGCTGAGAGAATCAAAGAAGTCATTTAAAAAGTGAAACATCCTGGGGACTGTCTAGTGACAGTAGTGGCTGTACCTATGACATCCCTAGATCTTTCAGACGTCTTACAAAAGAATCCGAAGTGATCAAATGAAGTCACATCGATAAACACTGTTATTAATAACCGCAGCAACAGAAAGCCCGATGCTTTATTTTTTATTTTTTCCGACTGACGCTGCATTGTCTAATTCTCAGAACCCTTCCATGAGGTCCTGTGATGAGCTAGGTATGACAGAAGTACCGAGTTATCAGAGTGGGGTTAATTAATGGGCCTGAGGTTACACGGCTGGTAATTGTATTACTGGAAGATGAGCCCAGCAGTGTGACCCCTAACTGCTCTGCACTGGGAATACTCTTATTTAATGACCTCTGCTACCCTGGGTTCTGATGGAGGGATGCTCAGGCAGCATCGGAATGTTCATGTCAGGATCACATTCTCACATATTAACGAGGAGAGAAGGGCAAGCAGTCGTGTCGGTGAGCCCGAACGTGGAGGGTTCTGCTTTCCATGTGGTCTGCAGGCATTGCTACACCTTGTAAGCTAACGGGAGAAATGAGCAATGGCTTAGGGGGCCGTTTTCATCCACCCTGCTCACCGGCCCTCCTCCTGTGTGCACACTGCTGTCGGGCTTCCTTGGGACTTCCTTGGGAAGACACGTGATCACGTGCCTTCCGGAGGGATTCAGTGTTCCTTCTGCTCTAGAACTTGAAACCATCTCATCGATTTGCAGTGGCCACCGTGCACTTCCCGCAGCCCATTCATTAGCAGTCTTGGCCTTGCCGCCAGAGGATGGAAGGACAATCTAAAACCACGCTCCCCAGGGCTCTGAGAAATCACTGGAGAACTTCTTCCAACCAAGTCAGTTCATAGAAAACAGTAGACCAATGACTTTTCCTACATGCATAGCTCCTCTCACAAAGAGTGGTTATATCCCTGTTATATAGGATATAACGCTTGACTTTGGGAAAAATATTGACCTCTGCCCTTCTCTCTTCAGTGTCCCTGGGTATGTCACCATGCCACAGCACCAGTCCCTGTGGCTTTTAATTTCGAGACCGAGTCTTCCTCCTACATTTTCACAGGCTGGTCTAACTCTCTATTGGCCCAGGCTAGCCTTAATCTTGTGATACTCCTGTCTTGGCATCTTGAGTCGCTGCAGTTGTAGACAGCTCACTGCTCTTGATTTTGGCCCTCTCTTAACCCGTTAACTCTGCAAGCGTGAGCACAGAGGAGAGGGAAGAGGGATGGGTGGTCATCCCTGCAGTTGACAGAATACTTCCTCGCAGATTTAAGGGAAAGATTAAAATTTTACGAAGGGCTGAATCCAGCAACGCATTTCTGGGTTAGTTCATGTCTGTCTCAGGCAAGGTTTCTGCATTAGGAGACTCCCAAGAAGGGGCTGGGGAGAGAGCTCAGCTGTTAAAGTAATTGCATACGCATGAGAACCTGAATTAGATCCCAGCATATATATGCAGGGCACACCTATTGTCTTAGTGCTAGGGAGGCAGAGAGAGAAAATCCGTGGACTTGCTGGCCAGTCAGATGAGCCTACTTGACAAGCTTCAGGTCGACTGAGAAACCCTGTTTCAAAAAAAATAAAGTGGAAAGCAATCCAGGAAGACACTTGATGTCAGCCTTTTGTCTCCACAGATTCATTCACGCACAAATGCACAATGCACACGTGCACACACACACACACACACAGATCCAAAAGATGAGAGAAAACTTAACTTTTCTGTGTGAATCTTAAAATAGATAGATATTCATTGCTCAGGCCAAGTCACATGACCCCATCTGGACTGGCTTGGTATAGTGAAACCAGTTGCCAGCCAGGGTCACGTACCTTTTCTTGTGTAGCACACAGTAGGTTCTAGAAGGATACTATCATTTTTTGGGTGGATATAATGCATATGGAAAGGGTGAAGATAGGAGAGTGAAATTAGACACAGCCTCTCAGCATGATGAAACACAGTGATCAAGGGTCGGTCGTGAAAGGGTGGGAATCGTCAGTGTGTACCAGAAATTAGCAAAACACAACTGGAATCAATGGTTGCCCTGGGGTGAGGAAAAGTCGGGGAGGTCATGCGGATTGGGAAGGGTCTAACGGGGAGGTGTTGAAGGAGCCCCAACAAGGATGATAGTGACAGCAGCAACTGACATTGCAAACCTCCTCCCAACTTCCAGTCACCGCACTGGTGTGTCTGACCACACCACTGCCCCGTGAGCAAGGGTTAGCTCTGTTTAAAAGACTAGAAAATACAGTGTGCAGATGTTAAGAGACTTGGTCCAGCACTCTCGTACCCAGACTTTGAGACATTGGAGGTTGGCTTGCATCTCTGTTCCCCAAGTCCCATCCCCTCAGAGCAGACCATGGAAGATTGAGATGTAAACTGGCAGTGGGGTATGTCAATCATCCGTCTGTCCGTTCATCCATCTGTCTGTCTGATCATCTCTCCATCCATCCATCCATCCATCCATCCATCCATCCGTCCACCCACCCATCCATCCATCCCAGAAATACTTATTCCATAATGATCAAGGAGAAGCAATAGACTGAGCCACTGGGAGGCTCAGGGAGTGACAATGATAATGGTTGTGGCAGGTGCCCTCTATTTGGGTTGCTTCCAGGTGAATGAGGTTAGGGCCCATACTAAACTGCGCCGAGGTTCCCAGTCACAGAGCATTGTACCCCTTGTTTTGAAGCAGGTATAATTTTGCTGGAGATGGCATTTCTGTCAGTCTTGAGTAGATTGGTAGATACTGTCATTGTTTCTGATCACTTAGATTTTTCTCCCCCAAGTCACATATCCTGGGACCCCAGTAGCTTGGTGAGTAGTGACCTAAAGTCATTTACCTTTAAGCATAAGCTGCTATAACATGTCACTTTAAAGATTAAGCTGCTCCTTGCTATGGACTAGTCATTCTGTGAATGAATGTGCTGTGTATCTAAATGAGAGGAATTAGAGGCCAGTGGTCAAGCACTCTGATCGTCCTGCTTCTCCTTGATAAATTGCAGGTGCTGAGGCTGCAGGATAGTTCTGACTGAAACAGCCACGTGTTGGTTGAGAGGGATCCATGTTGACATGACCTCTGTTTGTACCCAGCATGTTCTATGGAGAGCTACCCAGCAAGCTGCACGCCTCCCTGGCTGCCAACTTACATGCCTTGTGCACCATTAAGCATGGATTAAGCTGAGACTGGACCTTGCCCGACAGCCTTTTCAGAGAAAAGTGAAGCTTCAGTGGGGACAGCATTCCCTGTTCATATTTGGAGCAATCCTGGGTTTGATATATTCTTGTTTCTGCCCGGTTTTCAGAACAGATGAAAACTGGTTCAGGAAGGCAGAGTTACCAAGAGCCTGCTAGCACCATGGACCCACTGAAGCTATCTGATGGGCAGAGGTGTACCTGGGGCTCAAAGCCTTGGATTCCTGGCAGTGTCTCTGAGAGAGTCACCCTGCAGTTTTACTGTTTTCAGAAAGGGGCCAGATAAGCAGCCATGGTCGCTAGCCTATTAGAAGGAAGGAGAAAGGAGAAGATTCACATTTTATATGCTGCTAGACTATTCATCCCAGCATTGGTCTTGCCCAAGAAGAATAGCAGCCAGCCCTGGGAAACCCTGAGAAGCCCTGGGGAACACAGACATGATAAAGACAGGAACTGAGTTCTGGGTTTTTTTGTTTGTTTGTTTGTTTTTATTTTTGTTTGTTTGTTTGTTTTTTGTTTTCCACTTTGATATAAAGAGAGAGGTGGCAGGCTAAGTATGCATTACTGTTTAAAAATAACCAATGAGTTTGCAAAATGATTCAACAGCTAACAGTTATTGAGTGGTGTACTGCACCAAGAGCCGGACTAACGGCATCGTGCCTGGTGTTCCCACCCTGCCTGCTGATCCTTTAAGGAAAGTGTCACGAGCCCTATTTTTAGATTAGGAGACAGGTTTAGAGCGCTGCCCAAAGCCACAGCAACAGAGCCAGCATTTCAGCCATGGTACTTTCCACTCCAAAGATAATGTCCCTTCCTCCACAGAGCGCTGCTAGCCACAACATCCAACATACATGACATATCTCCCTGTTGGGTTAAGTCTTTGTTTGCAGACCACTAAGTTCTCCATCAAAGGTGCAGAATCTTAGCATATGAGCTGCGTAAAATCAATCAAGTTTTTTTTTAAGGGAAGCCAGTGAGAGGATAAATTTCACATATACAAACTCACTTATAATTTATATACATTATATATAAATTCATACTATATATAAATTATATATAAGGTGACATGTAAGTTACTCCATGAAACCTTTATCTATCTTATCTCTTATGGCTTTTTAAAAAATCTCAGCAAGTCATCTTCTGGTGTTTAAAGGTAGACCTAGATGTATAGAAGAGGAGGCTCATTTCAATTTAGCTCCTGCCTGGTTTTATGTACCATAGACCATGCAAAACACTCAATTTTATGAGCAAACTCAACAGAGTCCCTTTTTTGAATGGGAACAAATACTTCTGTGGAGAGGGAAGCATACCACCTGTTTACCTGAGGAAAAGGTGAGGCTATCCTGCTTCATGAACACCATTCGGAGTTACTTGAGAGGACCTCCTAGAGGCAGACATGGCATCAAACAATTCTAAGTTTTTTTTTTTTTTTGATGAATCAGCAGTGCCTACTTTCCTTCCCTGTTTTTTCCTCTTCATAGGCCTTGTGTTTCAAAAGCCCTGGGTCATCCTATTCTTTTCCTGGATGGCTTTATTGCAATGCTGGGAGGCAGACATTATGAGATAGTGGTTGTCTAAGAACTGCTTGTGGTTCTAACAATTGATTTGGGTCATCCACAGTGTCAGAACAGCTCAGATAATTCTGCCAGTTTTGAAATTTGTACCCGGGCTCTTAATCTAGGCCTTTGCTCTGACGAAGGTTTGACAAGGTCAAAGTCACTTCACCCATTACCTGGTTTTGTTTTTAATTTTTGTTTTGTGTGTAGAGTGTTTTTCTTGGATGCATGTCTGTACACCATGTAGGAGCCTGGTGACCCAGGAGGCCAGAAGAGGTCAGATGGCCTGGAACTGGAGTTACAGATGGTTATAACTTTGGTCCCCTGGATAAACAGTCAGTAATCTTAACCACTAAGTCATCTCCCTAGATCTTCTGTAACCTGCTTTTTTGTGGATAAAGTTTTACTGGGACAGAGACACACCTATATAGTATGGGGCAGCCTCGGAAGGCAGAGCAATGTAGCTCCCTTAGAGTAGCCTACAGGGTCTAAAATTCTTACATTCTTACTATCTGGCCTTGGATGGAAACAATTTCCTTTTCATCCTCCAGTCTAAGGAAAAGAGCCCAAGAGAGATGTGTTAAATGAGAAACTTCTTAAATGAGTATGATACAAGAGACCCATATGAAGCCTGTGAAATACTGAGAGAAAAGACACAAGGAGGAGACATTACACTGAGCCTGTCATGGGTGCTGTTATAGGAAGAGAAGGAAGAGTTTACTGGGTGGGGGGCACTGGGAAAAGGGTGTCTTTGAAATTCCTGCATTTGGCCCGGCACAGAAAGCAGTAGAAATACTAGCAGGGTAGTTCTGTCCTCTCCCCTGCAGAATGTTACTCAGTCCCCCTTAGTCACCTCCAGGGTGCTTCTGGGGCGGCCACCAGATAGGCTGCAGCTCCTGCCAACAGAGCAGGCTT
The DNA here is from genome assembly GCF_021556685.1 of Rattus norvegicus. Classification (NCBI taxonomy): domain Eukaryota; kingdom Metazoa; phylum Chordata; class Mammalia; order Rodentia; family Muridae; genus Rattus; species Rattus norvegicus. Next base: position 77,077,520 of record NC_141541.1, read on the forward strand.
GTAAACTTTCCCCCCACTTCCTTCTTATGCCTGTGGTGATAAACATATGCTTTGAAGCATGAGATTTGATTATCCTGTCTTAGTGCTTATAAATACAAATGTGATTAATGGTCATAAAACACAGGTTGACAGTGGAAGACTAATTCTCAGCAGGGCAGCCCTCTGCGGTTCTCCGAGAAGCCATTGCTTCTCACTGAGGCCTTGTTCATGGGTGAGAACAGGACCTGTCCCTCCCTTGTCCTCACCACCAACCCTCCCCAGCTTCCCCTTGGAGGAGGCCCTTCCTCCTTGATAATCAAAGCCAGTGGATTTTCTCCTGGTGAATTACCTGAGGTAAGTACTCTGACTCTTGGTCCGGGCGTTAATAGTCCAGCATTTTGTATCAAGGCACTTGGCTCTCTACTCTGTTCCCCACTTGGACCTGGCACGCGACCTGTGCCTGTTCGGCGAACAGCACATCCTAAATCTGGACAATTTGTATTTTAGTAGTGATGGGGATATTCACTCTCTTCCCTCTGTCATTTTGCATTAAGGACCTGCCACTAATAAAACTAATTAATAACCGCTGGCTCGTGTGGATTCCTTGGACTTCTGAGAGCTGGCAGGCTGCCACCAGGACTTTTGAAAGAAGTGCTTCATCTTGGTCATGGACAGGATGGATAGCTCCCCACACTTCTAATTGGACAAAGTGCCTTTCAAACTCGCTGGCATTTCAGAGAGAGCAGATAAGGAATCTGTGCGCTCTCCCGCTGCAGCCACCTCTCAGGTGCCTCCCAGCTCCGGTGTCGAGCCCTGTGAGACACTGCCACAGAAGATTCTGAACATTCTCTTTATTAGTGATTGGGACTTTTCCTCTGACCCCTGACCCAACAAGGCAGAGGCTTTAGGGACAAACAGGAGGAAGGGCTGTAGCAGACTCACATAGTGAAGGAGTGGTTTCTGTCTCTTGGGAGCTGCTGGGGGTGGGGGTGGTGACCTAGGAAAAGGCAGTGATGTTTCTAGAACGATCCTGAACCTTTCTTAATCAGAATCTGCAGGGGGCAGACAGCACGCGTGGATTTTTCCAGAAAGTTTTCATTAGCATGCATTAATTATACATAATAACATGTTGCATTATGAAATTTTTATATACGACCATAATATATTGTGATCATATCTACCCCCGCCATTACCCCCTCTTCTTCCCACTCCCACTGATCTCTTCCTTCCTCTCGATTACTCCCTTTTCTACTTTATGTCCCTCCTCTTTTGATGACCTGGTGTGTTTACATGGGGCTGCTGTTACAGGAGCACGGGTCAGGGGTTATTTACAGAAGCATAGACAACTTGGCAATAGCTATACCACTGAAGAGAACGTCTCCTCTGTGTCTGGACTTAGGACAAGCTGCTCAGCTGCGTTTGAGGCTTATTAGAGGCTGAGTCCAGGAGGATGGTCCCAGCGTCCTCATCCTCTGGAATAGACTGTTCTTCAGTCATGAGATGACATCTTGTAAGATGACTTCATGCAGAAGTCTGGCCTTGGCAACACAAGTCAGGAGAAGTTGACAGTCTAACCAAACACAAGACACATACAGGACACAACTTAAACTCTGAGCCACATAATTGAGTTCAGCGGAGAAAGTGTGCTCAGCAGGCTGTTCAGAGATGGGCGTTCCTCCAGCCTCCAGGAGGGGCCGCTGAGGTTGGCCCTTTATTTTAAATACTAAGTTATGCAATGAGGTTTCTGAGCAGTGAAGGTTAAGCCGAGTGGCCTTAGAGTGGGACAGGGAGGACATTTGGGAATTTATGAAGGATGAGATGGCTCAGGGAAGAGACCAGAGGGAAGAGGGTGACTACAGATCACTCCTGGGGATGTACTGTCCCTGTTGAAGAACAGATACTACTGATCGTGAGCTTGAAGACTGGGATGGGCTCAAGAGAGAGACCTTCGAGGACCTTGTCCTAATCCATGCAGGAGCCCATGAAGGCTGAGACTTAAACTGCCACCAAAAGGGATGAGAGGTAGTTTAAGGTGACTTCAGTGGCTGATCAATGGCATGGTCAATAACTGAACAGTAAAAGGAGGTTTTTATCTGAGTCTGAGCCAGGGGAGGGAGTCATCAGTGATTGGCAAATCCCAAGTTTTCAGTGTGGGGTACTAGGGAGACAGTGATGTCACTAGTGTAGTTCAGGATCAGTCGTAGGCTTTGCCAATGTCAAGTGCAGTCAAGAGCAGCCATGCAGATGAAAACTGGCAGAGAAGCTGACAGAGAGCTCCGAAAATGTCTCTGCCTCTTTACACTAGAGTAAGCCAGAGCCACTGGGGTCTAGCTGGTCTGGTTGCCTCAATTCATTCCTTGTCCTTCTTTTGAGCATCAACATCAGAGAGAGAGAGAGAGAGAGAGAGAGAGAGAGAGAGAGAGAGAGAGAGAGAGAGAGAGGGAGAGAGAGAGAGAGAGAGAGGAAGAAGGAGGAGGAGGAGGAGGAAGAGGAGGAGGAGGAGGAGGAGGAGGAGGAGGGATGGAATTAAGAGTCTGGAGGCTAAGAGCCATACAGTTTGCTATGGAGGCTCAGAGAAACCAGAGGGTCAGCAGACAATCACTTGATGCTTCTTCAAGATGCCAAGGCTTTGTTTACAGAGAGACCAAGCTTATGAGTTTCCAGCTTCAAGGCAAAGGGCCCGCTGGATTGGATGGCTTTGTAGCCTGAATCCATTAGCCATAGGTTTACATCCCATATGCCTCCCTACAAAGAACCTGGATGGTAGCGGACAGAGACTGGGATTGACCATGTTCTTTGATCCAGCAAACATTTATTGCATGGCTGGCTGTGTGCCACATGCTCTCGTATACGCTGAGGATATGCAGTATATACGGCAAAGCTTCTGCTTGGGAGGAGCTCTTGGTATAGTCAGAGGCATGGGTAAATTAAAATCAAGAGTTACAGGTACAAATGCAGAGTCCTTTCCTGGAGACAAGGGTACCGCAGAACAGGACATTGTTACTTGTAAGAAGATAGAGACTTGTTTAAGGGGAGCATGGCAGTTTCTGGGGGCCACTTTCTGGAGGTGGTAATGTGGTACATGGTGTCTGGGTGGATGGTTGGGTACACTTCTATCCTCCAAAGAAGTGGAGGGCAGGCTATGGAGGTGCAGAGATTTTCTTCTTAGTCTGAAAGGAATGTGTGTTTGTTGGATTCTATGAGCAGGGAGAGCTGTGAGTGCAAACACAGCTCGTGTGTTTTAACTTAAGGAAGGAGGAAGCAGCTCAGATTCTGAAGCACAGCAGAATGCAGGTAGCAGGTGTGCTTCTGAGTCCCATGGCTGGCAGAGCTGGGCCTCGCCACAGATGGTTCCCAGTTGGCTCCACCCCGCTAAGACGGAGAGCATTGTCTTAGGACCGTGGTATGTGAACAGGGGAGCCCCCTCTGTCTCCTAGGATAGACAAGGCTTGACAAAACATCCATATCTCACCAAGTTGTGTGGAGGAAAGGCATTGGGGGGTGGGGTGGGGAGCTGGGCTATTGGATATTGGATTTAATTAATCTTGGAAGCTGGAAGTAAGTGTGTGTGTGTCTGTGTGTGTGTGTCTGTGTCTGTGTGTGATGTAATACATGCCATATGTGTGCACACATGTAGATACATATGCATGTGTGTACACTTATGAGCACAGAGGCCAGAAGTCAACATTTAGTGTCCTTCTCATTTATTCTCCATCATAGTTTTTTGCAAAAGCATCACTCACTGAACACAGAGCTTGACAAACATGTCTAGGCTAAGTTGACCAGTTAGCTCCAGGAATCATTGTATACTAACATTCTTAGTGTTGAGGATTACAGGTTTGTGCTGACACACACACACAAACACACACACAGACATACACTCATATATCTATATATGCATACACACATACACACGCACATACATACACATGTACATATGTACTGAAGTTCCAACTTGGGTCCTCATGCTTGCATAGCATGTCTGTTACCAACTGAGTCATCTTCCCAAGATCTTTGGGAAACATTTTTATTGAGCATTTACTCTGTGAGGGGGAAAGGAGGAGCTGGGTGCTGTTCTTAGTGATAAAAAAATCTCCATGCTTCATGCTACTAAAAGATTTGTAGATCATCAAGATAAGATGAAAGAAAGACCTGTGGAAGCTGCTTTTGACTAAAAGTGTCTAACGGCAGGGAGACTAAGCAGGAGAAGAACCTTTAGGTGTCTCCTGCCAGTCTGCAAGGCTCTTCTTGTGCTCATTATTAAAGTGAAACAAGTTTAGACACGCAGAGCAAGTCGTACAGGACTACGAGGTGTCCCCCATTACCACAGGTAGAGAAATTTAAGAAAGTTAACACTGACCCAAAGGTACCACATGGATTATAGACCTACTTCTGGTTTCTCTTACCTCCCGACCACAGCCCTTTTCTGTTCTAGAACTCAACCCATGATTCCGTGTTGCCTTCAGCTCACCACCTCCATCACCTCCAACCTACGGCCATCCCTGGGCTTGCCTTGGATTTATAGTCTGGGCCCCCATGAAGAGTGCTAGCCAGGTGCCTAAGAGAAAGTCCTTTATTTTCTCCTGATTAATGGAGATCATGGATTCAAACCACAACAAACAAACAAACATGCCCTCCCTAACTCATGTCATATTGTCAATATCTTGAGTCAGAAAATCTACTCACCAGTTTCTGGCGCCATGAAACTAGAGTACTTACTTAAGAATCATCCATGAGATCACCGTTTGGCCCTTGTTGATCATACAACCCTGTGAGCATGCCACAGCAAGGCCGAGGACGCACACTGCTTCCTCTAAGTGTGCACATGGCCCCTTTGCCCTGGCTCACCTTGACCCACTCTCCCTAAGCAGCCTCTGGGAAACCCCACTGAGAGGAGGAAAGATGGCTGGAAGGTGTTCTTATCTTGGAAATGTTGAGCTGTGTGGACTCGGGCCAGGAACTGAGTTCTCTGGGTCTCAGTTTCCTTAATGTGGCCAAGGCCATGTTAGTCAGTATTCTTTGGCTCTAAAGTTCTGGGTTCTGTGGTGAGTTTTTTCCTAGGCTAAGACTGTTCCCATAACATGGAAAACTGAATGGTAATAGTATAAAGAGAACAGATACAAAGCAGCGTCTGGGGGTTATATGACCTTGGAGTCTTTGATAATTGAGACATCTGATAAGGGAGGTTTGAATCAGTTTGATGAATGAGAAATAAATTGGTGTTTTCAGTGTCTGACAGTGTCTAATTAGATTAGAATGGTGTCGGGCTGGACGAGCTCTTTATGATTGGAGACCTTTCCCCTCTGAAGCTGTTCATGAGATCAGATTGCCTTTAGCTGTCCAATCTCAGACACCCCCTCCAGCCTCCTGGTATTTCTCCTCTTTTGGAGTGTTGCACACGTCTCCACCATGCTAGATTCTGGGCAACACCTCAGTTCTTACCATATGGCCAGGACGAACATGGAAATGGCTTAGTTTATACCCACGCCTTTGCCAAAACTAATCCTAGGCCTGCAGAATTCTTCTGCTTTGCTAATGAAAACACGTGCTTTTTCCCAATGGACATGTGTCCTTTAAAAGGTGGCCACGAAGAGCCTCCGTTGACATTCTGGGTTGTCATTGTCATTCTCTGATCCTCTTCTGGTAATCAACTCTTAAATATAAAGTGTGTGTGTGTGTGTGTGTGTGTGTGTGTGTGTTCACTTTATTATACTTTTTGCCTTGCCCTGAGTGTTTTCCATTGTGTAATTTTCTTTGTCACTACCATCTGCAGTTTGCATCCTTTCAAAGCTGATAGGAACTAAGGGCCAAGGGTGGGGATTTGGGGATGTATGGAGTTCAAATTATAAAGTGTTTTAGGCACAAGCCTGATGACCTGAGTTCAACCCCAGAACTGGTATGAAAAATCTGGGTGCTGTGGAGGGCATCTGTAATCTCAGCACTCCTGTGACCAAAGGAGAGGTGGAAACAAGAGAATAGCCTGGTACTCATTTGCCCTTCTAGCCTGTAGTGTGCAGCATGGCAGCAGAGACAAGAGAGGCCCTGCCTCAACAAGGGAGAAGGTGAGGACCTACTCCTGAAAGTTGTGCTATGGCTCCTCATATCACACACACACACACACACACACACACACACGCACGCACGCACGCACGCACGCACGCACACACACACACACACACAATAGTAAATAAGTCAAAGATGACACACAGTAAATGTTTTTCCAAGAGACGAATTTCTATTCCTTTTCAGACATGGCAAGCAAGACTAACACAGATACCCAAGGACTTACTGCTGGAACTGCTTGGAATGTCACCACCACTGTGATGCTCCATTGTGCTTAATTCTTATCCCCCCTCCCCCCCCCCCTCTCTCTCTGTGTTGTATAACTGGCTACCTTGGGTGCATTTTAAAAGTGTTTATGGTGTTATGGTGTTTTGATAGTGTGCTAGGTACTAAGATAATGTGCTAGGTACTGAGGTAGTGTACTAAGTGCTGAGGTACTGTGCTAGGTACTAAGATAATGTGCTAGGTACTGAGATAGTGTACTAGGTGCTGAGGTACTGTGCTAGGTGCTGAGGTACTGTGCTTGATACTGAGGTGGTGTGCTAGGTGCTGAGGTACTGTGCTTGGTACTGAAGCAGAAGGATGGTGCAGTTAGTTCTGGTTGTCAAATTGATGAGATTTACAGAAACAAGTCTCTAAGCATGTCTAGAAATTATACAGAGTAGTGAGTTAGGGGACTCATCCTAAATGTGGGTGACGTCATTCCGTGGACTGTGGTCCTAGACTGAATAAGATGGGAAAAGTACTCTAAGCTCAAGTAGCCATTGCTTCCCTTTCCCCAATCCTGTGTGGCTAGCCCCCTCCCACTCCTGCTACCACACCTTTCCAGGACTGTGTTCCCCAGAACTGTGAACCCAGGCAGACCCTTCCGTCTTTAAGTTGCACTTGGCATGCATTTTATCCCAGCAATGACGCAAGTCACTAGTACAGATGGATAAGGCACAGACCCTGCCTTCAAGACACTCCTAGAAGAAAGACGCCATCAGGACATGCGATGAGCATCTCAGACCTGTGTGTGGAGAACAGAGGTAAAACAGGGCTAAGACAAACACGGGGATTTTAACTTTCTCTGGAAGGAAAGGACTCGAGGATGTGTTCTGGAAGAGCTGTTTATCTACAGTGTACTTTGAAAGGTGGATAAGATGTTAGCAGAAAAAAGTGGGGTGAAGAGCATGGGTTGCAGGGTATGTGCAGTGGGGTGATCAGTGCTTAACCATGTAGGACAGTGCACAGCTTAATTAACCTGCACATTAAATTCCGGGACACCCTATAGAAGGACAGGCTGCATAAACTCAGAGCAGCTGCAATTCACTCATCTATCTATCTATCTATCTATCTATCTATCTATCTATCTATCTATCTATCTATCTATCCATTCATTTAAGAGCGGCAATCAGTTGGATAAAACCTGTTGATATAGACTCAACTTTCTCCAGTGCTGAGATGAGCTGCCTGCCATTCTCACCTTTAAGTCAGATTTCCCTGCCGTGCTTACCTGTTTATTTAGAGAGAGTTTCATGGGCCCAGGTTGGCCTGAGCTTTGATAGTAGCTGAGGTTGGCTTTGAACATCCAGTCTTCCTGCCTCTCCAAAGTGCTGGTATTACAGGTTTGTCCCCTCTTGCCTAGTTTATACCATTTTGAGGATCCAGAGGTCAAATCCAAGGCGTTGCACACGTTAGGCAAGTGCTTTACCAAGTGCACAACAGCCCCAGCCGTACTGGGCATTTTAAATGCAACAATTTCGACTTTATACAGTTTTACCATCTAATCGTCCCTCCCACCATATTAAATAGTCAGATGCAGGGAACCTCATACAGCTCTCTCTTTTTTTCTAGCTATGTCTGTCTGTTGAACTCTGCGGTCACTTCCATATTTAAAAACTTTTGTTGGCTCTCTGAAGCAATCTGTATGTTCCCATGTTCTGCCACCCCATGTAGTCACTGCGTGTCAGACATTATGCTAAATCACCGATTGTCAGACGTTTCGGTCTGAGATGCCTTTGTACTCCCAGAAATCATAAGGATCTTAAAGAGCTTTTGCTTACGTGAATTATACTCATTGGTGTTTGCCGTCCTAGAACAGGAAAGGGAGACTTTTTTTTTTAAAGTATATTTATTTTAAAATCAGACGCCCCTTGGAGTCTAACATAAATAACACATTGAAATGAAAAAAAAATTACTGCTTTCTACAACAACACAGCGAGAAGACTGGCAGCTTTTATTTATTTATTTTCTTTGCTTCTGCTAGTATCTTTTATGTGTTGCTCAAAAGAAGGCGGCTGGATCTCCGACCCGGCAGCTCTAATCCATCTGTTGTGACATAACACATTCAGAGGCCTCTGCAGAAGCCCCACTTCTTATGATAAGGATTATTATTATTATTATGGAAATAGTTTTGATCTCATGGGTTTCCATGAAGGAGTCTTGAGGACCCCAGGGGACTATTGGCCACGCTTGTGGGAAGTGCTAGGCTGCCCTTGTTCTCTGTGGAGTGGACAAACTGACATGTGCAAATATCGGGAAGGGAGGAGGTAGAAACAGCCTGGCGACTTCTGGCGTGTGTTATTACACTGGGACAAATTAGTCTCATAATAATTCTTGCTACTGCTATTCCTTTGATCTGAATCCATGCAAAGAAAGAGATTGGGTACATTTAGGTTCTCTTTAAACCTAAACAAAATGTATGTGAAAGAGGAAAGGTGGTGTGGAGAGTTAAAGAGTGGGTAGGAAAGACCACAACGTTTCCATCGCATCAAAAGAAGTCTCAAAGGCTAGGGAATGGAGCTCACTGGCGGAACACTTGCTTGCCTAGCGTGGACCAGGTTCTGGTTACAATCTATAGCAACCCAACCCAACCAAACCAAAAGGATGATCTCAGAAGTAATATAATTCGAGGGTAATTAGTAATTAGAGAGTCTAATAGATGCTTCTTGCTACTTGGTTGGTTGTTCATTACAAGTAGGGTACTTTTTTTCTATAGTGTGTGTGTGTGTGTGTGTGTGTGTGTGTGTGTGTGTGTGTGTGATATGTACACGTGTGAGGGGATGCCTTCACCCATGTACATGTGCAGAAGCTAGAGGAGGATTTCAGATGGCCTGCCTTATCATTCATTGCCTCGTTCTGCTGAGTGGAGTCTCTAACTGAACTCAGAGCAAGGCAGGCCTCTTTTCTCCTTCCTTCCCACAGCACTAATGTTATAGGAACGTGCGTGACCATCCCCAGCTAGTCTATGTGAGTTCTGCAGATTTGAATTCAAGTCCCCATGCTCAAGGAGCAAGCTGTCTCTGCTGTCTCTCCAGCCCAAGTCGGCTGGGTTTTTGTTTTGTTTTGTTTTGTTCTGGTTTTCTTTTCTTTTCTTTCTTTTTTTTTTTTTTTTTTTTGTCTTAACTAACTTAAACTTGTTCTCAGACTGGTTTTCCCTGTCCAGTGCTGCACGTACGTGAAAGGAAAGAAAAGCACAGAGAAGCATTCTTCTTTGTAGTGTCATCAGGCCGGGTAAATTTTCTCTTTAGAAAACGTTTTAGAGTTGAATTAATTCAAGCATCCAAAAGCTTTTCACCTGATATTTTAGAAATGTTTTATTAGACATAACACTACAAGATTTCCCAATATCCATGAGGCAAATGGAGACACGGGTTCTAATAAAACTGATATATTTATCTCTACCCTTCAGCTCATAAAATGGAATTTGATCACTTTCAAATTGTGTGTTGAAATATTTAGGGCAGTGTATTGTAAATGTTTTAAAAGTTAACTGGGGGAAAAGATAAAAGACTTTTAATTTTCTTGGGCTGGAATATTTCAAGGTGAAAGCTGCCACACCGAGCCTCCCCTGCCTTCTGTTGTTTGGTTTGGGATTCTTGGCCTATGTTTGAATATTTTGCATCACTTTAAAAAGCGCAGAATGTAGCTAGCTTTTAAAGTAATAAACCAGACTTACAGCTGAATGAATTCCGAATCAAAGCCTTTTGAAAATCACAAAGTCATTCGTTACTCTTTTTTTTAAAAAAAAATATCATTAATAGAGAATCAGAATGTCTTGAACACACTTTCCATTGAAGATTTTAAAGTTTCTCTTACAGTTCTAAATTTTAAAATAGGGAGGTGTGGGGCAAGTAGGCCATGCCACCAGACAGAAGACCTGGTAAGGTTGAAACAGTTTCTAAACCCTGGGGAATCTCAGAATTGAGAATGGTAGGTGTGGAACCTGCTCCCTGCCAGGCTCTATCTGTCCTGGAACACAGAACCATGATGCCCCACTGAGAGGACCAGGACAACTGGTCACATAGCATAACAACATGGAGTTCTCCATGCTAGTGAGGTATCTAGATAGGCCCCAAGTATTTAGCCAATGAGCTTCCCTTCCTGAATATTCCTCCCTGCAAAAGGTATTTAATCCCTAGTTTACCCTGAGCAAGACATATGTATTTACATCCACCATGAAATAAAACAGTTTGGGCAAGCAAAGACTGTCTCTTAAGGATTGCCTAGGGAGTGGGTAGTGGAAAGTGGTGGTGGTGGGAAGACCTTCATGGTAAAGAGCTGTGCCTAAATCTCCAAGAGAAGGCCTTCTCTCCTTCATCCCCTCAGTACTTTTTGCATTCACTTGGAATCAAACCAGATTCTGCCTTGACCAGACTCAGTTATCCCCTTTGTGCCTGGCACTTAGAGGATGTGTGCCCCCACCCCCACCCCCTATCCCTATCATCAACTCTCTGAGGTCCTCACCAATGTCTGGGTACACAGGAGATTGAGAACCACAGCATCTGTCCCAGATCTCGCTGTTTCTTGACCAGAAGAACACATGTTGGGACTCCTATTACAGACTGTGTCCTGCCTCCCCTGAGCTGCTTGCTGGGGGCTCCGTAGCACCCCAGCAGGAGGTCATAGTGAAGCCAGACAGGGAGGGTAGCCAGAGAGATGCTTAAGCTGTTAAGAGTGCTCCCTGCACTCGCAGGGGACCCAAGTTCTCAAAGGCAATTGCTTGCCTCTTACATTTACCTATAACTGCAGCTCCAGGGGATCTGACACCCTCTACTTGACTCTGTGAGCACCCGTACCCATGTATGCAACAGACAGACAGACAGACAGACACACACACACACACACACACACACACACACACACACACACACACACACACACACTCATAAATGAAAACAAACCTAAACGTATAGAGAGGATTTTCCTTCCTTTCTTCATTTCCTCCTTTTCTGTCTTATTTTCTCCTTTCTTTCTCGTTTTAATTTAAAAATATTGTTACGCTGCCTCCTTGCCTGTGTAGACTTGCAACACTCAGATGCCCGTTAGAATGTAGGAGGGATTGAGTGATTGGGTTGGGGCTGGGCGCTGACAGCAGTATTTTTCACATAGTTGTGAACATGTGTGCAACTTCCAATTAGTCTCGGGTTCACTTATTTGTGGTATTAAGCCCAAGATTTATGAAGTTCCTGTTTCAAAACAAATGCTGGAGTGTGGAGACAGCACAGCCTCCAAGCTTGTCCAAAGATGCGAGAAGCCAGGGTGAGACCCCCTCCTATGGGTATCGCTTAGATGGGAACTCTGGAACGAGGTCCACACTTTCCTGCTTTCTCTGTTCTCCTCCAACCCCTCTTGCTCCTGATTGGCATGTCGGCCATCTCTAGGTATCAGGCCCTCCTCTCCTCATCTGGAAAGAGCCTTGTCTGTCAGTGCCCAGCGGCTCTATATTTAGACATTGGAGCTCCTTCCGCAGTCCACTGAAGGCTCCCCATCAACACTAGCAGGGATTACACATCCGCTGCCTTACGCTCTTTAACCCTCAGTGTCCAGCCACGGCTGACCAGCACCCTTCAGCTTTGTTCTCGGTTCCATTCTCTTTGACTTTGCTCAGCTCCCTCCTCTGCCCTATGGTGCCGACATGCAACAACGGGGCTGAGGAATGTTAAAGAGTCTGCTCACATGTTAACAAGAGGTCAAGATATAAATGTAGACATTTATATTAAAACCTTTGCGTCTCCTTTAATAGCCATAATTCTAACAACAATAATTCTAGTAGTCATTTTTATTAAATGTTTACTGCACCCTAGATATCGCGTTAGGCAATTTATATTTATCATCTCATATAAATGTTTGTGTGTGCCTGTGTGTGTGTGTGTGTGTGTGTGTGTGTGTGTGTGTGTGTGTGAGAGAGAGAGAGAGAGAGAGAGAGAGAGAGAGAGAGAGAGAGAGAGAGAGAGCACTCTGGAGATGTGCCTTAGTTTGTGGAATGTTTGTCTACCATGCACAAAGCCCAGCTTTTGCTCTTCAGACCTGTATAAACTGGCCAGGGGGCAGAGGCTCCCAATCCCAGCTCTCTGGAGATTGAGGTATAAGGATTAGCAATTCAAGGCCATTGTCTGCTAAATAATGAGTTCAAGATCATCCTGGGCTACCTGTCTTTAGATAAGTAGACAGACAGACAGACAGACAGACAGAGATAGGCTGACCACCTTTCTATCATTAGAGTAGGTTTCTTAATTGGAGCAGGGTGCATGCATAGGAAATACCCACCTGACTTCTGAGCAGAGAATTCTCAAATGCATTGCTCATCTCCGCCATGCCAAAGATGTCATGAGCAGCATTTGTTAAGAAAGAACCAGACATTTTACCTGGGAATCTGTTCCACACATGCTCAGCTGTGAATGTTTCAAAATAAATGTGTATTCTGCTGTTTCCAGAAAAGGGTGTGCATATGCTGAGGGCTTGAGTATGCATTTAGGAAATAGAGGGGTACAGCAAGAGACTGAAGCTGATGATCTTGGGATGGGGTCAAGGAGAGCTTGAGGTTCTGGTAAGCTGGCCATGGGGCCAGCTTTGCTAATTAGCCCTTAATGTCTCAGTGTTATTATATATATATATATATATATATGCATATCCTTTAAATAAAGACAAGTATAACTCAGAGCAAAAGGAGGTAGGGTGGAGAGAGGGGGTTTGCTCCATTGTACATAGTTGTGTGACCTGGACAAACTTCTAACTTCCCTGAGGCTGCTTCCCCATCTTCAGCGTGAGAGGATAGAATACAGCCTACCTCCTTTGGCCTTCCATTTTGCAAACCCAGGGAGCTGTAACGTTGGGAGGCAGCTTGGCCCCACTAGCCCAGTAGAGACTGGGCTAGGCAACCATTATTCTAGTTCCTTCATTTAAAGCGGGCTGTTCAGGACCACTGACACAGCTCTCTGGTGCATCTTCAGTTAGAAGCCTGAACTGCACCCATAAGAAGAACCTTTGTGTGATGACCTCAGAGTGTGTCCATACCCAGGATAAGCTCCCATGATGCAAAGCTGTATCCTTCTTGACTGTAAAATTGGTCTTAAAGCCGTGTAGAATCCCAAGCATCTTTTAAAAAGACAGCGGTATGAGCTTTGCCGTCTGGCAGATTTGGCTTCAAACTTCAGATTTTCTTTTTTTTCCTTTTTGTCTCCATTAATTTGTTAATTTATTCTCTTTACAGCCTGATCACAGCCTGCCCCACCCCCAACTTCAGATTTCCTTACTCTGAAGTTGAGGGCAAATAATTTTGAGTTCAGTGTTCTGAAAATGGCTATCACTTTACCCTCAAGGACTATGTATTACGCAGAGAGTGGAGGCCTCTGACCCTAATGAGTAGTAACTGCTCATGAAATTCCAGCAGCCAATCTAAGCAGGTCCCCAGACAACAGATGGAGAGAGGAAACGTCCAGTCGGATAACTGAGATTCCACCCAGGAAACTGAAACCAGGAGGCCTTGATGCTACTTCTGGTATGAGAACGCTTGCTAATAAAGACACATCCAAATCTTAAAACACTTTGACATGAATGAAGGACATAAGACATTGTGAGAAGATGAAAAAGGGGGACCAGAGAGAGAGGCTGGAGGGGGGGGGACAGGGAGAAGAAGAGACTAAGAACAGAATGAAATGACAAAGACGCATGAAATCACCATAAAACCCATCACTGTGTGTGCTAACTTAAAAAATTAATGGAAAGTAACACGTACTATTATGTATCACTTAATTATTAATTTTACATTGAAAACATCAGTCGGAGTTGGTGATGGCAAATTGGATTGCAGTGACTGACTGGCTCCAGACACCCATTTGAGTGATGTTAATCTGTGATTGCATTTTGAAGTGGAAAGTGAAATATCACTTCTAATTTTTATACCCCCTTTCTCCATCCTTCTCTCCCATTCCCCCCTTCCTCCTCCTTTTTCCCTTCTTCCCTCCCTCTCTCTGCCTCCCCACCCCCTTGCTTTCCCTCCTTTTGGCCAGTGGCACAAGCTGTCAGGCAGGAGAGAAGTCTGTTTCTGAAACATTGGCTGCTCCTGGTTGCCAATAAGAAATTAAACCTGCTAATCTCCGTTAAGAGCCTTCTCTCGCCAGAGTCTCCGAACAGAGCTGGGGGAGGAAAGGTTTGTGAGAACTAGGGTTATCTCATCGAGCTTACTTCCTTCAGAGTGAGACTCAGAGCCACATCTCATCTCAGACTGATGACTAAATGCAGGCCTAGTGCTTGGGGCAGTGGGACGTGACAAACTCTAACGGCAGGCAGCTGGTTCCGTTGCCCAGAGGCCTTTGCACAAGCCTGTGTGTTAGGATGGGAAGTAGGCATGAGCTGTAGCACGAAGCTGGATGGAGATGGCTTGCCTAGGGAACGGTGGTCGCCCTAGGAGATTTTGTGGTTGAGAATAAGATGAAAATTTCCCCCAACTTCCTGCCCTTAATTCTTCCCTCAGAGTTCTCAGTCCTTCACTTAATGGTTTACTAACTTTGTGGGACACCTTCTGCAAGATAGTCATGAAGAGAGGGTAAGAGGAAGGAGGGATGGGGAGGGAGGGAGGAGGGGAGGGAAAAGGAGGAAGGGGAGAGGGAGAGAGGGGAAGGAATGAAGGAGAAAGGGAGAGAGAGGAGGGAGAGAGGGAGAGAGGGAAGGGAGGAGGGAAGGAGAGAGGGGGAGAGGGAGAGATTGAGAGGAGGAGAGAGGGAGGAGGGAGGGGAGAAAGGGAAGGAGA
Organism: Rattus norvegicus; assembly: GCF_021556685.1. Classification (NCBI taxonomy): domain Eukaryota; kingdom Metazoa; phylum Chordata; class Mammalia; order Rodentia; family Muridae; genus Rattus; species Rattus norvegicus. The sequence goes on from NC_141541.1 coordinate 77,092,575, forward strand.
GAGAAGAGGGAGGGGAGGGAGAGAAAGGGAGGGAGGAAAAGAGGGAGAGAGAAGGAGGGAGAGGGAGAGAAAGAGGGAAGAAGGGATAGGATTGAGATTTAAAAAGAGTCTTGAGGACATGCTGCTACTCAGATGGTGTCATCTGTTTCTAGCATGCGCAGGCAGAACCTTGGTTTTGATCCCCATCACTGCACAAAATGGTACTGGAGGTGGAAGCTCAGTGAGTTCTCAAATGTCATCTTGTGTCTTGTCTTTACTTGATTTCAAATCCCAGAGCATCCTGCAATATTTTGAACAGGCTATTTTTGTGCATGTCTGGACAATTCACTTTGTAAGTGATGTTCAGGAGATTCCAGGTCAACAGTTCCCCACGAGAAGTCAAGGGCAGCCAGCAGTCCGTGAAGACCCGCGTGGGACTCCTCAAGCTATTGTAGGTGTTTCAAAAATTCTAATGCAACTTGTGCATTTGTCTTTTGTAAGCACTTAGCTAGTATAATGGGGTCTTCCTTTAGTCTAGAATTGCCTGGGCATAACAGGGTGAGTTTGAAGGACCCTATGTGGCAGTGTCCAAAGGACAAAGGACACAGACCCTGGATACAGGTTGAGACCAGGCTGGCCCCAGAATCACCTTGTAGCTGAGAGTGGAGAATGAGAATCCTTCTCACTTCTACCTCCCGATGCTGGGATTACAGGTGTGTATTTGCTCTGTTTAGTCGATGCTGAGGCCGGAACTCAGGGGGGCTTCATGCATGGTAGGCAGGCACTCTACCAACCGGCCTACAAGCATCTTAAGCTCATTGTACAACCTCCCAGCTATAAAATCCTGAGTGCCTGTGATCCCACTCACTCCTAAAATGAGAAGGAGGGACTGGAGAGATAACCCAGTAGAGAAAAGGCCATACTGTTTGTTCTTCCAGAGGGCTGGAGTCCTCTTCCCAGCACCCACATCAGGAGGCTCACAATAGCCTGTGATTCCATATCCATGGATTTGACATCCATCCCTGGATTCCCCCAGACACCTGTATTCGCATGTACCCCTTGCCCTAGACAAGCACATGATTAAGAATAAAATAATGGGGGGGCTGGGGATTTAGCTCAGTGGTAGAGCGCTTACCTAGGAAGCGCAAGGCCCTGGGTTCGGTCCCCAGCTCCGAAAAAAAAAAGAACCAAAAAAAAAAAAAGAATAAAATAATGAATCTTTAAAACAATAACACAGGAGTAATATTAATAGCACTTCTTCCCTCCAAGGGCTGAGATGAAGATAGAAAGTCCACCTCCAGCGCTGATAAGCAAGAAGGCTCCTGAGAACCAGTGCTGATACTAAGCCATCTCATGGAGACGTGATGCTAAGTGGCTCCACGCAGCCCTGTTTCATAGTGGTACCCAGAGGGAAACAAAACAGCAGCAGAAGCTTAGAGGTTAAAGTGTGGCCAGGCTTCTCAAAGGCTCTCTGCCTCTGAGCAAGCAGGCAGCACGGGTCAGCTGCTCCTCTCTCGTTCCTCCCGCCCCCTCGGTCTGGAATATTTGCTCCTTAGAGGGCTCTCCAACTTAAGCTCTGCCTCTGGAGTGTGATTTATCCTGGAAATAGTTCTACCAGAAAATAATAGAAAATTACTTGCCAGGAGAAGAATCAAACGAGAGACTGTATTTACTTTGGGCGTTTTTCCCATCGTACCGGGTTGTATTGCCAAGGAGCTAAAAATAGTGGTGATAAGCAGTCTTCGAATTGGTCCCTGTCGGGGTGACGAGGGTCAACCAAAAGTAGACTGGCTCCTCCAGCGAACCCCTGTGAGATCAACATCATCTACCTTCACCCTATTTCGGGAGCCTTTCTTGCAGTTTCTCTTGGCTGGGTTCCCGCTTCCCCACGCATGGCCTGGGTTTCCCTCCCGACCGCTCGGTTCCTCACACCCATCTAGGCAGCCCATGTTAAACCAAGTGGTTGTAGATGGCTCCTGCTTTACATATGCTGTTTATAGTTGCTGGTTTGTGCTTTCACGATGCTTCGCGTCTCAGCTGGTCGTTGTACCACCCTAAGAAGGGAGTAATGAAATACATGGCATTTATATGGGTGGCTATGCTGTTCGTCATTTTTCATCTAGGGGATGCTTATTGGAGGAGACGTGTGAAATTGCAGAGGGTATTTTTTCTCTCTTAAAGATAAGCCCCTAGCGTATTAAATATTCATCTGTTTTAGAGGAACGCTGTACCAGTTTTTGCGCCCCCCCCCCATTTCCCCGATTCTTTCGTGGAAATATATTCTGATGTCTACGATACGTATTGTTCTCATAAAATGCGCCTCACTGCAACTGGTCCCCTGAGCAAAACTTGAAATCTTCATGAACAGCTGTTGAGAGATATGGAGAAAAGAGTGTTCTTCAGCCTTTCCGGTCACATCTGAGCAGATATCTCCTGGCTGAGCTTGGGGCTTTGATCCAACCCTCCCCACCGTGTGTGTGTGTGTGTGTGTGTGTGTGTGTGTGTGTGTGTGTGTGTGTGTGTGTGAGTGTGTGTGTGTGTGTGTGTGTGTGTGTGTGTGTACGCACGCGCGCGCGCAGATACATGTCACTCCCAGAGAACAGACGTATAACTCTTTTTCTCAGACGCTGTCCACTTTTTGTTTTGTCTCGTTTTGTTTTGTTTTGTTTGAGACATATTTGTGGAACTTACAATTTGGTGAGCCTCAGAGGTCTGCCTGTCTTTGTCTGCCTGTCTTTGCCTCTCCAGTGCTGGGCTTACAAGTGTATGCCACTGTAACCTTTTTTTTGTTGTTGTTGTTGTTGTTGTTCATTATCTTTTAAACACCAGTTCTGGGATCTAACTCCCATCTCCATTTTTGCAAGGTATGCACTTTACCAACTGAGCCATCTTCCCTGCCCAGCCTTCTGTCTTCTAAAGGGCTTATTTTTCTCGGCCACTTTTTATCCAAAGGTGCTATTCTGGGTTTTTGTATTGTATTTCCTGGCTTCGCTGAGTTGAAGAGGCAAGGGAAATAGAAACCTCTCTTCTAAAGATACAGTCAGGAAAGCCCAGGCCCCTCCCTGGAGGGGTAGCAGAGGTGAGTGACATGGTCCTAAGGAGAAGGTGTCGCGGTCCCCCCTGCTGGGTAGGGCTAATCAGGTGGTGGTAGCAGCTATGAGGATGAAAAGGTGGGTAGTATGGATGGGGGTGGATGAGTATTTAAAGCCACACATGTGAGCAACTCCCTCCCCTCCCTTGAGTGTACTTCTAGGTGACCCCAAACAGTAATACAACAGTGGCAGTAGCAGCAACACGTGAGTGCTTATCTGAAATGCAAACACACGCTGCTTCAGATTGATGGGGCAGGGGAAAGGCATGACCTCTTCAAGCACTGTCTTGTCTCCTTGGGATTTCCTAGCCGGTGAACAATACCTGGGTGGGAGTAGAGCTTGGAGATATGGGGTTGAGAGGCATACATTAGATTTCTACCTGGAAAGAGCCTACAGCTGAGAGTGGGGATAGCCTGGAACAGTTTTGATGTTCAAGATGAGTATGAGCCCATAAGTCAAAAGTGAGGGGCTGGGGGAGCTTTTGAGTCAGATAAGAAAGACCTTGTCTGGTCACCAGCAGAGAGACCTATGAGCAGAATTTGAGCCAGCTTTTACAGTCTTTATCTGGTTAGTACTGTCCAGCAAGGACCACTGCAAAGGGGAATAAAACTGGATGATCACTGCGGAGCGCCCAATAAAGATTTATTTATATGCTCTGGTGAGATAAGAACACTGGCTGCTTTGCACAGGACCTGAATTCAGTTCACTGCAGCCTCATTGGGTATCTCACAATTACCTGTAACTCCAATTCCAGGGAATCTGACACCCTCTTCTGGCCTCTGTGGGCATCCATACTTGTGGTACATGCACAGACACATGAAAAGTCTTTTGCAAAAGTGTTTTAAAACGAAAGTCGAGGTAGATATGGGTTCATAAGAGGACTTCTATTTCTGTGTTCCTTGCAGCCCGAAGAACACTGCTCTTCACCTCCATGAATCAAATGACTATGTTTTTTCCTAAGGAAGCTGCTTACCTTCCTGACCACCAACAATGCTGGTTCTATAGTTTTGTGCCAGGCAATGTGCTCAGGACCACTTGTACACTCTGCGTGGTCAGAAAAATAATGACATCAAAGATGTCACCTCCCAACCCTCAGGACCTGTGAGGAGGTGACCTTGGAAAGGGCCATTGCAAATTTGATCCAACAGGGACCTGGCCATGGGGTGGGGCCCTGAATTTTCTGGGTGAGCACAGTGTCACCGAAGAGGCTGGAGATTAAGGTGAAATGAGAGGATTTGAAGACAAAAGGAGAGGCTTCACCCAAGTACACAGATGTGCAGGCACCCACTCTCATGTGAGAACATGCACTTACACATGGACTTAGACACATGCACACACACATGCACCCATGTGTGCACCCACAAGCATGAAAAGTAGGAAAAGGAGAATAGTTTCTGTCAGAGAACAAGAATGAGGTCTGACACCCTCATGTTCAGTGTCACCAAGCCCAGCACAGGCTCTGGCTACAGAATCTTAAGACAGCAGGTATTTTGCCCTTTGGTACATGGTACAGCTCCATGCTCAACATGTCTAGTATGCAAAGTCTTACTAATACGCCCATTGGGCAGGTGAGAGAAAGGGCTCAGAAAGACAGAGGAAGCCCCCTTGCAACAGAGCTGCTGTCCCCAGGCAGTAGTGATTCATTCTCAGGTCCAAATTTAGAAACCCCCCCCCACTGAGGAGTATCACTTTAAACACTGATGTCTTGAGTCTATGCCCCAAGTCATACAGCTTCCTTTTAGCCCATCTCTCCAATTCTACCAGGCTGGAGGAACCAGCAGATAGGTTCACGGTGGGACATGGCCTGAGGGAGTCAGAAAGCTGGTGATGAATCTCTTGAGTTTCCCCCTTTCTTTGTTAAGTACTATTGATGTATGCTGTTTTCTTCTTTCTGGGGCTTTTGGCAAAGAAGGAAGTTGCCGAGGGTGATGCTGAAGGAGAACAGAAAGTGGTTCCAGCATCCAGAGTACCTTCAGTAGCTGATGGAGAAGCCAAAAGGGGGAATACTTTTCTCATGAAATGAGTAGGGGTTAAACCCACCTCCAATATTAACAGAGAAACAGGAAAGCTACAAAGGACTTAAAAGGCTGGAAAAAGCCCCAGAGTGGCCCAGCCATGGTGTTCTTCTCTCCTGAGTGAAAAGGACAAGGAACTGGCCAAGGACTCAGAGAAAATGTGTATCCTCTCTGGAGCAAGGCTTCATCCCCATCAGAAATTAACATTGCAGAGCCTGGAGAGGGGGTGGCTAAGGCACAGAGACACTATCCCAGGGGTGCTTCTGGGAGGCCTAAAGGCATCTTCAGAACCCGGAAGAGAAACACTCCAGACTGAATGATTTTGACCACTAAAGTCAGGCTAGGGACCAAAAGAAGACTAGACTTGCTTCAAAGCTGTATCTAGACTGTAGGAGTGAGAATCTGGAAATGCTGGTTAATGACAGAGGAAGGCTAGGTTCAACTCCATTGGTGCCTGAGTCTTTAAGCAGCCACCTCCTGTTAGATGGGGGCAGCTGGAAGATGATGTCTAGGGCCATCTTCTTCCTTGGCTGAAAGGATTCATTCACTTCACAGCTTCTTTTCTAATGTGAGAGCCACATTAGAGCCATGGGGAGAGCCACAGGGAGAGCCATGGGGTGGCATAAAGGCTGTTGAGGTGGGAGGAGGGAAGGGCATCAGTGAGGGTAGCTGGATGTAAAGCACATGGACTACATGCCCACTAGCACACAGGAAGCGGTAAGTTTCATCTCCAGTATCACCAATATAATTATGACAATAACAGCAAGATAAGAAGAACCACATAGGAATGGTAGAAAGAAATGGGTGCTTAGTGAAAAGTTACTACAAGAGGAGTGTCCAAGCTGGACACAATCTAATAAGTTATCTCTTTAGCTTGTCAGTGGATGGGTTTGTACATGGTGGCTCAAAGTCGCTTGCCCAAACACAGCTAGTGTCTCCCAAACCAGGATTGAAACTCAGTGTTTTGATTTTGAGTCCAGACTCCCTCCCTCTCTCCCGTACTTCCTCTCTCCCTCCCTCCCACTGGGCTGTCTCCTGGGGGAGTTGTCATATGCACTGTGTGATAGTTAATGACATGGAAAGATGTCCAGGAGATACAGCTAGCTCAGTAGTGCAGACTGCGAGATCATTTATTTACTCCAGAAATGTGAAATGATATCATATTCCATTGGATCACCAGGTAGCTACCTCCAAATTTTGAAGTTCCAGTTACTGTAAAGATCCTTTCAGTTAATCTGCATGTCTCATGTTTTCTACCAGAATTCTGGGTATTATTCATGAATACTAACTTAATGCTAGGCTTTTCTGACTCCCTTGGTGGAACTTTGTCAGAAGGCTGTTGCTAACCCTTATAGAGGGCAGTAGGTGGACATCAGGGCATATCTAGAAATGTTGGTGGAGCAACTGCTGTTAGGACTGGTGTTGCAGGTAACTACAGAAGGCATGGATTATGAGGAAGCTGTATCAAAAAAAGGAGAAAGGACTGTCAGTAGGGTGGATGTATGTAGAGTTAGGCTGCTGCCTCCTTGGAGGGCTCTGAGTGCCAGGTTAAAATGTTAGTGCTATAAAATCAAGCCAGCCATCATTTCAGACCAAATGGAAGAGGACCTCAGGAGGCCCCACCCCTCTCTGAGAACTTTAGACAGTTGGTGGCTGCTGGGGAGGGAGAGTCAGTTTTCTTCAGCGGTTTGGCCTCTTGTAGGCTGTCCATGCTCCTCCAGTGATGGCCTTACATCCATGTATATATGGGTAACACTGACTGGACTCAGTAGGTTATAAAAGGAGAAAGAGAAGAGAGGGACAGAGACAGAGGCAGAGACAGACAGACAGACAGAATATGAAGCTTAGAAAGGAGTGTGAGAAAGGGAATAGTCTGGAGATAAGTTGAAAGGAAGGAATGGGGAGGATATATTCAAAGTACATCACATAAACATGAAAAAAATTAAGAAGAGATAAATAAAATAAAGGTACTGAGTTCCACAGACTATGAAGGCCCTAACTTAGTGGTAGCAGTGGAGGTGCTGTGTGCAAAACAGCTTCATAAATGCAGGGAGAAATTAAATGAAGACTGTGATTAAGATGTTGCTTTTTCAGCATAGATGTGGAAAGTTCCCTGATTGGCCCTAGGTTGTGACACGCTATCGCCACCTGGTGGTCACATGACCAAATTGTAGGTCTAAACTTCAGCTTCTACAGGGCTAAAAGGCAGAAAACTTGTCAGTGTTAAAAAATCCTAGTCAAGTTGTCTGCATCCCCTGAGAGTTTTAAAAGTCTATAAATATCTGCATAAGAACTGAATATTTCATATTTATCTGAGTGTCTTAGTGATGTAGGCATTGCTGCTTTGAGGAACTCAAAATCATTCAAATATAGCAGATAGAAAAAAAATATCTCCAGGAATACACAGATCTCTGAGTCCAGCTGGAAGTTGAGAAGACTCAACAGCTTTGAGCCTTGTAATGAAGGGATAAAAAGACTTTTTAAAGCATCCCTGGCAGGTCGATGTCTAACAGACTTAACTGCTAAGAAGAAAGTGAGCAATGATTCTTCCAAAAGTTCTCTTTTCGACTGATTCCGCAGCCTGACTCATTGCCATTGCAAGGGCTGCATCTGGAACCGAGCTGTGGCTGATTCTGTGACTTACTTTTGTCACTGTGTCCAATTGGACAGAATTGACAACTATGGCTTTTTGTGGCTCTCTCTTGTAAATCCAGGGAGGGCTGGTCCTAAGATGAGGGGAGCATGCTATCTTCCCATGTGTACGGCGAGGGGGCTGTGGGAACAAAGGCAGAAACATTCAGACAGGCGGAAGGGCTGACAGACACACTGCTTCAGTGTGGCAGAGCGGCCACTGTGCTAGGAATCGTGAGGTTAAGGCCTTCCTCTGGCTTTACCCCTGAGCAGCTCTGTGACTTTGGACACAGCGATTGATCTCTCTGAGGTCATATATTCCTCTCCTGTATCCCTTGTTTTTAGATTTGTTCTCCTGTAGCATCATGATGCCTTAGGGCCAAAATCTGCACATGAGTATAAGTGCAGGAGGAAGCTAGACGTAGGTGTCAGATTTCCTGGAGCTGGAGTTATGAGCCATCCAACATGGATGCTTGGAACTGAACTCAGGTCTTCTGCAAGAACAGTATGTGTGCTCTTGCCCATGAACCATTTCTTCTGCCCAAGGACATGCAATTTCTTCAGGAGAGTGCCAGGGATGCGTAAAGCTGACTTCTTACTTTCCGTTCCTCCTCTCCCTTCCTGACAGTCCCTTTTCTTCCTCTCCTTCCTCCCTCCTCTCATCCCAGCTCCTGCTCCATCTCTTTCTGCTCATAATCCTGGACTCCTCTTCAGCACCAGCACTGTGAAAGGCAAACAGTGAATTAGCCTACTATTCCAAGGGACTTACCGGTGCACATACATGTAATAGCCATTCAGTGGAAACTGTTCCATCAAACATGTCAAGAGCACTGTTAGGGAAGATTGTAGCTGTTTGTCAAGGTTCCCAGGGGCCCCAGAAGTAAACAGTTTTCAAAGAGCTTCCATTTTAAAAATAGGAAAAGCTTCCGACCTTCTGTTTGCTGTGGTTCTTCTCCCATTGGGCAGACTGTGCTTTCTTACGTCAGACGGAGGCATTCAAGGACTTGTATCTGAAGGCAGCTCCCTGTATAGAGAGAACAGTCTCAGAGCACAGCCTCAGGCTGGGGGAAGATTTTACTGCTTAAGCTCTCTAACCTTACAAAAGTTACTTAATCTTTCTGGGCTTTATATTTTTTTTAATCTGTGAGTTAATTAAAAAAACCTATAAACTACAGAGAATAATTGTGGATTTCAATGAGATCGCTGCAGATGCCTCATTAATCTTTATAACGTTAATGCAAATGTTAACTGTAGCTTCAGTGTTGGTCCTGAACTTGTGTGACATAGAACTGGCTGCTTCCAGGTTTGACAGGATAATGCACCCCGACTTTCTGCTTGCTGGGATCCACTTCTCTCCACAGTCCTCTTTCCTTTTTATTTACACAACCTCCAGGGTTCTCCAGGGTGGGGGTGAGATTCCATATCTCTCACCTGTTTTGCAAGTTCAGATTTGAAGAGGTATTTATTTGGGGTAAAGTTTCAAAACCACTCTTGTGGTATCAGTCTGCAGTGAAGGCCCAGGATTGAAGAAGGAATTTGATAAAGTACCAGACGATATTGAAGCACAGCCGTTATAAAGCCACTGAAATACTCTTGAGACAGAGGGGACCAGGGTATACACAGCCATTTTTGAACTGTGGAGAAGATGGGACTGTCATTCTAGCAGGAAATCACCCCAACAGATGACAGCGAGAGCTGCATCCACAATCAAATTTCAATTGGTAGCATTTTCCTGGCCGAGAGCTGAGGAAGGCTGACTTGCGCGGCTCAGTGCCTGGCATGGTACTGAAGCTACTCCCTTGGCAGAAGCGACAGGAAGGAGAAAGGAATAGGAACTATTATTCTGACAACACATGAGTGTCATATTGCAAGTTGACAGCAGTTTGGTTTTTGGAGCTTGGGAAGAGGGCATAGAGAGGGCCAGGATTCTCAGAGGGTGTCAAGGAATCTTGGGGTGTTGGATAGGGGGATTCAGTGTGGTGTGACATAAGCAAGGTTCCCCATCTGTCTTTATGAGGATTCTCTGCTGTTCATAAGCAGCCCAGTTATCTTTGTTTTAGTTGACACATAATAGTGCTGGATGCTCTTAGGTGTTGTATTTCCCCGTGTGTGAGCAGAAAATAGTAAGGCATGCTTTGGTATTGATTGGCGCATGGAATTTGGGGAGAGAGGCTTCTTGGAAAGGGCTCAGCACCACTGTCAATTTCTGTCCTATCTTTTTCATTCTCGAAACATCATTCTTTAGACTTCTAGGTTTCCTTAGCTTTTAATGGGGACACTCTATTGGATCTGCAGACCCACTGTAGAAAGACGTGTTCCTTTAGGCTTTACTGATCCAGACTATGCAAGAACCATGTCTGAGATGAACCAAGAACAGCAAGGTGGCTCTTACTTCTCTGGAGGGGAAGGCTTGGTAGAGCCAATTTGTATAGACTCACAGGACTTATATAAGGAGAATGGGAGCTGGGGTGTGTGTGTGTGGATTTGTTAGCATTCTGCTTGATAACCTAGTGAGAACCCACTCCTGTCTTTTCCCTGAGCAGGACCCCCTTAAGTCAGGTGTGCTACCTCTCCACCCACAACCTCCCTAGTTGATCCGATGTATAGCATGTTATTTCATCGGAATGGTACCCATATCCCATGGTCACTTAGGGTTGGAGGATTCAGGAAGAGAATGGATGTTAGTAATGCCTCTGAAGTTCCTAGGAAACCTCATCGTTGTGTCAGGAAAAGCGGCAGCTCACACATAGTGCAGATGGCTTTCTCCATATATTTTTAATGTGAGAAAGGTCATGGATCCTACCCAGGCTGGCCTTCAGACCTCAGTGGATGAAATATCCAGTAGTAAAGTGTTCCAGCATTGAATTGGGGGGGGGGGCTGTACTTTTTAGTTACATAGGTATTTAACTTGCCTCACCATTGACTGAGCCCACTCACTGATTAGTTTCCTGAGGCACAATCCTGGGCAAGCCATCGCATTTCAGCTAAACCTCGGTTTCTCCAAGGGAATCATGGAAATCAAGTCCCCTCAGGGAGAAAGGAATGACAGGTGAAATACCCCCTGTGGTTCATGGTTCTAAGCCCCCAGAGAGATTAGCTGTGACTGTCAATAAGACGCAGGATGCCTCTGAGCTGAGAAGGTGATAAAACTCTCCCGTGGTGAACTAGGCAAGCAAGCTCTGCTCCAGAGAAAACCAGCAGCCCTGATTCCAGACCCAGCTATGCAGCTTCTTTGCTCCATACCTGCCCTCTCCCACACAGGTCTGGTCCTCAGTATCTACCCTCTTCCCTTAGCATCCTTCCCCGACCCTCAAGCATAGAAAATACATACCTAGAATCATTTTGACTTGAAGATTAGAATCATGTCCATGGGTGATTGGTTGGTACTATTTGCTTGCCTCGCCTAATTTTATATATTCTAGAATCTTCTAAGGCTCTTACATGGAGGGATTTCTGGCTTTTGGTATGGTGGATTGCCTCTGAGTAGGCACAGGTAGACTCTTACCATGATACACAGGTCTAGATGTTATGAGCCCCAACCAGTCGGTACCTACTAATACACTGACATTTCTGGCTTCTTTTACCAGTTTGATTTCTGCATCACCTCCCTGAGACATAGTCATGTGCACACATAAGTAGGCACATAGACTGATAGTTAAATGAAAATATCAGGTAGAATTTCAGAACAGTCATGGATGAAATTACATTAGCAACGCTGCCTTCCACTGATACCTGTAGCCATGGACCCTGATTTATTATGACTCTACATTGTGGAGTACAGTTCAACGCTAAAATGATGATGATGGGGAAAGCGTGTAATGGCATGTGAACTTGTAAATTATCAGCTGTCTTCTTTCTCATCCTACAGTTATGCCGCATCCATCACCTGATGCTGGACACTCAGCAAGCCCGAATCTATGGACAAGAAACGGCTTTGTCAGAGTGGGCCTCTATAGGCAGGCTTGCATATCTTTTGAATTACTGTCTGCTGTTTGAGCTCACTTTTGACAGTTCTTGAGTGAGTAATATCTGTAGGTGACATAGTGGTTACTGAGGAATATTGATGGGTTTACAAACACACACACACACACACACACACACACAATTACTATATATATATTTTTTTTCCAACAACCTTTGATAGGAACATGAATTAGCATTACCATTTTATAGACATGGCAACCTCAGTGACACAGTTGGTGATCAGAGAAGGGACTCGTATGGATCATCTTCTACCTTAGAAACTATTCCATAGTACTATATCTTCAAGATCGGATAGGGGTGTGTGTGTGTGTGTGTGTGTGTGTGTGTGTGTGTGTGTGTGTGTGTGTGTGTAGAGATCAGAGATCCATGTCAGATGTTTTCTTCTCTTGTTCTCCATCTTATTTATAATATAGGGTCCCTCACTGAATGAGGTCCCTCACTGAATGAAGTCCCTTACTGAATGAGGTCCGTCACTGAATGAGGTCCCTCACTGAATGAGGTCCCTCACTGAATGAGGTCCGTCACTGAATGAGGTCCCTCACTGAATGAGGTCCGTCACTGAATGAGGTCCCTCACTGAATGAAGTCCCTTACTGAATGAAGTCCCTCACTGAATGAGGTCCGTCACTGAATGAGGTCCCTCACTGAATGAGGTCCGTCACTGAATGAGTTCCCTCACTGAATGAACCCAGGACTTTCCAAATTGGCCAGGTTCATCGGCTCCAGGGAAGCTTCTGTCTTCATCTGCCCAGCACTGGATGTGTGACCCCACAATTAGGTTTTATGTGGGTGTTGGTCTTTGAATCTGAACGTAGGCCTTTATGCCTACATGGGAAACATTTGTAGTAAGGCAGTCACCTCCCTAGCTCCGTTAATTGTGTCCTAGATCATTTAAGCTCCTCCATTTTCAGGTCCGTCCAAAATGAAAACTCTCAGGAGACTCAGACACTCCCTATCAATGAACCATTTTTCAATCACAACAGAAAGCTAAACCTGATGAAAAGAGTTTGGTTAGAGCTGATCCCTCGGTGTGGACAGCTGCCCAAGCTGGTGGCACGTGCTCAGTATATACTTACTTCATTGTCTGGGCACGCTCAGATGTAGCACTGTCCCAAGAACACACACCATTACCTCCATCGGGCACACAGCCTAGATGTACCAAGGCGAGATAGGATGGTATTTTGGAACATGATGTGAAGTTTCCTGATTGGAAATGTTCTTGAACTAAAATATCTTTCGTGACAAGCTTTTTTGTGGTTATAAAAAAAGATCAGTATCTCTCAGGTTACCCGATCTGCTAATTACTCCGGATTCAGATCAGGTATTTGTGGGTGAAATTAGCAATATCCCCTGGCTTTTGACAAGGGGCCCTGATGGAAAGAGACAGGCTCGCTGTAAGTGATGAGGAAGAAAAGGAGAGGAGCATCTTCAGGGTGAGCTTTTTATCTTCCAGGTTAAACGGTGGCTTAATGTCTGATGATGTTAAGCCAGGGAGAAGAATGAAGAGGAAAAGTGAGCCACTTCCTTAGGAAGCAAGCAGCATCTTGGGGGTGCTGGGGGGGTTAGGTTTCATTCAAGGAGCTATGACGTGCGCTAAGTCATCTTTTCATCTTGTGTGGGAGGACCTGTGAGAGCTGGTTATTTTCCAATTAACAATGGGTAAGAGATGGTTCCTGAATCAGAGGCCCTGGTTTACCTATTTATAGGTACTGGGCTGTACTTAGCTGCGCCTCCTTGTCTATTTCTGCGTGGTACTCTACACCTGCCGTGCGCTGAGGTCCTAGGATGACTCAGGTAGACTCTGAGGAAAGCTCTTTCTACAGTGGGCCGTGCTCTTCCCATGGCTTCCTGCTGCAGGGGTCAGCGCACACGTGAATGTTGAGTGCCTTTCCCCCTTGCATGCTCCTTGCTCATCCCTACCTCTGTTCCCGAATGCTAGAGAGTATAGCAGGCCTGCATCCCTTTGTTCTCCAAAGTACGCAGTCTTCGGTTGACTCGGAAGCTCCCCGCATCAGCAAACTGGAGTCAGAGAGAAGATATCTGTGAAGAACTGGGAGCTGGCTGGACCATAGCAAGTTCTCAAGAGTTATTGACTCAATAAAAACAGACTACCCCCCACAAAGGAGCGAGCTGCATAGCCGTGTGGACATAAGGTAGGTTAAAAATAACACGTGGTGAAGTGCTAGGGACTGGCACGATGCCCCGGGAGGTAAAGACACTTGCCACCAAGCCTGACAATTTGACTCTTAGGACCCACAGGTGGAAAAAAGCTAGCCAACTCTTTTCACACTCATGTTGTGGCATATGTGGGTCACCTCCTCAGCACCCCAAATAAACAAGTAAACGTAATATAAGAAGAACAGTAACATGTCTTTGCCAAGCTTTAGTTACCTCACTGGAGGAATAGTGCAGATTGCTCAGCCCACTTCCAAGTATTGGGGCGGGGCTTGAAGACACATCCTGGCTGATCTCCAACTGGGAGGATGAATCAGTGAGGAAGACATGGTTTTGCCCTTCATCTGGAGTAGTAAAGAACTCCAGGCTGTCACTCTGGGCACTCTGGGGATCACATCTGTGCAGCTGGAATTTCTCATCCCACACTCTAGACAAAGCTTTGGCCTCTGAGGCTGATACGTGATCATCATTAGTAGGGATGGTGGTCATGGCAAATTCTTTGGAAAGGCATGAGTAAGTTCTTAAGGAGCTGGTTTTTCTTGTTCTCTAGGCTTGAAATTTGTCTCAGAAAGGGAACATGATCCTGCCTCAGTTTCCGATGCCACTGCTCTACATTTAATGGCTTCTACTGATCTAGTATAGAAAGGAGAAAATTGTGTTGGTTCCCGTTCCTCCCTTCCACTAATTAGTACTGGGTGGCAGCCACTAGGCAAGCTGGGACCATTGCTGTGTCACAACATACATGACAAAAACAACTTAAATAAGGAGGGGTTAGATTTGGCTCCCAGTCCTCCATGAAGTCGTGGCAGCAGGAGCCCAAGAAACTTCCAGAAACATAGAGTAGTGAAGGCTGGTCCTCAATTCACTTTCATTTGCATTAATCTAGAACCCCAACCCATGGGATGGTGCTATGGGTCTTTTGACCCCTGTTAGCCTAATCTAGAAGCTGCCCCCACAGACACCTTCAGAAGCCTGTCTTCCAGGTGATTCTAAATTCTGTCAGGTTGACAATAAGTATTAACCTGTCACTGTAGATGAGAGGCAAAGATCAGCAGGCGCCTTTTAAACCTATGCACAAATGAGGAAGGCTGGCGAGGCATGAGGGATGGCTATTTGTCTCCTCTGTCTGTTCCCAGGGCCTTTGATCTCACGTATGTCTTGCATCTTGATTCTGAACAACAACTACAACAATAAACAACAGTAACAAGCAAACAGTGGTGTGTTAAAGGCAGGGATGAGATGCCCTACGACCCAGATACATTGTGCAGCAGTTTCTGACAAATATCCTATCTAGAAATTTTAATGCTGCCATTTGATTGTAAGGTTACTATATCACTTCATGTACACAGAGAGCTGCATACAATAAGAAGATATCTCCTCTATAGATAAGGCATAGAGGGGCTAACATACCTCCCCAGGTCACACAGCTCTATGGGTGTCATGTCCTGAACGCAGCTGTCTCAGCTGCATGTGTCATGTGACTTTATCTATATTCATGCCAAATGGGGCTAATTTTATTGCCTTGGGAGGAGTCAGTTCTTTGTGTTTTTTTGTTTGTTTGTTTGTTTGTTTGTTTGTTTTTTATTTCCCTCTATTCCCATTTGGCCAAAGTACTCAGATTTCGTCATTTATTTATGTCCCCAAATATATACTGAGTACTAACTTAATTAATAACTCCATTATTGTTCCCATGTAACAATGTGGGATTTTTTTTCTTTCTTTTGGTTTTCTGGCGCTTGGAAAAGGATAAATGGTGCTCTGCCTTGGAACGTATTGATCATATGATAGTGTGGGTGATTTAGAGGGAGCTGGAGGTCCTGACAACACTGCCCAAGCTCCTTTGTATGAACAGCCTCGCCCCTCTCACTGTTCCTCATAGAAAATAAACAACTTAAAGCTGAGTCTTCACTGTGCATATCTTACATGCTGGAACATTCTTTTATAAAAACAACTCTTTGGAGTTGGGGAGATGACTTTGTAGGGGAAAATGCTTGCCGCAGAAGCACGAGGACTTGCGTTCAATACCAGACTAACACATCTGGAATCCCAGCTCCAGGCAGCAGAGGCAAAGGGATCTCTTGGGATACCACAGCAGAATCAGTGAGCCCCAGCTCATGAAGAAACCTTTCCCCAAATAAGAAGGTGGAGAAGTGTTTGAAAGGTTACCTAATGTTGACCTTTAGCCTCACACACATACATGTACACATACAAACATGTACACATGCACGCATTCATGCAAATTTTTGCTGTGGCTAGCTCTAAGCCATAGGCACATGATCTTGACAAGGAGATTTAACATTAACATTAA
Source organism: Rattus norvegicus (assembly GCF_021556685.1). Lineage (NCBI taxonomy): Eukaryota > Metazoa > Chordata > Mammalia > Rodentia > Muridae > Rattus > Rattus norvegicus. The sequence continues at coordinate 77,108,758 of NC_141541.1, forward strand.
AATGGGGTGCGTTGAGAAGAAGGCAGATCTAATGGGTCTTCAAAGGCCCGAACCTTGGCTGTAGTTCATTCCCTAGACCAAATGATGGGCTTTAGAATACCACAGCCACACATTTTCCTCCTTCCTAGACTCCATCTAGCACCTAGGGTCCTGGGCTTCCAGTTCACTTTTCACTCCCATGAACTCCTACTGGGCCGTTCTCTGGCATCGATCTCTCTAGTCCCTGGGGGAAGATAATAGAGAGGAGCCCAAGCTTCCATGGAGCCGGCTCTTCCAGGACCAATTTCTGACTCATAGACTGTAGGGGGTGCTGGCCTTGTAGGGAGAAGGAAGCTTCTCTTTGTTTCTGCTTAGCAGGAACCACGTGGAGAACTCACTGTTCCAAGCAGCTGTCTCAGTGTTCGAGCATTTGAAAAAGACAATAAAGCAAACAGACAGAATACTCTAGAATTAGCCTCAGAGTGGCAAGAGCAGACATTTAAACATCTTTAATACATCTCCTCTGCCTGCCCCACCTGCTTGTTTTCCCTTCTTCACAACCCAGTGATGAGTGGGAAGGGTCCTTTGGCTTTTGAGCATCTCATGGGATTTTGTTTTCTTTTGCAATAGTTCCTTCTGGAAAAGTTAGGAAGGAGAAGTGTGACCAGTTGCAGCTGGGTCCACATCCTGTGGACTGTTCTGAGAAGTCCACAGTGTTATTTGTTCATCAGTTCTGCTTTCCAGAATGCAGAACATGGGACAAATGCATAGGTATACCAGGGCCATTCATCCCTGCTGTGGCTTCATTCAAAGGCTAGGGAGTTGCTTTCCCAGGGTTCTGGAGAAGAGAAGGCACTGCTGTTGGGAGGTAACTGAATCCAGTCTCTTGACCCACTGACTCTCTACAGCTGATGTCTCTAACACATTGTCAAGTTGCTGCTGGTGTTGGGTAAATTAAATATTATTGGATCAAGTGGTGATTTTGTTTCCCTTCAGACCTGATGATGAAGCAGCTCTCAAGCATCACATGGGAGATTTTTGCCCAGTGATTTTCATCCAAGCTCTGTTTATTGTTCAGTAGCCCCAGGATTCTTCCAAAAATCTTCTCATGACCTAAGCCAGAGTTCCCCAAGAACCAGGACAGTTCTTTTTCATTGACTCATTGACTCTCAATCAATCAATCAATCAATCAATCTCAATCTCTTTCTCTCTCTCTGTGCCCCCCCTCTCTCTCTCGCTTGCTCGCTTCCCAGTTTAGAAACTTTTCATGCCTTCTCTTGAGTTGTCTTTGTCTGGTGCTAAGCTTATGCCTGAGGAAGACATATTTCTTCTGACATTGAGAAGTGAAATCTCATGCATCACTAATGTGCCCAAAGAAAGACTTCTTGTCCAGACTGACCTCCTTCCCACAGTGCACAGTGCCAGGGGCAGGGCCATTATTATGTCCATATCTCAACATGTGTTTTCTGTCAGAACTGACATAATCAAGGCCATTTCTATCAAGACCAACACACCCCATGGAGGCACAGACACAATGGATTCTCCAATCCCAATACTACCAGTATATTCATTCTCTCTCTCTCTCTCTCTCTCTCTCTCTCTCTCTCTCTCTCTCCCCACTCCCTCCCTCTCTCCTTCCTTCCCTCCTTTCCTCCCTCCCTTCCTTCCTCTCTCTGTCTTTCTGTCTCTGTTCTCTGTCTCTGTCTCTCTCTGTCTCTGTCTGTCTCTCTTTCTCTCTCTCTTCCTCTCTCCCCTTCCCTCCCTCTTTCTATCCTCCCTTCCTTAGTTCTCTCTTTATGACGGAGTCCTATGGAGCGTAGTCTGGCCTTGAACTTACTATGTAGTCAAGGAAGATCTCAAACTTCTGATCTTCCTGCTTCTGTCTTCTAAATCCTAAGGCTACAAGTCTTTGCCACCATGCCCAATTCTTGTAGGACTAGAAAGCAAACTCAGAGCTTCAGATGCTAGGCAGGCACTTTACCAACTGTAACTACATCACGGCCCTACTAGCACCATTTTTCCCATTTGAAGAAACACACCAGAATGCCAGGTCATGAGGGAGGCTTTATTTCATGGCTACCTTTAATGTATGAAGTAAGGTTAAGTTTATTGAAGCCTGTAGATTTTGTTCTATTCTTAGAAACAAACAGGGCTTGATACATCTGAAAATGATGAGCCACCTATTATCACTTAGAAATATTGCTTTCTGCTGCAAAGATTCTCCCCAGCCTTGTTGCTCAAAATCTTGGTTGGTATTGAGGTGCTGTGGCTCATGGTGTCTTGGCCATTGAGTTCTCACCTTAGAAACCTGGGTCCCAAAATATGTATGGATCTGAGAATCAGTGGGAGCTGCTTTGAAGAAGAGCAACTGATGGGAGGTCTGGAACAGGCTTGGTTCATCAGTATTGAATCAGCTTGCCTGGTGAGCCGTTGCTTGTGTCAGCCTTTCTCCCATCTCCCTTTATGTAACCTAAAGAGAATGCATTAAAAGGAAAATTACCAAGGACTCCAGAATGATGTCTTGTGGAGGAGAGCTTTGGAATGAGCTGTGAATGTTTTGAAAGTTGGGTTTGGCCAAGAGAAAGGAGGGGGCAAGTTAATAATATCATGGAATTAGGAAGTGAGGGTGTTTCTGAGGAATATGTGGTGTCTGGGGGACATAAAGATTTGAGATCCATCAGTCAACCAGAAATACTTGCTTCATGCCACTGGGTCATATGAGCTCTCTGCAGGCAAGGAGTCTAAGTGACTAAGAAGTGGGTTGGTCTTAGAAAATCTGTTTCCTGGGAACAGATCAGTAAGTGCCATTAAGCCTGAGTGATAATGGCTATGCCCTGCTCTAGACTGGGTCTCCTTGTCCTTAACTCCCTTTGCATAATACTGTGCTTCTGAGGGGATGCTGAAGAACTGCAGAGAGAGCCTACAGTCCAGAGTGCCCAAAGTCATACTCCTACATGTCGCTATAGAGGAAAGTCATGAAACTGAAGGGCTGGAAGAAACGTCATAAAGTACATCGCACCCATTTCCATGTGCAAATCAAGTAATGAAAATTCTGAAGCCAAACCTTTGAGCTGGTGCCCTGTAATTACTAACTGGAGATTGAGATACTCAACAAGGTAATAAAGTCCACTATCAGCTGACAGGCCCACTAAGTCTCTTTGACCCCGCTGGTGGGCGAGCTCTCTGGATGAGGAGCCGTGAAGAAGAAACTGCTGTCTCTCTGGGTGTGTTGGGTCCATCCAGCCTGTGCCAGTTGCAACCACGTCTCCTTTTCTGTGGTGATTATCAGAGTTCATCTCGCTCATCTGGAGGCTGAGGGAGATCGGAAACTGAAGGATGGGCTTGAGACATGGCTCTCAGGTAAAACATTTGCCTTGCAAGTATGGGGACCTGAGTCAGATTCCTAGGGCATAGGTAAAGCCCTACATGGTAGGTTACATCCATAACCCTCATGCCCTTCAGCAGGATGGGAGGCAGAGATGGGAGAATCCCATGGAGTTCATGAGCCAGATAACTTGGACATACTCGGGGGTGAGCAATGGAAGAGCTGGTCCCCAAAATAGGTGAGAAGTGAACCAATGCTTGAGACCATCTGCTGACCTCTACAAAGAGACTGTGGTGTGTGTTTGCTCATGTTCACATACACGAACACGCATCATGTATGCATAAAAGATTTTTAAAAGAAATCATTGGAGGATAAACCACAGTATAAACATATTTGAGTAAGAAATGGGCTCCTCACCACATGGCCTGGGTGATGGAAAACTCCTGGACATGGCATTGAGACCCAGCTTCTGGAAGTACCTGCCTACCCTTCTGGAATCCTCCATCAGGAGTCGCATCCTGAGATCCAGGCCTCCCAGGGGAGGGAGTGGTTTCAGTCCTCTGTATTCTTGTGTCTCCTTCTCTGATATCATTCTTTGTCAGGACATCTTCCTTCCCTTGGGCTGGCTGGCATATTCATGTATCTTCTTCTAGAACCCGGGGGACACCCCGCATCCCTCATCTGTCACTATGCCATGACACGCTAAGGTACCTGTAAGTTCTTGGATCTTAAGTCAGTCTTCTAGCTGAACTTAGAACCTGGTATGAAATATTTATCTAGTAAATACCTATGCTGGATAAACTGTTTCCTTGGCTGACATTTCTACATACATGAGGTCAATAAACAAGGAGGTGATTGCTGTGTGTCTACTGATCACCTCAGCGCCTAGACTGTGCTACTCAGAACACAGGAGGCTGAAAGGAATGCTTGTTAGCTGACTGACTGGCTGATGAATGAATGGGGCATAATAGGACAATTGTTTTGTTTTTCACCCTTTGGGACTGATTGCCACTGTCTCCTGAGCACTTTCTGTCACTTAGAGCTGGCCAGTGAGTCAGCACTTTCTCTGATTTAGTTGCTTGGGAGCTGTAAGAGAATGTGAGGTTTACATGTTAATTTCAGGAGGAAAGAAATCTTGTCATAAATATGTCTTAATATAACGTAATATTCTGTTACTTTTTATTCCTTGTTCATCCTTTTCCTTCAGGGTATTTGGAAAGGGGTGGTGGGGGAGGAGGATGGAAGGCCTCGATTTCTTTTCTTTTCATTTTTCATAATTAGAGAGGAGAGAAGCTGCTGAGAGCTATGGTGAGTGAAATAGCCCGGAGTTTTCACCAGTTCTGTTGATGGATGGCTCTGATGCTGTCATAGCCATGTGTTGGCAGTGAGCCGACCACTAGGGGGCAGCATCCAGAACCCATGTTGGCTTCAATATTTTGGTCTCTCATTAACATCACTCTGCATGCAGTGGGCATTTAATAAATAATTGATGGATTTGAAATAAATGCCTGATACATTTCATCACGAAAGTGGATGTTAGACTTCGGGTCTTTTGAAAGAGTATGTATGTATGTATGTATGTATGTATGAGGTGTGTGTGTGTGTGTGTGTGTGTGTGTGTGTGTGTATCTTTGCAAGTCTGTGTGCACATGTGTAGGTTTGTGAAGCTGTGCAAACATCATTAAAGACAGAAGAGGGCATCATGTATTATCATCAAGTTTCACTCTTCACCTCTCCTATGGAGGTACTCTCCCCCCAACCCCTCCCAGCAAGCCCCAGTAATTCATTCTCTCTCTCTCTCTCTCTCTCTCTCTCTCTCTCTCTCTCTCTCTCTCTCTCCCTCCCCACCCATCCCAGCAAGCCCCAGTAATACTGTCTCTCCCTCCCAGTAGCTAGCTACCAAATGTAGGAATGCCTGAATGCCTGGCTTGTTACATGGGTACTGGGGGTCTGAATTCTGATCCTAGTGATTGATGGATTACTACTTTTTAAGCACTGAGCTAGCGCTCTCTCCAAGCCCATGACTTCACATCTCTGCAGCTTCTGTTTCAGTGGGTGAGTATGATGGTGTCCAGAAAAGGGACACTGAAACTCAAAGTGTCACCAGTCTCTAGCTAGGATTAGTACACGTATTTCTGTAGATACTGTAGGTTATGTGGGTCTGTAGTGAAGAGATGTCTTATGATTGGATGCCTCAGTGTATTTTGATCTGGGGATGCATTTCAGCGCTTCTCTTTGCCTATGAAGCATCATTTGATGTTCAGATAGCATAAGCAGATAATGACAAAGAGCTATGTTCAAGGGACATACTCCCCCAACGAAAGGGAAAAGACACTCAGAACAAAAGGGAAGGCTCACTACTCACTGAGCCCAGCGAGTGCTTGCCTACCCAATGCAGGGCACTTACCTGGGTATCCAGAGGTTAAGCATTCAGTAAAGAGCAGGGACTTCAGGGTTGTTGGCCTGCTTCTGCCTGGCCTACTGTGCACTGTCTCCAGCTTGGAGTTTGGTATCATCATCCTATCAGAATTAGATGATTTCACAGAATGCAAAAAAGGTTTTGGTGTGTGTTGTCAAATCACATCAACTATCTTCATGTATTATAAAGAAACCATAGACCACACCTGGGATTAAAGTAAAAGGATGTGGGCTGGACAGATGGCTCAGTGGTTAAGAGCACTTGCTGCTCTTGCAGAGGACCTCGGTTCAGTTCCCAGCGCACACATGTCATTTCATAACCATTTGTAACTCCAGTTCCAAAGGATCTGGCACCCTCTTCTGGCCTCTGTGAGCACTGCACTCATGTGGTACACATACAGGTAAGAGGGTATGTGCAAGCACATGCAGACACACACATTAAAAATTAAAAATAGACACAAGGGTATACCCAGGTAATGGCTAAGGAGTAACAGCATTTACTCTACTTAACTGCCATCCTGTCCTTTGTGTTCTATTGCTCAGGAAATCAAGTCTTTGCCTCTTCAAAGAGTAAAACCTCCACCAATAAGCAGACCTCCGTTTAACTTAATGCAACAAAAAGGAAAGCAACAGAGGGTAGTTGGAGTGATGGGGATAATTACAGGTGTCAACTTACAGGTAGAGAAGTGACACTTTTACTAAAAGCAATATTTTGCCACTCCATTGACCTTACACAGGCATTCAAAGGGAGATATGGCTCTCTGGGTCATGTTAGTTTCCATAAGCAGCAGCGAAGAGGATTAAAAAGAACCCAAATGAGCCCAAATTCTGCCTGAGTTACTGTTTAGCCTAAATGGAAGTTTAGTCATCTCTGCCTCCTTTCAGTGAAAACCTTGAATCTTTAAATAAGTCACATGAAGTTTAAAAATATAAGCAAGAGCCTTTTTTTGTGTATTTTGGTCTAGGAGACAGATTTGACTCTAATTTGAAATTGTGTTTCATTAGGAATGCTTTCTCTTGGCTTTGGGTTTAAACGGAGGCTGTTAAAGTAATTGTGTTAGCGTGGGGAGGGGTGAAGGAGGTCATGGAATGGGAACTGAATTGATGAGACACTCTTGTTTGTATGCACACATTATTCGCTCATGTTCGTCTGTGTGCCGACGATGGCTCTAGGATAATTCCTTTTAGATTACATGTCCCCTTTCTGAAAAAGGCAATGAATGTAGAGCCTTGTAAGGTTAGAAAAGACCACTTAGGTCGGGCCAGCCAGTACTTCCCATGTGACTTCCTCATAGTTTTACTTTGCTTCTAAGAAACATGGCGGGCTGGCCGTCATCAAATGTGAGTTTGCTGCTGCATAGAGCTGAACTTGGGTTGTGTGAGGCTTTCAGGAGCTAAGTCCAAGTAATACAAAATTAAGAGTCAAGTTTCAGGAGAATGTTAGCCCTGGCTCTTCCTATATAAAGGTTTTCACTATGTAGGATATTTTTGTGTCTCTTTATGTGCCTGTGTGTTCAGATGTATGTGCATATGTGAGTGTGAAGGCCATAGGTTTTACTCAGGTGTTTTCCCTCAGGAGTCATCTACTTTGTATTTTGAAACAGGGTGTTTCATGTGGCCTGGGACTTTCAAAACAGGCTAAGCTTGCCGGCCAGTGAGCCTCAGGGACCCCTCTTTCTCTGCTTCTCCAGCATTGGGTTACACATGTGCCCCACCACACCAGGATTCTTATGGGGGTCCCGGGGTCAAACTCAGGTCCTTGTGATTATGTGGCAAGCACTTTACCAACTGATCCCTCTCCCTAGCCTGTGTGTGTGAGTGTGTGTGAGTGTGTGTGTGTGTGTGTGTGTGTGTGTGTGTGTGTGTGAGAGAGAGAGAGAGAGAGAGAGAGAGAGAGAGAGAGAGAGAGAGAGAGAGAGAAAGACACTTTTCCAAAGTCAACAAATTAGATGGGAAGAGCTGCCCTTGGTTCTTATCAGCCTTTTTATTTTATCTTTCATAGGGAGAGAAGGCCATTTCTCTGGTTAGTTATGTGTAGGGCTCAGAGTTTGGCGTCTCACCAGAATGCTGAACTCCCACTCCAGGTCCTGTTTTTAGACAATGGAGGAAGTAAAGATTCCATGACACCGTGTAGTGTAGCGAGTACGAAAGACAAGGCGGCATTCTCATCCAGGGATGTGGCCTTCTCAATCCAGCCCTTGGCAAACTGCTGTAAAGTGTCTCTCCATGGGGGCATCTTGTTCTTTGTCATTTCTGACACTGATAGGTCACAGGTAGCCATCCTTCACCAGTGCTTTCCCTTTTGTTGTGGCTGCCTGGAAGCTCCTGGCTGGCACCCCCCATGGAACCTCCACCATTATATCCATCATCATGAACTCAGTGCAGCTGCTTGCTCTTTTTTTCCATGCTGATTAATGGCAAGCCTGTCCTTTCCTGCAAGTTCCTTTCTGGGGATCCAATAGGAAAGGCAATGGATGAATAAAAAGGAAATGATTTAGAGAGAAAGGCATGCTAGCCATGGGCTTAGCTTCTTGTCTGGTAGTAGTGATGGGGCTCTTTTGATGAGAAACTTGTCTGGTGAGGTTATCTCTGGGAATGGAGAAGGTCTTGGGAGTCTGGGCTTAGGGATATGGTTGCCATGGAGAAGGAGGGCCGTTGGTGGGTTTGCTAAGCACACACAGTTGCATAACAAGAACCCCTCTCACAGGCCCCATAGTTCTTTGTCTCAGGGACTGTCATGGTCGGCCAGAGATTGTTGAACTTCATGGGGAAGCTGGAGGTGCAGCCATCTCTTCTGTAGGAGACAGAATGGGAATGTCAGGTGACCTAGGTGACCAGATCAAGGCCCTAATCCCTGAGGTACGCTTACTGCTGAATTCACACTCCAGTGGGGGAACTCAGAGACAACTTTTGCTAGTTGTTAGAAACATCAAGGGCTATATAGATCAAGTTGTCCGTGGAGCCCCAGCATGGAGGGAGTGAGGTGAGCCCTGGCATGGGCTTCTCTATGCATGAAGCCCCAGCATGGAGGGAGTGAGGTGAGCCCTGGCATGGGCTTCTCTATGCATGAAGTTGCTCTCGGTCACTTGCTCCATGGGAAGACAGTGGGCCCCTGCCTTTCAAAACAGGTCACATGAAATAAGTCACCTGAGTAGATTTTTATCCATATAAGAGATCATTTAAGCCTCCTTTCCTCTTGGAATTGTCAGGTCACAGATCCCATTATTATTTTAAATTAGCTTCAGAGCTGCTGTGTAAAGGGCCTCTTAAAAACACTGAAGAATTGGTGAGAGTGTTATCTGCTTCTCTTCTTGACCAGAAGGGATTGGCCATGACCTTGCAGGAGCGCTATTAACATCAAGTATTCCCACCCTGCCCTGTTTATGTTATTCTTCCTTGTAGAAGCAAGGGGCAAATTAAATTGGTTTATCTATTTTTTTAAAAAGTGTGTGTGTGTGTGTGTGTGTGTGTGTGTGTGTGTGTGTGTGTGTGTCTGAATGTACAAGTGCGTGGAAGTCAGAAGTCTATGCTTCGTGTCTTCCTTGGTCTGCTCCTTGTATTTGAGATAGGGCCTCTCACTGAGCCTAGACTCACCAATTTGAATAGCCTGGCCAGCAGTCAAGCCTCGGGGATCCTGCTGTTTCTTTATCACTCAGCACTGGTGTCAGGGGCGTTTGTCAAGATTCCTGCTTTTTTATGGGGGTTCTGAGGATTTGAACTCAGGTACTCAAGCTTGTACACTGAGCACTTTCACCCACTGAGCCATCTCCCTAACTTCTTTTGTTAATGTTTGATATGAGTGAATCTGTGCTTCATGCCTTGGGTGTGTTTCAGAACACTAGGAAGAAGCTTTCTCACACTGGGCCGGTGACAGCATGGCCATTTGCTGCTTCTGTAGCCTAGTAGGTCATTTGATATGTGGGAAAACAAAACTTTAAGCCAAGAGCTCAGTGCTGACCTCTGAACACCCCCGTTTAAAGATACCTTAGGCACCTGAAACCCAATATCCACCATGTGCAAAGCTGAGGTAGGACTCTTTGCCACCTGTCATTTTAAGTTGCCTGTCAGCTCTGTAGCCTCCTAGTTAAGTGCCTGCTTCTTTGGATGGTTTTTGAATTAACTGGGCTTGTTTCTTCCGATTTCCTCCATGTGGGACCAAGGCTCTGAACAAGTTGGGTTAATATAGTGAAAGAAAAGACAAAAGCCTAAAGAGTGCATGCTTTCTCACTTATTCTCTTTGCTTCTCTGTGTGTCTCTTTGTCTCTGTCTCTCTGTGTGTCTCTCATACACACACACACACACACACACACACACACACACACCAATTGACCTACATTATTATGAGCTGATATCATGGGTGACCTCTACCCGAAACGCTTGGACTTTGAAATGAAAAAGGAGAGTAGGCAAAGAACCGCCTCAGTTTCTCACTCATCTCCCTGTGCCCTTGCCAGTAGATCTCCTATGGAAAGCCTACTTTCTTCTCAGAGATTCCCATTTTTCCCCCTTTACCCCTGGTTGTCTTCTAGTGGTGTAGGTCCAGCGTGGGATGAGCCAAAATCAGCTAACTTCTAGCAAAGGCTGGTAACTTCCATGGTCCTGCAGTATCTCGTCGTATCTGACAGGCAGCCCTTCTTCCTGGAGGCCAAGAGGATGACTTGAACCCACTGAGTTCAAACAGCTTAGCTTCTGTCAGGAGCTGGAAGAACCTTCCATCAAGAGCAGGAAGCTTGGGTAGGCCTGGCCAGGCTCCACAGATGACTGGAATCATGCCACCCAGCACCTTGTGGTCACTGGTATTCACTCACTGCCCTCTTGGGAGCAGAAATGTTCAGAGCTTTTTGTACAACTCAAGCCATGGCTTTTTGACTGACTCAGATGAATGTCCTAGAGGAGTAAAGACCAGGCAAGGCATCTACAAGCAGTAGGCCTGTTGGGATGACCTGCATGGTGCTCCAAGCACTGAGGGGTGGCAGAGGAAATGGAATCTGTTTAGTTCCCCGTGACTGCCCTCTACCAGGAGTAGACTGAGGAGGCTCTGCTTTGGAAAGGCATCAGCACCAACCTTCTGTTTCTGGCCTGTGTTTTATCATCACCCCCTCCTTCGCTGCGCTATTTCATTGCCTGTACCCCGTCAGAGTGCCAGGTTTATTCCCTCACTGCATGCTTACCCGCTTGGGTGTCTCACCAATGTCTCAGCCTCAGCTAATACATTAGAATTTGAATAAATGTATAACAGCAGGTAGCAAGTGACTGGTGACAGGGTGACATATTGACTTAATATCTGGTGTAATGTGATATGAAGGATGTGCCTTTTGGTGTGTATTTTCATTTTAATTATTTTTTGTTGCTTTTCTTAGGCAGACACTTGTAGGCAGTTTTGAGTAATTGTCTGAAATCATTAACATGTTTATTAAATAAGGAAGCAGAGTGCATTATCCAGCGAATCAATTATGTAAATGCGCAAGAGGCACGAGAAATCCATCTTTAACTGTTGCCGAGCCACATCCGTTTTCTGGAGACTCCGGAAAGTTGCCCTGTGGTGTGTGCATAGGAGGGAGGGAGGTGCGTTTAGATTACGTTGCTCCTCTCAGAGGTTTAGAGCTGCAACGATTAATTAGACGGTTGGGTGGAGGGCGCACTTGTGAACTTGCAGAGACTGATGTAGATCCTTCATAGGGAAGACAGCAGATCATCAGTAGTGGGAAACACACACACACAGTTAAACCAGCCAGTCTTTCCTTCTTGTCCTATTGAAGGGTCTGGGCAAAATAATTAGCACCATCAGCATAACAGTGACAGATAGCATTTTAGTCTGGATCACAGCAAGGCTGTGCAGGTGAAAGATCCTCAACAGGGACCCACCCATGTACACATATATATCAACACATGTATGCATACACAGACATATGTATGTACATACACAGATACACAGATTCACGACATATGCACAGACACACATATACATATATACACATGAATACATGCACAGCCATATACACATGTCTATACATGCATGAATAGATACACATGAGTACACGTAGGAACATATAGACATACATATATGTATATGTACATGCACACAGAGATACGTTAATGAGCACATGAATACATACACAGATACAAATGAATGCACAATTTCTATACAGACATACAAATGCCACATACATACACACATACAGGCATGCATGCACATACATACACATAAGAAACACACATACCCATATACACATGTTAACATACTTTTACATATCCAAACAACACACACACATGCACACACAGATATAGACACATAATTATGCACACAATAGAACTAGACATAAGTATATACATACATAAAGATGCATGTGCAGAGACACACACATACAGTTAAACCAGCCAGTCTTTCCTTCTTGTTCTGATGGTTTCTAGAGCTGGAGCGATGGCTCAGCAGTTAGGAATGCATACTGTTTTGTTTTTTCCCCAGAGGACTGGGGTTCAGCTCCCAGCACCTTTCAGGCAACTCAAAACCACCTATAACTCCAGCTTCGGGGATCTAAGGCTTCTGGACTCTAAGGTTCCAGGGAACCATGTGGTTACACTCACAGACCAACATATAGATCTATACATATATTCTTAATTAAAAGTAATAAATAAAGCTTTTAAATGATAGTTTCTAGAAGATTTCTGCCATTTGCTCTGTTCCAATGTTTTGGAGGCTTTGACTGTTCTCATTGGGTAGCAGGTGTTTACAAATTCACTCCAAGTCCCCATTATCCCATAATCCACGATCAAAGTCCCTTCGTTTATCCACATGTGCTTTTTATTTTTTGTCGACAAATTTTGTATATCTTTAAATTAAGTACAAATGTAGTTTTCTATTACGTAAGCTGAGTTCAATCTGTACCAAGGAGCAATGGTCAGGCTGCTCCCCAAAGCCTTCAGCAGATGAGCAAAATGTTCACTGGCTTTTTCTGTAGAGGTGATGTTTTGTTTTAGATGTTTTGCTGAATAATCTGTAATATCTTTTTTGAGCTATGAAAAGGAAGTAAGCAAAAAAAAAAAAAAACCAATTCAGTGTGACGTGAAAACACACATATTGAAGCGTGCGTGCCCTGCCTGCCTTCCACTTCGCGGCTTTCAAGGTAGCCGCCATTAATGGCTCAATCGCCTATTTTGGATACATGTGTGAATTTACCTAAGGGCTGATTCCTAGAAGTGGAAATGCCAGGTCAGGGGATATATGGGTTTTCAGCATGGGAGGCAGTGCCAAACCGACCTGTAACAGTCTAGCATTTCCCATTGCCACCACCTTCGTCAGCATGGGTGGCAGCTATGTGCTGGCAGCCATTTTTTTTTCTTATCCAATGGAACAAATGGAGCTGGCATTTTATCGGGAATGAAGCTGGGCGTGGATTTGTGCATTATTCAGCCACTCGTTTTTCTTCTGCCCACCATCTCTTTCTAGCAGATTAAAGCTCTGCTTCTCACTTCCTTGTTAGTACTCATACCCTTTGAATCTTTGAAACTTTTCCTCATATATCATCCTTTGATTTGGTGCCATCCGTATTTGATCTCTTACCTCAGCAGAGCCTTCCGTGTGGTGTGCTTATGTTATTATTTGGCGTCCCCTTCCCAAATCTTCTCTTTTGTTTTCTTAACTCTTTTTACTCTTAATTTTTGAGGCTGCAGGGATTTATCCTGATGTGAGACAGGAGGCTGATACTGGCGTTATCCACACATACCCCATAACTGGCTGAGAGTACCAACATATTTATTAGATAATTTATCTTTCTACCTCATCTGAAATGTCCACTCGATTACATAATATATTTCTATATGCATTACATCTATTTCTTAGAGGTTTTTGACTCCATTTTTCCTCCTGACTGTTTCTCTGGTAACAAACTATTCTAATTACCTTAGCTTTATAGTATGTTCTAATGCCCAGTGTGGCTAATAACACCATACTTCAGAATTTTCCTGGCTGCTCTCACAAGTTAATTTTTCGTGTGCCTTTTAGAATCGAGTTTTGCACATTTCAAAGCATCAATGTTGGCATTTTTATTGGGATCACGTTAGATGTGTCGAGTAGTGTGGGAGGAAATGACATTTTCATGAGGATTCTGCCAATCCAATGGCTTCCCATTAATTTGCCATATTTTGTGTATCTCTGAAATATTTTGATGGTTGTGTGTATATGTGTGTGTGAATTGTGTGTTTCTTTAATTCGTTTCTTGAGAATTTATGCCCTTTTGCTCTTGTTCATAGTGTCTTTCTTCTGCATATTTAATTTGCATTTATATGACAGTTCTGTAACCCAGAACTTACTTTTGTTATAATATTTCTACTCATTTTTAGTGGATTGTCTCTGGTGCTTTAGTCACACACACACACACACACATACACACACACACACACACACATACACACACACATACACACACACACACACACACTTTGAGTTATTTTAAACTGGAAAGTGGGAAATTATTGGTACTGGTATGAGCCCTCATGCCAGATGTGGGAGCCTTAAGCATGGTTGTGTATTATGTGGGTGCATGTGCACCTGTGTGTACATCTGTGTAGAGGCAAGAGGACACCCCTCAGGCATCATGCCTCATTAGACATCCACCTTGTTTCCTCAGACAGGGTACAACCTGCCGGGAACTTGCTGAGTTGGTTAGGCTGGCTGACCAGAGAACTCAGACATACAACTGCCTCTATGTCTCCAGTGCTAAGATTACAGCTTGAAAAAAAGTTTGGAATCAAACTCAGAATGCAGGTCCTCATGTTTGCAAGATAGACAGTTCCTGACTGAGCCCATGCTTGTGCCCTTAAGAATGAATATATATACTGAGTTACTCACAGCTAACTTTCTAAATTCTTTATTTTGTTGTAAATGTTCTGTCTGCATGCATAGCTGTGCACCATGAGAATGCCTAGCGCCATGGATGCCAGAAGAAGATGTTGAAGCCCCTGGAACTGAAGTCACAGAAGGTTGTGGGCTGCCATGCGAATACTGGGAATTGAACCTGGGTCCTCTTGATGAGCGGCTACCACCCCTAACTGCTGAACCATCTCTCCAGATCCTTGGCTTGCTTATTTTTATCAAATGTATTTCAAGTGATAAAGGAGTCTTTCTCCTTTATTGGCTTATTGAGAGAATAACCATGAAAGGACTATTCCTATCCTGGGTCCAGCCCTCCCTACAGCTATCCCCGTTTGTTTGTGAGATGTTCATTTATTGTTGCGCTTATGAAATTTTTCTCTACTGGTTTTGAGTTAATATTTCTACATCATTAGGTTGTAAGTTAGATTGATTGATCTGAATTTTCTTTCTCGAGTTATTTTTATCAAGTTTGAAATCGGAGACTTGGCTGTTTTGGGGAAAAAAATGCCTTAGACTTGCATGCACTCTTCCTTAAACGCATACTCAAGTAGTGCACTGCATCGGCACGAAGCGGCTGATGGCTGGTGTACATTCCAAGCTTCCCTACGTGATTGTAGAGGAAAATATTTAATGAGTTATAGGTAATAACTGTCAAGATTGAATCTGTCACACTCGGGCTGCAAAGGGAAGAGAAGGGGCAAGAATTGTATTCTGGAGCAGTTGAGGGATGTCAGAATTGCCGAGACACTGTGCAAGCTGCTAAGAGGATGCAGGGATCGTGGGACCCAGCCGAAACACTCTGGGGAACCAGAGACAAAGACTTGGAGATACCTAAGGTGGCAACCACAGCAAACAAATACAAACAAAAAAAATCCCACAAAACTTTATAGGTTGTCTATATGGTGTGAATCATGAAACACATGTCTATGAGGCGTGGAGCATGAAACACATGTCTATATAGTGTAGGGATTGTGAAACACATGTCTGCGTGGTGTGGAATGTGTGCACCTTGGCAGTATTCACACAGTGCTTCTCTGACAAAATACAGCTAAATGCTGTCTTAGTCCATTTCCGGCTCCCTTCATCTTGGCTTGGAAGCCATTGCTGCGGTTGGCCTCTTGGTTTTCCTTGCCACTCAACCTTGAAGGTGTTAGCATGCTCCTTCCTTATCCGGGCCTGCTGAAGAGACACTTCATTGCCAAAGAAGTGTTGGTTCAATGAAAGGCCAAGTGAGGCTACCTGTCTATGGCTCCTTGTGCTCATAGGGTCCCCTGAGGAGACTGAACACCTGAAGCTGTGGTAATGATCTACCAGGTGGCCTCATGGGAACTTTGGGTGCCTGGAAGAGTACGTCTCTAACTCTGGCCACTCTCAGTCGGGTCAGTCTGATCCTTATGTAGTCAAGCTATGGCACCTTTTAATTCAGCCCTGCAATCTTTTTTTTTTAATTTCATCTTTTAATTTACATTTTAAATCTTATCCCTTTTCCTGATTTCCCCTCCAGAAACCTGCTATTTACCCCCCCACACACACACACTTCTATGAGGGTGCTCCCTCACCCACCCACCCACTCCCTCCCACTTCCTCACCCTGACATTCCCCTACACTGGGGCATTGAGCCTTGACAGGACCAAGGGCCTCTCCTCCCATTGATGCCCGAAAGGGCCATCCTCTGCTACATATGTGGATGGAGTCATAGGTCTGTTCCTGTGTTCTCTTGGGATGGTGGTTTAGTCCCTGGGAACTCTGGGGAGTCTGATTGGTTGATATTGATCTTTCTATGGGGTTGCAAACCCCTTCCGCTCCCTCAGCCCTTTCTCTAACTCCTCCATTGGAGACCCTGTTTTCAGTTCAGTGGTTCGGCCCTGGCCATCTTACATTCCTAGAGACGTTGGCTTTTTTTCCAAAGTCTTTCTTGGTACTTTTCATCTAAATTTTTTTTTAAATACAACTTTCTGGGGCTAGAGAGATGGCTCAGTGGTTAGGAGCACTGGCTGTTCTATCATTGGACCCAGGTTCAATTCGCAGCATCAGTGTGGTGGTTCACAACCATCTATGACTCTGTGGGCACTGAATTAATATAGCTCATAGTCTTACATTCAGGCAGAACATCTATACACATAAAATAAAAGTTAATAACAGTAAAATGCATCTGCATCAATGCATCTGCATCCTCTCCACTTCTTTCTTATGCAGGATAGTGAGAATGGATTCAATTGTTCCACTGATTTTTAGATTCTCTTCCTCTTTCTGGTTCTCTCTGCCTCAGTCCTCAATAAATCTGTTTCAGTCTACAACAGGACAATCAATTCCGTAATAACCTGTGTATGGGCTTCAAACTGCCTCAGCCCTCGGTCATTCTGATACATTCTTGCCTCCAGATTCTGAGTTCTCTGTTCCACACTCAAGCAATCACTAAAAATATTGACTCCTCCCACTGGTAGAAAACGTCACCCTATTCTACTAACCCATTACGAGTAGATTAATGCCAAGAGCCAAGAGATTGCTCCTTTTGTAATAGTCATAACCACTGCTCTCAAATGTGAACGCAGTGTTCTGGAAAGCAGGCAACTCCTTGATCATATTTTGGCTTTAAAAATAAAATGGATTCTTTTTTTGGGGGGGGGGTCCAATTTACACTTCCCAGTTACGACACTAACCGATAAGGATGCCGCAAATAGAACAGAGTGCGGTGGGATTTAGGGTTCTGAAAGAGGTTTCTTGTGTGAAAAACAGCTTTTCTTGACAAGCCGCTTGTCAAGGGTTTCGGCAGCCTCTCTTTTCATTTATTTATTTGGTTTGAGGGAGTTAGGAAGGTGTTTGGTGTATTTTGTGCTGGCAGCTCACACGTCAAAAACACAAGACTAAAAATATCCCTGAAATATGAATATACAGCAGACTCTTCATTCTCTCCCCTGCCCCCAGTTTACCAGTGCTGCAGCCCAGGCTTGCAGAGGGCTGAGCTGGGATGCTAGAGCGGGGAACTTGCTGTTCCGAGTTTCTGCACTGGCTGGTCCGTGCGAAGACCTAAGCTCGCATGTTATCCCTACCTAAACCCCACACCTCTCCTCTAGGTTTTGAGATTGGGTCTCACGTAGCTCGGGCTAGCCTTAAACTCCTTGAACTTCAGATCCCTGCAGATGTGTTGGGATTGCAGAAGCAGGATACCATGTCTGGTTTACATGGGTTCTGGGGATTTGAACTCTTCATCCTTACGGGGCAAGTATTTTACCTGCCTCCTTACTTCTCCACCTCCCCAGGCCTACTGTTGTACTCTAAACTGGATCTTTAAGGATGAGTTGAATTTTCCAGGGGAAAGTTATTAATTATACACAACTACCTCACACATTAGTGTGGTAAGTAGCAAGCAGCATGATTCTTTAGCCTACTTTAAACACCTCTGTGCCCAAAGGTATTAGGGTGACTGGTGTTGCTAAGGGTGTTCTGTTCTGTGTTCAGCTTTTTGCCTAAGAATAAAGCAAGGAATACCAGGCCTAACTTTCCTTCCTTGGTCTCTGCATTTGGGAGCGTGAGGGAATACATTGCTATGTTGAGACAGTTGACGTCTTTGGGGGATTTTTTTTCTATCCCCCAAACTGTTTTATATGTATGCATGTTGTGTCTGCATGTATGTCTGCCTACCTACCACACATGGGCCTGGTGTCCTTGGAGGGCCCGAGGCTGGAGTTACAGATGACACGTTAAAAGCAACTGCGTGAACTTGAGTGGGGTGCATACATGGAGGAGGTTGGAGGGAGGAGAGGAGAGAAGAGGTGGTATGGTTACCGTATGATTCTAAAAAACAACAAAAATATTAAAAAAGATAGAGATAAAACCCCCGCCTCCATCTGGCATTGTACACCCAGTGTTCCGTGAATGTACATGCACGCCTGTGGTTACATTTATAGCAAACAACTGAGAACGTGCAAATGAAGTCTGAGAAGTGCCAAGCAGTGGCCTCCAACCCCCAGCAGAACATTCTGGAATGGGAAGAGCTTCCGATAAGGTAGCATTCTTCCTAGCCCCAGTTTCCTTAGCTATATTTTAAAACTTGAATGTTTTATGTCTATGGGTGTTTTGCCTGCATGCGTGTCTGGGCACCACATGCACACCTGGTATCCTCAGAAGCCAGAAGAAGGCATCAGGTCCTCTGGTACTGGAGTTACTCTAAGCTACCTATTGTGGGTGCAGGGAATTGAATCTAGGTCCTGCGTAAGAGCAGCCAGTGCTCTTAGCTGCTGAGCCATCTCTCCGGCCCCTTTAGTTATGTTATATTGTTTTAAAGAAAATTTGAAAGGTGGAACTAGAATTTCGGGGCAAACCAAGTTTCTGGGGGAACATTTTTAATTTTTTTTTCTTGTGATTTATTTATTTAGTTTTTGGATTTGAATTCTAGATTTTTTTTTTAAGATAGAGTCTGACACTTGTGGTTTCTTGGTGCTTGTTGCCATTTTAAAGGTAAATCCTAACAGTTTAAATAGAATGCTTAGGGCCTGGAGAGGTGGCTCAGTGGTTAAGAGCACTGGCTGCTCTTCCAGAGGTCCTGAGTTCAAATCCCAGCCAAACACATGGTGGCTCACAACCATCTGCAGTGGGATCCAATACCTTCTTCTGGTGTGTCTGAAAACAGTGATAGTGTACTCAGATACATAAAATAATAATAAATATTAAACAACAAAGCCTAGACCTTCAACTTTGTTAAGCCCAGTATTAGCTGAACATTTATTTATTTATTTGTGTGTGTGTGTGTGTGTGTGTGTGTGTGTGTGTCTGTGTGTGTCTGTGTCTGTGTATGTAGGTGGTCAGAATTCTTCCACCAACCAAAGCATTTCATTGTACAGCATCTTGGTGACCCCAGGGTACTGGGAAATATAGCCAAGGCTATGCATAGCAAGCCCCTCCATATATTCTGCATGGACATAGTTTTTCATGCTTGGGAAGTACCCTGCTAATGGCAGTTTGAATATGGATTTCTTGAAGTACAAAACCTCACACACCTCATCAAAGGATTTCCAGAGATCACCCTTAAAGCAGGCAGGAGATGCACACTGAGCCTTTTCTGGGAGGTCCTCTTTCCCTGGGGCTCACGCTGGCCAGCCGGCAGCAGCTGAGTCTCTGTGTATGAAGTCTGAAACTCTCTGGAAATCGTTATTCACAGCTCATTCAGCGCATGCAGAGCCATCTAGCTCCATCCCACGTCTATGTGAGTCACTTTTTAAAGTACTTAAAAAAAACTGTCTCATGCACATAGATAATTAGAGAGGGGGGAAAAACAAGTAAAAATAAATCGTGTTGTTGAATTTAAAAGCCCAAATGAATCTTAAATACCAAATACATATGTTTCTCACTTTCTCGGCTCACCAAGAACTGGCCACCTTTGCTCGGATCCTATTCCAAGCAGGAGTGGTAGCAGTTTCCTTCAGCCAAAAGCGGATGATTTAGAAATAGCACGCCAAAATAAAGATAATATCATATTCAATTTCCCAAATTACTCAATGTAAATAAAGCCCAGAGAGGCCTGCTGGAGGCCTCTTCTGCAGGTTAACAGCCCCGTGTATGTCTCTTTCTAGGCTAATGGCTTGTCATCCTGGACAGTGATGTCCCAGTTTATATGCTTCTCCTTGCACAGTGTCACCTCAGAAATGGGATACCTAAAGTTATTTGTTATTTCAGAGTGCATTTACTGATTATTTATATTGGATTGGGTAAGTTATTATTACCTATTATTTTGTCATTAAATTTAATGTATGAAGTGTGTGATTTTATAGCTATCCATTACCACATTAATTTAATGCAATGCGAATTGATTGTTCAGCAAGCGTGGCATGTGTGTAAGCATACATTTCAAATTTTAAAATGCTAAGTTCAGTTTAGCTCTGTTTTGAGGGGTGGTCCTCCATCGGTTTTGACATAAGATCATGCCTAGTCTGAGTCCCAGTGTCACTCGGTACCCGTTGCCTGTTCTACTGTGCCTCAGTTTACCCCTCCTCCACGGTTCCAATTGGCCTGATCCTGCTGTCATTCAAAGAAGCTTTGCATTGGCACGGGAAATAAATGTCTAACTGCATGGTTTTAGGATTTGCTGGTGTGTGTCTTTGTGTCTCTGTATATGTATATGTCTGTGTCTGTGTATGTACATGTGTATGTGCCTGTGTGTATGTGTGCATCTGTATTTCTCTCTGTGTGTCTCTGTGTGTCTGTGGGTCAGTTTCTCTCTGTCTCTCTGTCTCTCTGTCTCTTAGTCTCTGTCTCTCTGTCTCTCTGTCTCTCTCTCTCTATGTATGTGTGTCTGTGTGTATGTATGCATCTGTGTTTCTCTGTGTGTATGTGTGTATGTGTGTGTTTCTCTCTGTGTGTATATGTGTATGTGTGCGTCTGTGTTTCTCTCTCTCTCTGTCTCTTTCTCTGTGTGTGTGTGTCTGTGTGTCTCTGTGTGTATGTGTGTGTATGTGTGCGTCTATTGGTCTCTCTGTGTGTGTGTGTGTGTATGTATGTATGTCTCTGTGTGTGTCTCTCTCTGGGTGTAGTGTTCTCTGTGTGTGTGTGTGTGTGAGTGTGTGTGTGTGTGTGTGAGTGTGTGTGTGTGTGTGTATTTTAAGGTGGCAGTACAAGTCTCTGACACTGCAATTTTGAGAGTAGCATCCAAGCATGAGAAAACTCTCTCGCACTTGGGTATTATTCTCACCCTTTGGGGAACAAGATAGGCTT
Source organism: Rattus norvegicus (assembly GCF_021556685.1). Lineage (NCBI taxonomy): Eukaryota > Metazoa > Chordata > Mammalia > Rodentia > Muridae > Rattus > Rattus norvegicus. The sequence goes on from NC_141541.1 coordinate 77,130,060, forward strand.
CATCAGTAGGCTGTGTCTGCACTTGCTGTAAGTGGAAAATAGCATATTATCTCTACAGAGTTATGATAGAAACAGGTAACAGTAAAAAATTTTGTTAAAGCAAACATTTAACAGGAACATTTGGTAAAAACAAAACAATATCAAGAAGAAAAATAACTCTGTATCGGCATTAAAAAAAAAAAAGGCAGGTGCTTACGTTTTGTGCTTTTTGAAGGCTTCAGTTTGCATTCTCAGCAACAGCCTGCACACGAAACGCCCAGTGCTCTGAAGCTCTGCGTGTTAAGGTTAGCAAGTCCTCACCACGGGTGTTTCTGGCCCATGGAGAAGACTGGGGACTCTGACCAAGGTACTTTTGGTCCACTTCACTGCAAATTAAAAAGAAATGGCTCTACTGAATTTAAAAGGTGAATTATAATATATAAACAAATTATAAAAGTATAATTTTATCATATGGGTTATTTATGTGTATGTATGTTCGTGTGTGGATAGGCCATGTGTCTGTGGATGTGTCTACCTAAAAGCCTAAAGAGGGCATCAGATCCGCTGGAGCTGACCTGATGTGGATGCTGAGAGCTGAACTCTGAATTATTACATGAGCAGAGGTGCTCTTAACTCCTGAGACATCTCTCCAGCTCAAGACAGTGTTTGAAATTAATCTTTCCAATAACTAGCTATTAAAGTTGATCAAAAATGATGTTGGCTCATGCCACTATTTGATGCCTTTTACCTATATTTGTGGAATTTGTAAGCAAATGGAGTGCTTCCTCATGAGTTTTTAGCCTGACCACTGGTTCTGTTGTCCTTTGGGTCACTGTCAGTTTCCTAAGGGGCCTCCATCTTTAAGAAGTAGCTGGTTAGCAGACTCAACTCTACAGGGCTCATCGGGGCTCACAGAGACTGAGGTGGAAATCACAGAGCCTGCCTGTGTCTATACTAGGGCCTCTGCATATGTTATGGTTGCTGGCTTTGTGGTTTTGGGGGGATTCCTGACAGTGGAAGTAGGGGTATCTCTGGCTATTTTACCTGCTCTTAGGACCCCTTTTCTCCTGTGTATTCTTGCTCAGCCTTGATATGAGGCTTTGGCCTGTCTTATTGTTTCTTGCCATTCCATTTTGGTTGATGTCCCTGGAAGACCTGATTTTTTTTTTTCGGGAGATGGTGGTGTGTTGGGGAGTGAGTGGTCAGTAGATCTAAGAGAGTTAGGGGAGCTGAGCGGATTTGGGGGGAACTGAGGGACCTGGGGGAAGCTAGGAGGCCTGGGGGGAGCAGGAGGGAGGTGGGGGGAGCTGGGGGAACTAGGGGGGAGCTAGGGGGACCTGGGAGGAATGAGGAGATCTGGAGCGAGCTGGAGAAATGTGAGGGGAGCTGGGGGAAGTGGGGGAGCTGGGGGACCTGGGGAAGCTGGTAGCAGTTGAGGGAAGGAAAGCTGCAGTCAGGATATATTGTATGAGAATTTTTTTAAGTAGCTGATTATTAACCCAGACTAGACTCTTGGCTTTCATGTGAACTCTCAAAAGCCAAGGAGAGAGTTGAGCTGCTGCATACAGATATTTAAACACGAGAACACACCACATCTGGCTGAATATGTATTTAAAACTACTTTCAAAAGCAGAAGAAATTTTAATGTGTACTTCTTAGTAGATAATTTTTTCACTTTTATTCTTTAGTATTCGAGAGAAAAATCACCTTCTAAAATATGCTGATTAAAAATTTTTAGGGCAGTGGTTGACTGGACAGTTTCTCTTTAGATAGATAGATAGATAGATAGATAGATAGATAGATAGATAGATAGATAGTCCCCAGTTGTGGCCCTCATGTACGTCCCAGCCTAGCTTGGGAACATTGGATGATCTAAGCACAACCAAACAATGTCTGAGACTTGAAAATTATGCTGTACGTTCAGTCACTTTAGGACTTAAAGCTACTTCTTAAAGATGAAAGCCCCTTAGGAAACTGACAGTGACCCAAAGGACAACAGAACCAGTGGTCAGGCTAAAAACTCATGAGGAAGCACTCCATTTGCTTACAAATTCCACAAATATATGTAGAATGCATCAAATAGTGGCATGAGTCAACATCATTTTTGATCAACTTTAATAGCTGGTGATTAAAAAGATTAATTTCAAACACTATCTTGAGCTGGAGAGATGACTCAGGAGTTAAGAGCACCTCTGCTCATGTAATAATTCAGAGTTCAGTTCTCAGCATCGACATCTTTAACCCAAACTTGGAACATCAAATGGTTTTTCTATTATTCTTACCTAAGAGGGTGAAAATAGCAATTTTTGCTCAGTTGCTTACTCATGGCTGAATGGCAAAGAGAACTGAGAGCCTTTTTGTTCCTTGTGATCTCCCTGCATGTATCTTTTTGCACCTGCTTGGTAGTTTGTGAGGTTCCGTATGCACTACTGAGGGACCAGGCACAGATAACGGTCCTACACACTGGTCACTTTCAAACCTGAGCACTGTGGAATCTACGTTCTTTCTTAAGCCTACTCCTTCTTGCTTATATAACAAAAGACAACTGCTCCAGACAGGTTGCATAGCTGTCTGTGTGCATTCTATAGATCATCTACGGGTCTGATCCTTCTAGATCCCAGACTGGTTCATTGTGGGTTTCAAGTGCAAGGTCTTATGCTGGAAGGAAGATGCCCAGGGATACTGTCTTAGTAATTCACAGTTGAACCAATGATCTGCCTGCCCAGTCCTGCAACAATCATCTGCATAAGTGAAAAAAGGCCCAGTCTGCAGCTTTAACAAGCACACTGGGCTTTCCTCACAGATACACTTTGGTGAGATATTAAAGAGACCAGGGAACCTGAGTATAGTGTGACAGTGAGAGATTCATCTCCGTTGTATGGCACCTAAGCTGTGCTCCAGGGTGGAACTGAAAAGAGCCTTGCATATGACACCAGGGGAGCCATTTGGATGTAACACCTGGGGGAACCACTTGGATGTGACACCAGGGGAGCTAGTAAGTTTCATCACATGACTGGATTATAAAACAGAGAGGTTTGCAGAGTGATTTCACTTATATATGTGGTCTCAGCTGAGAGGACCTTCAGGAGCTCCTGAAGCATCTGCCTGCCTTTGCTCACCCTGGCATGCTGTCTAGCGGCCCACTCCTCCTGGCTTTGCCTGACTCTTACTGAGCAGTCAGCAGCCTTCCTGTTCTTTAGACTGCTTGTGGAGATGTTTTGTGCCATGGGTCATTTTTAGTTTGTTTTGTCTTTACAATAAGAAGGTACGGGATAAGAAGGAACCAGCTGAAAGAGTCCATTTAATCTTTTTCTTTAGCTTACTACAGCGGCCCCCTTAGGTCTAACAAAAGTTACAGCTATACATTTGTAGGACAGTTTAGGAAGTTGTTACAGGGGGTTAGCAATTACTGTGAAGAAACTTCCGTACTATTACTGGACATATTTTAGTTGGATAAATATTTTCTTCCCCCCTCCTCCTCTTTTGGAAAAGGAACCCTTCTTGGAAGTAAGGACCAAAGCTGTGGTTTCCATTACAGCCTCCGCTGTTGGTTGTAGAGAGTCTACCTTTCGGGGCACATTCAGTTAAACGGTTATGTTCCCATAGTTGGAGGAAGCTAATAAAAAGCAGGCTATTTTTATTTACTGCCAGATTGCACAAGCCTGAGTGTTTCATTTTGACACAAAGAGGGATGTAGCGGGAAGGTTTTTTTTTTTTTGTTGTTGTTGTTGTTGTTTTGTTTTGCAGTGGGAGGGGTCGGTGCTTTGCATTTATAAAATTGTCAAAGGCAGAAGCTGCTCATTTTTATACAAGTCAGCCATGTAAATGTACTAACCAAACGGTGATACCCAATGTATGGTCTGGGTTCCCTCGCCTGCAGTGCAGTTTGACCTTAATCCTGAAGCAGGAAGCAGAGTGGTATTTTTTTTTCTTCCTTTAAGCTTGCCTGTCCTCCGACAGCTGTCCTGTTATCACAGACATTAAAAGGATGCGAAAGGAAGCCCTGTTTGTGCTTGTGATAGCTAATGAACAAGTCCCGAGTTATTGCATTTTGCTCTTGTTGTTGGGGGTTTTTTTTGAAATGTAATTATAACATGTTGGAGTTTATGTTTTCATTATTCATCTTTTGACATTATTTATCTATTGACATGATATTATCTATCATGAGATTGCTAATTAAAAATACAATTAGAAAGAAGGAAAACAGTCAGAATGGGGATAGTCTATGACTTTCAAATCGGGACAAGGGTGATTTATATTTTCTTGGCCATGGAAGGAAAAATTAGGAGCACAATGGCTGTCTAGCAGACGATGGGGCTTTGCTGAGTATCTTTGCTTCTTTTGTCAAGATGCGGGTCATGGTTTATTGATCACCTATACATCCACAATGAGAAATTAAAATTTTAGTAATTTTTCCTGTTGACATGTGCAGAGACCAGCATTTAATGTAGTTGTGCTTTAGAGAGATGGAGAGGAGTTGAATATATTTCCCTGGAATGGCAGTCTTTGTAAATCACTCTCAATTACACATTTCAATGGATGTGTGCTCCTGTTTTATACAAAGAATAGACAGATTAGTGAGTAAATTTCCTCTTTTTAGAGGCTTGAATACAAATCTGATTCCTACTTTCAAAAGAGAAGGGTGGGAGGGAGACGGGAGGAGGAAGGTGGTAGGGAGTGGAGGAGTGGTCAGAGGATGCATCCCATACACATGTCACAAATCCCCTGGGGACTGGTTTTCTGAATGGAATCTCCCCTGCAAGTGGATGGTGACATTTTACAGCCAAGAGAACTGAGCATCCTCCTGGGCGTAGTTCAGTGAGTCTCATTAGGCACCACTCTACCTGACCCTGCTGTGTAGAGCTTTGCTCAGTGACTTTTACCTCTAGACAAAGCAAGCTGAAAGTTTGACATCTTTCCTGGTAACTGACTAGAAAGAGAGAGAGAGAGCACTAACAGAGAGTGAGAAGTAGATCCAAATTCTTCAGGCTTTCTGGTGAGTAGTCACAGCTCTCCTGAGTCCTTCCCCCAGCATTTTTGGTGAGTGCAATGGTCAGAACTCCCTGTGTTCTCCTTGAATGTCCCTCCATCAAGCCATCGTCTCTACAACCCCTAAATACAAGCAAATAACTCCCAAAGAGTCTGCAGATGTGTTTTCCAGGGGAACCCTGATATCATTTTGCCCTAGCAGGTGCTGCTTCAATTACCCAGAAGTCTTTTGAACAACGGGGCCAGGTTAAAACAATTTGGAAATTCTCAAAAATAGCATCGATTGATTACTAGTGGATAAATACAATCAAATATTGATTTGTTTTTGCTGAGTTTTAAGCAGAAACAGATTACCAGACAAGTTGTTGAAATAGGCCCCCGTGAAAGAAAAGGGCCAGGAATGCTAGTGATTATCAAGGGCACAGGTGATGTCTGAAGGGAACCTTTTGCCAATTGTAACACACTTAGTGGATGCTACCTAAGGAGATCTATATTTTTGCATCACTGCTATAGTGGACACTCTGTGTGCAGCTCACAGCATTTGCATACATGCAATATTAGAAATGCTTTTATATTTGAGACAGGAGATCTGACCTCACTGTTGTGGAAGCATGGTTTATAAAACACAACTAGATGTTAGTGATGAGGGGGATGACTGTGAAGAATGACACTACCTCCAGCTCCTCCTCCTCTTGTTCCTCTTCCTCCTCCTCCAATTACTAATCCTCCTTCACCGCCTCTTCTTCACCTTCTTCCTCTCCCTATCTCTCCACTTCCTCTCCCTCCTTCTCTTTCCCCATGCTCCCCAGCATTGCACTGTACACAGTTTTAAACACAAAGAAAACAAGTGGAAGGGAATTCCATGGAGAGCCCATTCTGGAGTGCATTTTAGCAGTGATCATGCCAACGACAACTCCAGGTCCTGAGTGCTTGGGCTCCAGCACTGTGCCAAACACGACCTGTCTTGTCCTCATTTAATCCACAGTTGCTTTATGATTGGATATCTTTATCTCCCTTTTTCAGAGGAGGAAATCGGGGCCGAATGAGAGTAAATTGCTTCCTTGGGTTATTTTTAGCAACTGACTGGTAAGAACATAATTTAAACCCAGGTTTCATGAACAACCGTCGCCAAACCCACCATAAAGTGTTCTGTTTAGATTCCCAACCTCCCTGGGCTTCTCTTAATTTCTATCTGTGAAATGTGCTTGTAACAGTTTTTTTTTCTTCCTAGAGATCTCAAATCATGTACAGCCAAACAATGTCATCAGCCATGACGAGTGCATTTGTAAGATGCCTTTCAGAGCAAGCCTTATTGACCTGCATTTTGTGAATCTCCGGCCACTGCATCACGCTGCCAATGCTGTTATAGCTGACATCATTGCATAGCCTTATAGTGGTGACCTGTGGAATCAACAGGTAGTGGAGAGATTCTTTAAGTGATAGGAGACAAAGAGGTTTCTGTGGATATTGGTACTGCTTCTTTCTTCCATTCCCCCTTGCCTTCCTTTTTACCCTTCCCAAGAGGGAAGGAACATAAGATGAGGTTTCCCTGGTGGGTAGAACACCTTGGAGCTGATGAGCAGAAGAAACCATAGTGTGCAAAGTCAGTGTACACGGGAGTGCTCAGAAACTCTGAGGAGACACAGTGCCTGAGAAGCCTCCTTAGCTGACTGTAAGTTACCTTCTGGGTTGGACATTTCTCCTGAGGATTCTCCTACTGGAGAAGGAGGAGAAGCAGCGGCCTGTCCCCAAGCTGTTCTGCTCCAAGTCTGAGTGTCCTTAAGTTGCAGACAAGATCTGAAGATTAGAAGATTAGAAGCTGAAGGTGGGAAGCCAAGGAGGTGCAGGAGGTGTAGACAGTAGTCTCTCTCTCTCTCTCTCTCTCTGTCTCTCTCTCTCTGTCTCTCTCTCTCTGTCTCTCTCTCTCTCCCCTTCAGTGTCTCCTGAAGCTCTGAAGACCTTACAGAATAATCTAGAGTTTAGGACCCATTTATTCTCTTGTCCATTTTATTCACCCTACCCCCCACCCCAGGTGTGCAACCAAAGGCCTTGGAGATGCTAAGCATATGGTTTGTGTACATCATTTTAATGCTTTCTTCCCATGTGCTTTCTCTCCTCCATTCCTCCCTCCCTCTTTCCCTCCCTCCTTTTCTGTTATCTCCCCACCCCTTCCCTTTTTTCTTTCTTTTCCCTCAAATCAGCAGTGGTACCCAATTTCTTCACTTCTGAAAATGCCGTACCTAGGAGGTCAGTATCTGGAAGAAGGGAAAGCATCTTTAAGACAGGAGTCAAATACAAGTAGCAGCATTTTCCCAGTGCCTTGTAAAATCTCCAGATGCAGGTTTTGATTTTCTGCCCAGCTGGAAAGTCATTTAGTGTTAAGGAGACGTGTGAATTCCTAAATTATTCATCTAAAATTCTTTTTAGCCCTTTTAATTTGTGACACCGAGTTATTATTGTGTAAAGGGCTAAGAGCGTGCATGAAAGGGAAAGGAAGAAGGCCCGGCCCATGCTGCTGTGGAGCGGGCAGCTTCTTATGTGCACTGGAAGCTATGTGTGGAGCAGGGTGAGCCACCCCTCTGCCTGACCGCCTCTATCATCCCGCCTTCTTTCTCTCGGGGTGTATTTCCAGTGTTGGATCATGCCTGGAGAGAACACAGCCCCTGTGTTCAGCGTTTTCCCTCGGGGAAATCCTTAGACAGTCCTTTTCCTTCACACACACACACACACACACACACACACACACACACACACACACACACGTTTCACACCTGTCCCTAGTGACCAAGAATTGAAGAAAGTCTCTGAGCCCTTCCTCAAAGCTGGAAAGACAAAAGAGTTCCTGAGATCAAAATGATGTTGCTCCCCAGGAATTCTCTCTCCCAATGTCCCTGAGTTATCAGCCATAATCAGCGGCCTACTAGGTCTGTGCTCATGGTATCTGTAATTATATTCATTTGTATGGATGCCCAGGGAATTCCACTGACTGGCCCCTTAAGTGCTTAACTGCAAACAAGGACATGCTTGAATTACAGCATCATTTGGGGTCTTGCACATTTCAAGGGACTGATCTTAAGTTTATATACTGTTTGAATGTGTGTGTGTGTGTGTGTTTGTGTGTGTGTGTGTTAGCACACAAAGCTTAAAAAGTAAACATAATAATAATTCTGTCTTTTAAGCATTTTTCCATAACACACACACTCTGTTTGTGTGTGTGTGTGTGTGTGTGTGTGTGTGTGTGTGTGTGTGTGCAGGGGAACACAATTATGATCTAGGAGAAATCATGAATCTGTCTAGCTTGAGTGGGAAGATATATAAGCTGACAGCTGAAATTGTATTTCAGTGTGATACCAAAATCATTTTCTCTCCCTTTCCTCTTTCCTGTTTTTCTATTTTTTTTCTTCTTCCAGATTTAGAATCTTATGGGTAAGCCTCTTCCAGTGGCTTCATAATTAGCTAGATTAATTAGCACCTGTCTGTGGCTGTAAGAAATAGGGGCACACGGTGTGGACTCCTAGTCCACGCCAGACACTTAAACAAAACGGTGGGAGTCCCATGGCTAAGCCCCTCGACATCTGTATAAATTAAAACTATCTGGAGCCAGCCCAAGGCCTGTGTGCTCTCATGAGAGCTGGGCAGGTGCATGGAGCTGCACTGGCGATTTGTCCGGATGACCCTGACACGGTGAGCTTAAGGGTAGCTGTTGGAAAATACTGGAAACCCGAGTTCTGTCTTGGAAAAGTTCTGTCAAATTAACAGAAGTCAACGTAAATGCCAGTCGTGCAGATCTTCTAGGAGGTAACAAGACACAAAGCATCAGGCCATCAGACATGCTGCCCCTTGAAGATGGCTATTTATTTGGTTTGCAGAGCTTGTAAGAAAAGAAAGAGCTTTCAGTTGAGGAGGAGCCTGGCTGTTTTTCTTCCTTTCCGTTTGTTTATTTACAGAGGTGGCTCCTTTAAACTTTAACTCCTTATGCAGCCAAGGTTGAAGCTCTACATTCTGTTTCTCCTACCCCCTCCTCCTGAGTGCCAGGCAGGGTTAAAGGTGTGGACCACATATTTGTGACCTACATCTCCCACCCACAATAGGGGCCTGCCTGTTTCTTTACATAGCATCTGCTAAACATTCTGAGACAGTCAAAACTTTAAATCCTTTGTACAGAAGACCTGAAAGGCGTCAAGGCTGAGCGGTGACATACCTTGCAACCCCGCATTCCCTAACCTCACAGGAACTCGTCCCCGAATACCTCCAGCTTCAGTAATATGTTTAATTTGTTTAATAATTTCCAAGAGGTTTTAATATTCCTAGCACATCATCTTCAAAAATAAATTCATAACAGCCTTATTAAAGTCACTCCATCATGTGACATAAATCGAATCTTTTCCCTCTTGGAGCTAGGCTTCCAAGCGTTGTATAGCACACGTTCAAGGTCAAGGGGCACAAAGCCAGAAGTACACATGGAAACAGTCTGAAGGCTGTGACACACTGCCTTTCCAAGGAGGTCCCCTGCTGAATGGTTCCTGGGTAGGTGTCTAATATAGTAATATATTTATAATTGGATTTTAATTGCTATCAGATTTTAGTGTGTGTCTGTATTTTCAGTTTGCTTCTACCGGAAGGACAATGCTCCAAATGAAATTATACAGTGCCTCTCCCAGGGCAATTTGTTTTCCACCAAAAATATATTGGAGGAATAAAATGCACGCGGTGATGTTGTTTGCCTTAGTTTAATAACTTAACACACGGAGTCGATGGCGGTTTTTACTTTTTTCTCTCTGTGGCTCACTGCAGCAGCACAGGTCTGAGGGCAGATCATGGGCAGTGTGCCACGGAGTCCCAGGAAATGCTCCTGTGTCCTGAGGTGTTAATTCTGTCATCTGTAAAATGGGACAGGCAGGCTTACTTATCTGATGGGCTAGTTCATGGCCTCTAGCAGATCTACCTTGAGAGTAGGAAATGAGACATGAGGAACTTAAATGCCTCCGTTATTGATGGTTTCATAGTATTGGGCTTCACAGTCCTCGTGGTATAGTTATTTGAAAACGACAGAAGGGACGAGGCTTGGTTCGAAGAGGGCTTCACTAGCAGGTAGGAGGGGCTTGGTTTGTAGAGGGCTTCACTAGCAGGTAGGAGGGCTTGGTTTGTAGAGGGCTTCACTAGCAGGTAGGAGGGGCTTGGTTTGTAGAGGGCTTCACTAGCAGGTAGGAGGGGCTTGGTTTGTAGAGGGCTTCACTAGCAGGTAGGAGAGGCTTGGTTTTGATTCCCAGGGCTGCAAAATGGTGCGGGCAATTCCAGTATTCAGGAGGTGGCATGGGGTACAAGGTCTCTTTTACCTCCATAGTGTGCTGGAACTGACTTGGATTACACAGTAACCTATCAAATTGTGTGTGTGTGTGTGTGTGTGTGATAAGTGTGTGTGTCTACAGACACACACACACTTATCACACACACTTATGCAGGCATGCAGATTCTCTTTTTGTCTCTCTGCCTCTCTCACACACACTCTCTCACACACACACATGCACACATGTTATCTCTCCCCCCTCCCTTTCTCTCTCACACACATTCTCTTTCAAAATAAACAGATGCATAGACGCACAGATACATGCATGAATGCTGCCCACTCTCTTGCTCTCTCTCTTCCTCTTTCTCAAACACAGCCCCTCTCCTTCCTTCTCAAACTCTAACACACACACACACACTCTCTCTCTCTCTCTCTCTCTCTCTCTCTCTCTCTCTCTCTCTCTCTCACACACACACACACACACACACTCACATTCTCTCTGTCTCTTGCTCTTTCTCTGTCTTTCACATACAGGTGCACACAAACACATAAGACATACACTAAAACACTGAATAAATGATTATAAGAGATAAGAGAGAGTGAGGAAATGAGGTGATGAGAGAAAGGCTTGGGATTTGTTAGGATGAAGGCATTCTAGGCAGCCACTGCACAGCACAGTGGCTGCAGTTGGTGACAATGTACTTTGAACATGAATATTGCTAGAGTAGATTTTAATGAACTCACCGCCAAAAAAATTAAGAAAATAGGGTATGTATGTGTGAAGCTATGGATATGCCAATTAACTGTCTTCAGGCACTTTACAGTGTATACACATGTCAAAAGATCACAGTGTTCACTGGGCATGTGTATTGTTTATGTGTTATCGATCCTTATGTAAAGCCGGAGGAGACTTTGAGAAGACACAGGGCTTCCAGAAGTGGCTGTTGATCGAAGGGTGCTTGTATTAGCCAAGGTCCGTGTCTTAGGTCCCCAGCAGAAGTGCCATCTAAAGACAAGTGACCAGATGTCTTCCCAGCACTGAGTGCACAGCAGCACATCTATAATTTAATGTAATAGGTGTTTCCAAAGAGATCGCCTCGTTAATCCTCGTGTCAACTGGTGTTATCCTATGGCTTAAAAAGTAGATATTTCCCTACTGTTTAAGTGTTAAGTTAATGTTACGTGTCGTTTTTCAAGATGCGCTCGTGGAACTGAGGTCATTTCAACTCAAATGCATTTGCTAAGGGCTGGAGAGATTGCTGCAAGGTTCAGAGCACTTGTTGCTTTTGCAAAGGACCAGAGTTCACTTCCCAGTATCCACAGGGTGACTCACTATCTGTAACTCCAGTTCCTGGAGATCTCATGTCCCCTTTTGGACTCCACAGGCATTGCACCCACATGGTATGTACAGACAGATAAAGCACACTCATAAAATAAAAAGAACTTAATAAAATTGCCTATAGGGCCTTTGAGAGAATAGGTGTTTTAGGTTTATTCCTGCCAGCAATTATATTTGTGTGACTCATGATGTAATGCACGCATACCAGTGTGTGAAGATGCACGTCAGAGGACAAGTGCGAGTCTTGGAGCTCATCAAGTACTGTATGCTGGCAAGCAGGCTAGCAGCTTGCAGGGATCCTCCTGTCTCCTCGTCCAATCTTGCTATAGGAGCCCTGGGATGACAGTGTGTGTCCCTGCACTCAGCTTTCTTATAGGGCCATATCCACCTGCTTTTGTGCCAAGCACTTTACCCATGGACCCCATCTCTTTAGCCCTCTGATTGAAAACTGGAAGGGTAGGCCTCCTCTCTAGGATGAAATCTCATCCTAAGGAGTCCAGTGCGAGCTGACAGTCACAGTGACTGGATGGGTTTGGTTTGAGCTGAAATCAGCAGGCCTTTAACAGCATTAGGTCACCCATCTGTGTCTACGTGTTAGAACCCTGTGGTGATCCTCCTGGGTCCAGAAGAAACCTGTCCTCACATGAGGGGAATGCACAGTCTGCAGGCCGTTACCCTCTTATTGCCTGGAATACCAAGGATGATAAACGAAAGCTCACTGAGCTGATGTCAGTGTATGGGAGACTAGTGCCCGAGTTTGTGGTGTCCCGTTCCTCATATAATGCAGATCTCTTGACACTGTGGTGATTGGCTTTTGATAGGAATATTGTTAATGGATATAAATATGACATCTAATGGAATTTTAAAACAAGGCACTCTTACGTTTTATAGCCAATTTGTTTTCAGTACTACTGTTACAGGAAGAGTTGGCAATGCTAAAAAAAAAAAAAAAAAAAAAAAAAGGAAAGAAAGAAAAGAACAAAATTCTTTAGTTCCCTCCATGAGTAAACACCCCCTCTTCCACCCTTCTCCCGCAGGGGTACATGAGGACAGACTGTCTGAGGGGGTGGGGGATACTGAGAGTGTTAGTAGCCTAAAGGCTATAAAAACCAGCTTGAGGAATGTAGTGGGGTAAGAAAGGGCTTCTGTTATAGCCATATGAATTTGGATGGAAGGCTAGCCAACCTCCATGGAACTGGGCCCTCTTGTCAGATGAGGAAGCTGAGGTCCAGAGCCAGGCTTAGTTCTGCTTAGAGTTCATTTCAAGGCCCCTTGGCAGCACAGGATGGTCTAGAATTGAAGTTCTATTGTGCCCTGTCAAGGTGTGAGAAGGAAAGGAACTAGAGAAAGGTTATGAGAAAAAGAAAGCAAGAAACATATGGAACCCAGGCGAGACCTGGCTTTTAAACGATTGTTCACCACAGAAACAATGCGCGTATTCTTTTCTGGAGTATCTCTGCTGCAGAGCCAGCCTCTGGCTCACCATTTGGGCCTTGGGTCTGCCTGAGTTTCCTCCGGAGAGGTCAGGACTATGAGGCTAACTCCACACTCCTTTCAGAGGCTGGCAGAGAAGCTGCTGGAATTGGCATGAATCACAGGCCTGCCCCTGCCTCCTCCGATACCTCCCAGGATATCCATTTTGTTCCTGCCTAGAGGTAGACTGCAGTCAGGGTCCAAATATATAGAAAACAAAACCCAGCAGCATGAATTATTACACGCCGTACCCACCTGAATATAAAAATAGTGTTTCCCCCAATGTCGCATTATCTCCTGGTCCTGATAAGGGAAATACCTTACTGGAGGCCGAGCCAGGCGTAATAGGATGAGAGGTGCAGGGTGGGGTGGGGGTGGGGGCTGGCCTAAGGGAGTAGCCAAGCAAGTCTGCTCTGAAAGAAAGGGGGGGGGGGGTGTGGGTGAAAGGAACCTATCCCTTGGCTGCGGGTGGCTGTTTGCCTGGAATCTCTCAAGGCTGAAGCCTGATAAGAATTTTGTTTAGTAGAATAAGCTGAGACTTAGAGGATATGGGATTAGCCCAAAATGGAAAGTCCCTGACTTTACAGTAGCTTGTCACCTGAGGGTGAGGAATGCCTGGAAAGGGAAGGGACAGTGTTCTCCCAGACCTCCCCCTTCTTTTCTTCTTTCGCTGGAGGGAACACAGAGGCTGGGAGAGACTACACCATGCTGGGGAATCTCACTTAGGCCCAGGCTGTCATAGGCTTATCTAACAGGCCTGTAAGGTCAGCATCACCCGCAGGGCTGAGAAGCTACGTAAAATCACACAACCCCAATCCTGTGCCAGACCAGTTCTGTCAGAACACGGGGACCCAGACATCTCTACTTTGACAGACAACCTACCTTACTGGCCTGCAGCCAAATGGCTAAAACATTTTGCTTTACCAATTTGAGGATGAGTGGTTTGGGGCCACAGGAGGGTCTTCATGGGGTCCTTGACATGAACACAAACCGGGTTTAGTGCTGGGCTCAGTGGTGGCTGGTAACTTTAATCCCAGCACTCAGGGGATGGGGGTGGGGAGGGCAGAGGCAGGCAGATCTCTGTGAGTTCAAGTCCAGCTTGTCCCACAGTGAGTTCCAGGACAGCCAGGGTTAAATGGTGAGACCATTACCCTGAGCCAAGGGGAAGGGAGAAGAAGGCAAGCTGGAGATGACATTCTTGATTTCCAGTGGCAAGTCTCGGACTTTACGCCTTGATGACATGTGTTTCTGTTTCTTCCATCCTCCAACAGGTCCACCTAATTCAGCCCTCGGTTTTGGCATGTTAAAAAGAATCCTCACTGCCCACAGACCCTGACTCCCACCCCCCATTGCTGGCGACTAATGCAGGGCAGAGAAAAGACAGAATCCCCCCAGAAAGAAGTTCCACCGCTAGTCCATTAAAACCCCAGCCCCCTGACCTCCAATCATAAGTTCCTGGCCCTGGGAAATCGTTCTGTAATGGGCTTTAGGCAACAAGGTTGAAATTGAGGTTACATTAAAGCCTAATTTTCTTATGAGGAAAAATGTGCAAATGAACGTGAAAGTGGCCTACCTTTGTAATATAGCTTCTTGCCAGGGTCCACACACCCTCAGCCCTTTGTCTCAATTTTCTCATTACAAGTCTGCCTGGAGCTCCCAGAATATATTTCACCCAGTAATCATGTGCTCTTGTCAGGGGTGTGGGCAGAGAGGAGTGGCCAAGTTTGGGGAATGAAGCAGTGATAGACACCTTTGCCTTCTAACCCCATACCTGGTACAGGGGATGATTTTCTAAGTACTAGAAAGTTCCAGTCACCCAGTCCAAGATGTGCCTCTAGCTATGTGAGCTCGGGAAGGAGCAAGAAATATCCATTCTCATAGCCTTATTTCACTGGACAAAGGAGACGCCTTTGACATAGCATCTGTTTGTTTATTGGAGGGTTTTTTTTTCTGTTTTGTTTAAAATAGAGTTTCACTTATCCTAGGCTAGCCTCTACATCCCTATGTAGTGGAGGATGACCTGGAAATTCTCATCCTTCTGCTTCTCCCTCCCGAGGGCTAGGATTGCAGGAATGTGACCTTCACAGTTGGTTTATGCAATGCTAGGAATCAAACTCAGGACTTTGTGGATACAGGGACAAGCGATCTACCAATTTAACCACATTCCCAGCCTCTCCAGAGGGTAGCTGGGAGAGCAGGTCTGGGAAAGGGCTTCCGATAGGATAAAGCCTTGTATCAAATGGAGCAAAAGCATTAGCAGATCTGCCACAAAGCCAGTGGGGCTTCATATAAGTCACCTCTCTGCCCTGAATCCCGGTCCCTCCCGTTTAAAAGTTTGGAATAGACGCTTTTCAGTACACCCTAGCTCTGCGGTCCTCTGCCTGGAATAATGGCTGCCACACCGTCTTCCGGCACTGCCCTTCACTTAGAAGCTGTACCTAGTTCCTGCTCTCCCCCACAGTGGAACCGTGCCCCTCCCCCATTGCCCATGGTACCACAGTCAGCACAGAGGAGGGAAATGAAGAAGAAGAAGAAGAAGAAGAAGAAGAAGAAGAAGAAGAAGAAGAAGAAGAAGAAGAAGAAGAAGAAGAAGAAGAAGAAGAAGAAGAAGAAGAAGAAGAAGAAGAAGAAGAAGAAGGGATAATATCAGACTAACTTTCCAGCCACAGCAGCAGAGGCTGGCTGGGGAGAGACCGGAGTTCTCCGAGGGCACAGAACTGCTGAGCCGCCAGCCGGAAACCCTGGTTACTCTCTTGCAAACAGCAAGAGAGGTGATCCAGAAATACCAAGCAAATATTTTTCCTCTTAAATGTGGTTTTTATTTCCCTGGTGTTTCTAGGCAGTATTAGCTGTATGCTGAAGCGACCCATCTTATATTGTCCAGGATCTCATATACACAGGCGCGATGACATTATGATATTATCACTTTTAATGCCGCCGTAATTTTATAGCCTGCGGTATGTATATAGGGGTCCTTATTATCTCATCTGCTTGGGCTTTCTTACCGGGCATCATCCTTTCTCTGTTGGCAGCTACATTGCTGAGGGCTTTGAGGCTTTCCTTTAATGCCGTCACTCTATGGTCTCATGTTCCGAATTGTCATTTTCTGCTTTTGTACAGTTTCCGTTTGCTCCTATGAGCTTCGTTACCTGCTCATGAAGAATGTGGCTCCTTGGAAGTCAGGACAGCGGGCAGCCCCAGCCCTGCCCAGGGTCTTGTTAGGAGTGTATCTCTTCTCGTCTTCGGCATGACAGATTTGAGGTTCCGGTGCACATGGAAGCCAAAATGAATTGCCGAGATGAGACCCCAAAGACAAAGAGACGTACAAGTGGCTAAGTGTTTCAAGGGGCAATTTAATCATTGCTGACTTTGGACTTTCTGGGCTGCAGAAATTGTTCCTGTAGCAGCAGAGGCTCTGTCTTTTAGACATTGTTAGAGCCTGAATCACAGTGGGGAGTGGGCTCCCAAAGTGATGGCATGGTATTTTGTAATTTCCCTTCAGAAAGGATGCTGTCTGGATCTCTCAGGAGATAGGCACTTCCCTGCACAGCACACAGCCCTCAGCTCTGCTTCCTGTTAGCACTCTACCCCGGGGCAAGAGAAGGCCCTCTCCAAACCCAAGTTCCCTCCTCTATAATAACTCGGCTATGACTTGGTTTATTTTACATGGTATCCTGAGGGATTAGAGACAATGATATTTTTTTAAAAGAGTGCTAACCAAACGTTCATTAGATTTTAGTTATTTTTTTACTCAATCTATTCTACTAGATTGTAGAATATAATGCTTTAGGGCCTAGGGAGATGGCTCAGTTGAAACAGCACTTGCTTCGTGAGCATGAAGACATGAGCTTGGTCCCCTCCCCAGAACCTACATTTGAGTCAGATGTAGTGGTGTGCATTTGTAATGCTAGCACCAGAGAAGTGGAGGCCGATGGATTCCAAGGTTCACCGATTGGACAGCCAGGCTCAACTGGGGAACCCTAGGTAAAACCAAGAGTCTGTTAATCAATGAAGAGACAAGAAAACAAACAAACAACAAAACAAACTAAAAAGGGACTGAGGATGGCAAGGTTGACCTCTGGTTTCTGTACACAAGTGTGTGTATGTGCCTGTGTGAATGTGTAATTGCATGCATAAGAGACGACAGGCAAGCATGTGCTTGTGCACGCTCGAGCACGTGCACACACACACACACACATACACACACACACACACACACACACACACACACACACACACCCCATATAACCTTTAAACGAGCAGATTTAAAACAAGACAGATGACAACCAAAACAATCTTTCCCTGTGACAATGACCTTCCCCACTGTATGTATTCCTGTCAAAGTCTAACTTGACTGGTGGAAGATAGAGCCTGCATTTAGGTTTGATTCAAGACCATACAGGGTTGCAAAGGTGGCTCTGTGATTAAGCTTGAGCATGGGGGATCACAACCCTCAGTAACTCCAGTCTCAGGTGATCTCACGCCCTCTTCTGGCCTCTGCAGTTACTACATGTACACGGCACATAGGCATACATATAGGCAACCAATAATATGCATATAATAAAAATAAATGAAGTTTTAAAAAGACAGTAAGGTACTCAGATCTTAGACTGAAGCTTAAGGATTTTGACAAAGGATAACATCAGCATAACCCCAGATCTAACCACTTCCATATCAAAATAGGCACATTTGGCCTCAGTAAGTTTTTCTCCCGGTGATTCCGATGGGCTCCACTGTGTGCACATGGTTGTCCACACTGACTTTTGTTCCCTTCTCCAAATCCATCATGCATTCACTCATACTTTACCCATCACCTTGGTTTCACAGAACTCCCGTCCCTCACCATTGGGTGCCCCTGTCATTTGTACTCCTCTTTCTGTTGACTTTACCCCTGTAGGTAGATGCCAGTTTTTTCCACAGAAACATAGCTTCTTGGTGCAAACATTGGTTGTCACTGTATCATCATATCCCCAGAGCCAGCACATTAAGCATGTGAGTAACCAACTTTAATTCTGGCACCCTGGCTCCCTGCTGCCACCAGTGTCACTTGTGAGAATGAACAGTGATGGATATGAGAAAGAGATGTAAGTGGTTGATTATTTTTTTCAGTTCTAAGGGAGTGAAACCAGGACTTGCTAGGCAGCCAGCCCAGTCATCCTTTAATTTCCACTGGCCTTGAATTCATCCTTTAATCCACATACATATGCCCAATTAGGCACATGCACATGCACACAGGCATGCATGCACACATGTGCACACACACATGTGTACGAACGTACACATGTGCTGTAACGTCCCAATCAACAGTTACTTGTGAGAGTATTTTCAGGAAGCTGCCCTGCCCTTGGGCAAACCATCCCAGTCTCTGTTTCTTTGTGTATACAGACCATTCCGCAATGCTCCCCCGTATTATCTGAACCAGATCTATGAATTATGCCTATACCCCACCTTCACAGGGTCCTCCAAGATCCCAAACCCTCATGTATTAGTCTTCTTACTTTTCTTTTCCTCTTGCACCTCAACCTCATGTTATCGATAAGCTGGTAACTCGTTTCACAGGAAGGGATGAGTGAGCCTTAAACCCTGATCTTAGACATTTCCAAATACATTTTGAACCAGGCAGTGGTAGCACATGCCCTTGATCCCGTTACTCAGGAGACAGAGGCAGGAAAATCACCGAGTTCAAGGCTAGCCTAGCCTATAGAGAGAGTTCCAGGATGGCCACACCTATACAGAGAAACCGTGTCTCAAAACAAAACAAAACCAACAAAAAAAAAAAAACAAAAAAAACCCCCACATTTTGAGAACCTTTAGTGTGGAATTGACTTCTTTCTGACTTGATCTTATACATTGAAAAAAGAAAAGAAAAGCAGAGAAAACCATTACTCTTTCCTTCTTTGCCACTTCAGAGGGTGATAGAAGGGGGAGCCTTCTCTCCACCTTCACCCCTGGCTCTTCAGCTGTTTCTAACGTCATCTCTCTGGGCTCATCCTCTACTTAAGCCTTTCCCGAGTATCTGGACCCCCATCCTCACCTCACCCCACCCCCATTTCATCCCACCCCTACAGCCATGCCTAGCTTCCCGCATCTGTGCCATGGGGTTACAGAGCCGTTCCATTTTAAGTCCTCAAAAAGTACAAATGAGATTGGGAAACTTATCTGAGGGCAATTTTGAAAGGTCTGCTCCAAACTGTTTGGTTTTTGTTCCTAACAGCCAAAGGCACAAAAGAACACACTCGTTATCCTATAGCTTCCCAGACCTCACCGTGGAGAATAATCTCTGTCAGATTCTTTGGGCTTTCAGTTCACGGGGCTCTTTCTTAGGGAGACTCACAAGGGCCCAGCCAGAGGACACAGGGCTGAGTCCTGGCTCACAAGAAACATCACCGTTTCCCACTTACACCCAGGTTCCTCATTCCACCCACTGTCTTTCATCTCCTGTGGGGTCACACTAACACTGCACATACTGTAGGACGATCTGCACTGCCCTCTCTCCCCTTGGCTCTGGGCTCGTTGAGAGGAGAGACAATATTCCAGTATGTGCCCAGCCTGGTTCCTTGCCCTCACAGTTACAGTGCCTTTACTGAATGAGAAAATGGGTTCATGGAAGAACCAATGAATGAGGCTTTATGGTTATCAAGCAAAAGAGCAGACTAGAGCCCGGGTGTTTCTAGGAAAGGTGGGAAGGTTCCTTTTGTCCGTTTTCCCAGCTGTTTCATTATAGACTTTTGAAATCACTTTACATTAAAATGGATTTACTGATATTTTATTTTACAGTAGGTTAGATTTGGAATGCTTCCATACTTTCTTTGATAAGCGAGAGACTTCAAAATAGAGCGTTTGGAATTTCAGAAGCCCCAAGCACCACAGTTTAACTACAACTCTCGACTGTTTTCCTTTTATCAACTATTGACTTTGAAAGAGTCAAGTGATTCTAAAACCCAACTTCCCGAAGTCTGGGAGCAAGTTCCTCAAACGCGTTTAGCAGTCAAAACAATTCTATAGAGGACAAAAGACGAAATGAAGGCATTTCTGTTTCAAATCAAAGTTTGAAATGTCTCGAAATGAATAAAAGGTTGACTGCTGGATGGTGAAGTATTTTTAGTAGGAGAGAATTTGCTTCGGGGAAATACCCAGGCATACTGTATTATCCTGAGATGAATAGGCAGGGCCTGGAGACATGACTAGGCAGTTAAGAGTGCTAAGTGTTCTTCCAGAGGACTCGTGTTTAGTTCTTAGCACCCATACGGTGGCTCATAACCCATCAGTAAGTCCAGCTGTAGGTACTCCAATCTGCCTTCGGTCCTCCACATGGATGCCCATGGAGAGTGCACACGTACACTCACACATGTGATAAATAACATTTAAATTTAAATTAAATCGAGAGATGAATAGACAGTACATTCAGGCTAGGTAAGAGCCCAAAAGACCTGGGTGAAGGAAGACAAATGCCTCTTTCTTCATATCCATGCACTAAAAGATGAGCGGGCCTGTGAGTGGGGACCAAACCAAATCACAGGGCACTCCCGGTTACGTGAGCAGACTTCTTAGCCGGTTTCTTCTGCGGGTTTACTTCCTGTCATTAATGGAGCCCCTCGTGCTTGCGATCCACCCGAGTTCTGTTTTGTTTTAATCAGATTTGTTGGCACAGGCAGTTTATGTTGTTAAAAAAAAAAAAAAAAGGCAGGCAACTTTTCACATTCAACTGCCTTTCTGAGAATTACCCATCTATGAAAAGGAAAAAAAGAAAAAAGAAAGAAAGAGAGCAAGTCGCCCCATTACCATTTCTGAGAATCGGGCTGAACATTATCATAAATTATACAGTAAACTATCTTGGCCTCAGATGGAAAGGTGTGTGTTTGTCTTTGAAGCTGATGTGTTTTGACAGCGCACCAGGAGGCAGCTCACTCTGAATAATGGGCTAGAGGAGAGCCTCGGAGGGAAGAAATCACTCCCTTAAGTGAGCCTCTGCCAGACAGGGGGTAAATGAACTTCCCCACCTGGACACCTTGCAATTTCCGAAGCATTGATCACATAAGAACTTAGTGCTCCTGGGAACCGAGGAGCAGCTTGGTTATCTCTTTTCTGTTTACAAATGCTTAGGGAACTCCCCGCTCCCCGGCTTGGCTTTCGGGAGTGTTTGGGAGCAGGGGCGGAGCCTCAGACCCAGGGCTGCAGCTCCCAGCGGCTGGAGCCCAGGGAACCAACTGGCTTAGCTTTCTAAGCCTTCTGCTTTTATCCTCCACAGAATGAGCACCGTGTCTGAGCTGCATGGTCTCCACTATTCCTGCCCCGTCCTCGACCAGAGCATCCAGGGATAGGTTAAGTGTCTGTGTGTGGTACCTGAGAGAAAGGGGAGCCCGGGGTCCTTCAGCTCGACTTTCTTCCATGGTGAAGTAGGCCCTAAAAGTCAGTGGTGCACATATCCAGCTCCAAGATTGTTTTGTCTCTACCTGAACCCTAAAGCGGGGTCCACGGTGAGGTGATAGGGCTGTCTAGAGGGTCAGGGGTTCTCTCTCACCCGTGCCTATTAATTACATTCCCCTATACTCTCTCTTCCTGCTAACGCCATTTTCATCACAGCTGTGTGGCCATAGCATATGGAGAGCGTGCCCCCTTCCCTTACCAAATCACCACTGTTAAAATGTACACCTTTGGGCCAGCAAGATGACTCAGTAGAAATAGATGCTTGCTGCCAAGCCTGGCGACCTGAGTTCAATCCCTAGGTGGGACCCATGCGCATGGTGGAAGGAAGAGAATTAACTTCTGCAAGTTGTCCTCTGGCCTCTACGTGCATACTGTGGCAGATATAGCCAAACACTCCTTCTCACTCTTAAGATAATCAATTAGTATAATAAAAATAATAAAAAAAATTAAGATGCACAACTCCATTGTTAAACAAAAACAAAGGGCATTGTTTTCTGAAAAAGTGTTGAAGGATCAGTGG
Source organism: Rattus norvegicus (assembly GCF_021556685.1). Lineage (NCBI taxonomy): Eukaryota > Metazoa > Chordata > Mammalia > Rodentia > Muridae > Rattus > Rattus norvegicus. The sequence goes on from NC_141541.1 coordinate 77,152,074, forward strand.
TGAGCTCTTGCATGTGACCTCACATCTATTTAGTCTGCTCTGCAAAGACTAATTCCCAAGTTATAGATGTAATGGTTAGTACTTATAAGATCTAGAATCCCATTGGAGACAATGCTCTGAGCATTGTCTGTGAGTTATCAAGTCTGACCCATTCCGTGGGCTGAGGTCCAGGACTGAATGGAAAGGGGAAAGGAAGATTCGCACCAGCATTCCCCTCTCTCTGCTTCCTGACCACAGACGCAGTGGAACCAGTTGCCTTGCACTCCTACCTGTGTCAGTCCCGCCATGATGGAATCTGTCCCCTCAAACCATAAGTCCTAATAAAGCCTTTCTTCCTTAAATAGCTGTTTGTCAGATACTTGGTCACAGCGAGTATAAAAATAACACAATGGGTCTTCGATGCTGACCCCCACCCACCCCAGCCTCTCTCTCTCCTGCACAGACACCCTTCCGTTTCCTCACATGTCAATATTTGTCCCTCCAGTCCCACACCAACTCTTGCTTTACTTCACAGATGGTAACTTCCCGGCTTCCATCTCTAGAGTCTCCTAGGGTGGTTATTACTAGATTGCTTCATGCCGGGACCCATGTCATCTGAAGCTTCTTGGCTGTAGAAAGCCATTTGTCAAACCGTCCTTCTTCCTCTCATGGCTCTTTGGAGGCAGCTTGAGTCTCTCAAACCCCACCACACCTTAACTAGAGTGTCTACGGGACGATGTGCTCTGTGGGTCTGGTACCACAAGTGGAAAGGAGTCCAGTTAGCCACACTATCCCTCTCTGATAAAGAGGTCCCCGTCTTCCACTCTGAAGCTGCCGCAGTGTATTCTGGGAGGTAGTCAGTTCTGTAGAACACATGGTCAGAATGAGCAGGACTGAGGCCAGCACGCCCGGGGTTCTGGTTATCTAATTGCACATGTCCCCATCTCTCAAGGCAGCCAGTCTTCCTTTAAAGGCAGTGGTTTGTAAGAGATCTCTGGTGGGTTTTTGATGTAAATGGTGCCCTTGAATGTGGTTTCAATTTTCATTTTTTTTTTCCTGGAGTATCCATTACAGAGCCTTCATGGTGGATCACTTCCTAGAGAAAGTGGGCCAGATTTGAGGAGTTGAAAACTAGCTCCCTCATGCACTCTAGAGTTAAAAAGGCAGGAGTGTCTTCATCGCGCAAGACCCCCAAATGTTAAGCCCGTGGGAACAGGAACCCCAATTTTTTGAGAAATCACTAGGAAGTGGGAATCCACACACCTCCTACCACAAACACCAATGCTCTAATAGCATTTTCCTGATCAATATAGATGCTCAGAGGCTTGCTGATTCTTCAAAAATATTTTTATCAGCTAATTAAAAAGAAACTTTAGGCAGGGTTTTACATGTATATCTCAGGGTGGCCTTAGACATACTACAGCTGAGGATGACCCTCAGTTTCTGCCCATCCTGCCTCCCCGTCCCAAGTGCTGAGATTATAGACTGGTGCCACCACAGCTGGTTTATGTGCTGCTAAAGTTCAAACCCGGGGCTTTGCACATGCTAGACCAACTCTCTGCCAACTGAACTATATCCACAGCCCCAGTTATTGATGTCACAGCCCCACTAAGAAGCTTGTCAGAGCTTTTAATTAATAAGCGAATCCTTGTCTTCAATGATGTGGACGTTTATGTAATATTTCATGTTATCTGGGCAAAGACCCTGGGTGCACTGCCCTGATGTCTCCGTGGCCATACACTGGCCTTTCAAGCAGAAGGGTGAGCTTGCCTGGGGAGATTGACAAGAGCAAATGAATGAGCTCCCTGGCAAGCCGATCGTATAACCAATCTCATCCAAGAATGTCAGAGCCCAGCATCTTTCTAAATCGTTTTTGCAGGGTATCACTCAACTCTAAGAATGTGGCCTGTAAGAGTTTTTGATGTGACCGTTCATACCCACCTTCTTTCAATCACAGCACCACAAACACTGATAGATAAAGGCACAAAGGTGCCATTCGCATGGGGAGACAGCCCCTCACAGCAGTGGATAATTTGTGCGTTAAGATCATGTTTATGCGGTCCCTGTCATCCTCAGCCATGTGAGTTAGAAGTGTTAAGTAGCTAGTCTTTTCCTTCGTTAAAAATTTTAAAGCTGAGACACTGGATTTGGTGGGAAGTTTATGTCAGCCACAAGAGAAAGCTGAAATTTCATCTCCCTGTCTTTCTCCAGATTCACTTGGGTTTAGGGGAGAGGGAAGAGATGTGGCAGTGGGTAAGAAAGGCAGTGAATCAAGTTTCCTGGTGTGTGAGGGCGTGTGTGTGTGTGTGTGTGTGTGTGTGTGTGTGTGTGTGTGTGTGTTAGTGTCCCCCCAGTTGCCTTTCAGCTTCACAATTAAGACTAAACTTAAAGCTTTGTTGGCTGGAGCGAGGACTTTTCAGAGTGACTCTTCTGTTTTAAGGGCTTGTGTGGAGACCATACTGCTGGCATGGGAATTGAGCTTCGTGGAGCAGGAAACAGTTTCGCCCTCTAGTGAATAATGTTCCCGATTTCAGATGGAAAAACATGGAATCTCATGGTTTTGTCCCTCAAAGAACAGCTAGCTATTCGTGGCTGCCACATCGAATGTTGTCTCTAGTTTTTGCTTTGGCAATGAAGGCCGGTGTACCACAATAACTTTGGATACGCTGATTTTAGGGCCCTAGAAACTGTGAAAGTTTGGTGGGTGGGCTGGCCCAAATGTATCTGCTTACGTATCTCAAGGAAAAGTGACACTGTGCATGTGTGTGCCTTTGAGTATATTTTTATAATTTTATAAACTTATTTGTAGATGCATTTTTTTATCTGTGTATGAGTATTTGCCTGATTGTATGTATGTGCACCTATGTGTATGCCTGGTGCCTACAGACACTGAAAGAGGGCAGAGAGCCCTTGGGAGTTTGGTAACCTCTGCTTGTGAGCGGTCAAAAGGGTGCTGGAAATGGAACCTGCTCTTCCTCTAAGAGCAACAAGTGCCCTTAATCCCTGAGCCATCTCTCCAGCCCCTCCGAGTGATTTTAGAGTCTCTGTGTTTCTTTTGTTTATGCATGTCTGTATATTTGTATGTATAAACAGATTGTGTGTGGGTGAGGGCAGAGGCCACAAGGGGGCACCAGATCCCCTGGAGCTGGCGTTGCAGCTGGTTATGCTGGGAACTGAACTCAGGTCTGCAAGAGCCTCACTTGTTCTTAACCACTGAGCGGGCTCACCCTCTGTCTGTGTAACTTTTTAAAAAGCATGTTTGGGAACTCACTGCTCAAGACTTTAAAGGTCGTGTCTGCAAGAGCTGGGACTGACACAGGCTCTGGGGGCGCCTGGATAGGGAAGAGCTACTTCACTTGGTTCAGCTGCCTGTCTGTTTTTTTTTTTTCTTTCTTCCTCTTCCTCTTCCACCTCCCCTCCCCCTCTCCCCTCCTCCTCCCCCCACCTCTTCTTTTTATTTACTTTCTTAGGATTGTGACCTAGGGCCACATGAGTAAGTTTGTCATTTCCCGCAATATTATCCTGCTGAGACAAAGAATGTTCTTTATAGAGGCAAAAAAAATCCCCAATGTAATTTTTTTTTATGTCCCTTCCATCTGTTTTAGCTCTGTTCTCTCTTCAGGATCCTGTCCACACCACGAGCTGGTGATCTTCTAGCTCCTACCTCCTGTTCTGGCCTCAGTTCCTGCTCCTCGGAGGCAGCCAGGTCTGACTTAGCTATACAAACCTCATCACGCTTGCTTAAAAGCAATTGCAGCCTTTCCATACTGATTGGTAGGAGCAGAACACACATCTCGTAGGGTTAGATTAAAGTCTCTATTTCATTAGTCTCATCCAGGGAGCTGCCTAGCAGAAGGCAGGGGCAATATGGCTGAGCTGAGCTCTCCCCGGGAAGACTCAGAGTGAGCCGCAGCTTCTAAGGTCTTGCTCGACAGAGAAAGTAGAACCGGTGACCAGCAGCCCCTGATGGGCATCTGTCTCACCTCTCACTGTGTATCTGAAGCCCTTGCCTTGTGTCCCCTCACCTCAGATTTAATATCCCTTGTCTGCCTGGAAACCATTTCTCTAAAGGTAATATGAAGGAACAAATGTGGTAATTTCCCCACGTGCAGAGTGCAAAGCTTAGCTCATCATAAGTATTCAATAAATGTTAGCTACCGTTACTACCTTATTAACCACTGCCCCCTGTGTTACTGAGATTTAAATACATACATGGTACTCTGTATGAACCCTGTTCTTCCTGCCTTCAGCTGCCTCACAGAATTCCCTCCCTCTCCTTCTCCCTCTCCCTCTCCTTTTCTTTCTCCCTCTCTCCCTATTACTTTTCCTTTCTCCCTCTCCTTACTCTCCATATTCGCTTAGAATCTTTCCCTAACCTGTGAGGCGCTGCTCAAAATGTGCCCCCACCCCCACCCCCACCCCCACCCCCACCCCCAAGCCTTTTCACATTCCCCTTGCTCTTCTGGTTACTGGGTAGAAGTACTGTGCTCTCCTGTTAGCCTGGTTAACAGGACGCTACGTGTGTCTTCCCCTGGATGGAGCCCTCTAAAGATCAGCACATCTGGTTCCCAAACCCCTGCACCGCCACAAAGCAACACTTCTGTAAAACACAACGAAAGAATTAGAATGAATAGCTATTTAAGAAACACAGGCTCCATGTTTTAGCGGAGTATATGGCCAAAGGTCTGAGAAAGGCTTGGCAGGTTTGCTGTGAATCCTGGCTCTCAAAGAGGGCATAACCGATTTGTGACAAAAGCTGATCTGAAATGGACAAACTCCCATGGCTCCTTCTGCATCGACAATTTCTCTGATTGACTCAGCTCAATCTCCCATGGCTGACAGGAGGCTCACCCAGGATGTGTTTTTACAGACAGTTGACTGGGATGAGCTAAGGGATGGATAACCTAATGCACACTAAATATCAGTCGCATTGGGTGACAGAGTAAATGGTTGGCCACATAGAGCATATTTGAGACTCATAATCCGCTCCGTGGAGCTTCTCGATGGTAGAGGTGTTGATGAAGGAGTGGTTTTGGTGTGTTCTGTTTGTTTGTTTTGGGTTTCATTTTATTTTTGTTTGTTTTATCTTTGCCTTTTATAAAGCCTACCTGTGGACACTGCATAGGAAGAATAACTCTTTCCTGATTTTTAAAAGATTTTCCATCTCTGAGAAGTAGATGGAGTTCATGCTCTCTACAGACTGTGGCCATACTTGATAATTTCCTAAGGGGAGGAGAGAAGACATGCCTTCTGCTTTAGTAAGAATGAAGTTTTCCACGGGCAACACTTGCTCAGAAGGCAAGAAGAAGAGCACAGAAGGAAGAGAGTGCCTACTTCTAAGTACAGAAACTTAGCAAGAATAGTTCCAACTCAAGAAGAGTATTCAAGTGAGGAGAGGTGGGAATGTATTCAGCACACCTAACATGTGCAGTGATAGACAGGAAAGACGTGTCTTCACCAAGGCCTTCTTCCCCCTTGATGGACTGAGGTAGGGTCCTTAGGTTAAAAATAACTAGACAGACATATCTATCTCAGTAGCTTGGGAATTTGTTTTCATCTTTAACAAATGAAGAAATTTTATGTTTACCAAATCATTTTTTTGTTTGTTTGTTCGTTTGTTGAGCACGAAACCCATGTTAGCCTCCAACTCACTATGTAGCCAACAATAACCTTGAATTCTGATCCTCCTGCCTCATCCTCCAGGGTGTTGGCTTTGCAGGCGTGCACTATGATAGCAGTTTATATAGTCCAAGGGGGTCAGACTCAGGGTTTGTGCTGAGAAAGCACTCTACCAATTCAGCCACGCCCTGGGTCCCCTTCCTGTCTATTCTCAATCAACTAGGAAAAGAATTGCAGATGCTTGCCTGAGACTATATTTTTCTTTCCGCAAAAGACCTGGCTCAGCCTCCTCCCTAATACCCAACACAAGGCTGTGAGATTTGAGGACAAACTATGTTCTTTGCTCCCCAGAACTCAAAGACTGTTGTTTTCCATCAGCCTTAAAAGAAAGCACAGTCATGACCAGCTCCCTCTCAGCCTCCCACTACCTCTGATCTCATCAGTTTGCAGACTGTTGTTCACCCGCCTACAGGACATCCTCTTTCCTCTGGGGCCTCCACACTCAGTTAGCCAGTCCCTAGGCCTTTGTGGAGGTCTACCATAGATGAAACAGGGATACAGAAGGAGACAAGACAGAGAAACAAAGGACTACATAGAAGTTGGTCTGCTCTAGAGTGAGAGACACAGGTTTGAAAAGCAATGCTTGCTTGCCAGGAGTTATGCATAAAATGCTAAACCTAATTGGAGGGTGAAGAGGTCAGGGACCATGACACTGAAGCTTAGAAATGAATGATGGGTAAAAATCAACCAAGGGAAGAACTGGGGGAAGGATGTTTTAGAAACTATAGATCTTGCAGCTCTCCAACCATTGGCCGTTAGGAGCTCAGACTATCTACGAATCTCAGAACAAAATGAATATATTAGTTGACTCCAACCGCAATGCCTTAATTGTACACATATATACTTCTACCGTAACAAACCTATGTTAATGGGTAATCACCTATTCACATGGAATTGCCTTCCGTTAGCACCTGGGAAACTGAGGCACCTGAAGATTAAAAATCTCACCTGAGGCTAGCAGACAGGGCGTGATGGGGCAGGGTATGATCTGAACACCCATTTTCCGAGTTCTGCTCTCCATGCGCTTCAGGCAACTTACAGCTCACTTTTCTTTTGAAGCCTTCAGTTTCTAGCACAGAACTAAGTAAATCACTCCCCAGTAGAGGCCTCCTGTTTAATCAAGTTAGTTAGATTCTCGCCAATAGAAATAAGATGGGCTTGGACGAGGGTTTGCCGGCTGAAGTCTGTGTGTAGAGGTGGTATGGTACCAAGCAATGGAAACCACCCAGTTTCAAATAACCCACTTGCCACGCCGTCCAACAGCAGGACAAGCTCTGGGTTTGTTCACTCACTTGCTTTTGATGGAATCCCAGGCCTGGCGTTTCCTGAGCTTGTGCTTTACCGCTAAGCTATGTCTTGCAATTCCTCCTTCCCCCATGTTGTCTTTGTGAGGTCCAACTTTCATTGATTCATCAAATATTTACTGAGTAGTTATAATGTGCTGTCCTCCATCCTAAACTCCGGAGATTCAAAAATGAGCGAGCCCCTCCCTCGTGCATTGTACATCTTCCTCCCGTAATCATATACGAAACGCGCTTAGAGCAGTGCCTGTGGGCTCTGCTGACTTCATTATCCTGTGGTGCTGTTGTGTCATGCTTTTTCGCAGGCAGGAAGATCGCATTCGTTGTGTTTAGGTGGAGTGTGTCACATGCGATGGCCCAACAAGATTAGTAGGTAAAAGACATTGTCAAATTAGATCCTACGAGGGGTGATTAAGGCTCTTTGAGGGTCTTCCTAATGGCCGCTGTGGAATTATTCATGTGAGAGTCAGCTTCAGTTTATAAGAGAGCCAAAGTGTTCCCTTTGGACCTTGGCTGAGTATTGCTGACAATGTGTAGTGATGTTTTAGTGGTAACAAAAGGCCCATTAGCTTTTCCTATACATTTTTTGTTATGTCAGTGGTCAAATAGCAAATATTTTTGGATTTGCAAGCGTTTCAGTCTTGGCTAATACTCAGCTGTTCAACCTGCTGCTCTAAAAAAAGAAAGCAACCCTAGGCGATACATCAGAAAATGGGCATGCTGTTGTGCTAATAAAGCTTTATTTATAAAACCAAGCATTCAGAGTTAGGAGATGTCTGTTCCAGCAAAGGGAAAACACGTTCTGTGAGTAATATAGTGTTGTCCTTGAAATGTCCTTTTTGGGAAAAGAAAGCATGAGTTGTTAGCACAAAATGGCATTACCTCAGTTCAAACATACAACAGGCTCCTTGGACACTTCTCAAAGTTTCGATTCAATTCCTGAGCTTTTATATGGTCCTTTTTGCACGATGCTTCCTGATCGGTTGGAGAAGTTTCAAGAACCTGGAAAAGACATTTTTTTTCCCGGAACAGAATCAGAGGCAATCAACTGTCCCTTGGGAAAGCTTGGAGGAAGATATTTCAGCGTGGAGGGCTTTACAAGTGTTTGAGTGGATCAGGAAGGCGGTGGTTAGTGCAAAGAATCCTTCCCTAGAAAGGTCACATTCCAGAGGGCTCCCCTCTGGCAACTGGTCACTGATTAAGACTCTGACTTTCTCCTTACTTGTCTGGAGTGGCTAGTTCCTGTATGGCTAGAAGTCAGCTGTGGGAGGATCCGGTGGGTCTATACGCTCCGGGATTTGGCGATCAACTTTGCGGTATTATTACCAAGGCATTGCTGCTAGCCACAGGAAGGAACCAATCTGAAACACAGGAAAGAGCATTTTCTAATGTCTTTTAAGACATGAAATTGTCTTCCAGAGGCTTCCAGTGCCACGGGGCAGCAGCTCCTGACCAGCAAACACCTAGCCCAGATAAAAGCGAACGTTAATTAACATATCAATAGTTGGTAGATCTTGGTGCCTGGAAAGTGCTGGAGGGTGTTTGACAACTTTTTCTTCCCTTAAGCTCTTTTGCTTTCTCTTTGAAGAACTATTTTCAGCAAAGAGACCCCTGTTCCAATCTATTTTGATCTCAAGGATGTCTGATTTAATATAATTTTCTCACGTTTCCTCCAACTTGCCCAAGGTGAGGAATAATTTACTTCGCTGGAGCAAAAGAATAAAGGCTGTTGGGGAAATGGAAGCAAAAGAGTGGACCTCCTTTAAAAAAAATGTAGACTGGTTTTGAATCTAGTGGTGAGACTGCCCTCGTCCCCTTTAAACTGGGTCTCACTTGCAATCGGATGTCTTTGTGAATTTGTGGCAGTCATGCAAAAAGGGGCTGTGTTTTCTATCAGTGGTTTCCTGTGTGTTTGGGTTTTGCTTGATGGGTGTGTGTGGAAGCAGAAGAGGGGAGCTGATTCTAGTCCACTGGACACATCCAGTAAATACGCCCCTGACTTCAGGAAAAAAACTGAACTATCTGCCCACTCAAGTCGGTGAATGTAGCAAGCGCCAGAGAGACAGTTGCCAGGGGAGGGTGGTGAGTTGTGATTGGATGATTGATTGGTGATGAGGGTGGATGGACAGGTTCTAGGAAGACTTGGCTTCTTCTTTGGGAGTTAGTAAGATTTAAAGGGGTCTGAGGGAGGACCCTACAAAAAATATTTATTCCATAAATGTTACTTTTTAGTCTTTCCTCTGCTTCAAGTCTATTTTATGCTTAAAATGATTATAGGAAAAATCTAATTCATATAAAAGTGTGTGTGTGTGTGTGTGTGTGTGTGTGTGTGTGTGTGTGTGTGTGTGAGAGAGAGAGAGAGAGAGAGAGAGAGAGAGAGTGTGTTTCTAGGTTCTCACATGCCAGAGCAAAGGATTGTTGCACCAAGGACACACAGTAATAGACACAGAGATGGTGATGGTGGTGGTGGTGGTGGTGGTGGTGGTGGTGGTGGTGATGATGATGATGATGATGATGATGATGATGATTAAGGAAAAGATACCTGCTAAGTATGGGCTATGGTTGCTCAAAAAGCACCGGGCTATGAGAGACTCACGACCCTCAATAGGCCATTCATGGAGCACCCATGTGTGTCTATGCTTTCCCCATGCCTGCTCTGTGTATTTCATGAAGCCCAGCTAGGAAAGGGTTTCCAATCGTTTGTGTCTATGTGCATTTCAGGTATGTTATTTAGTTTTGATGCTGCTTGCTGTCTGAACTTCCTGTTCTCCTGCACCTGCATGTATGCAGTTGCATGTGCTCATGTGTGTAGGGGACATAGAACATCCTTGGGCATCATTCCAAAGAACATCATCTACCTTGCTATTTTGTCCTTATTGTTGTTTCGATTTTTGAGGCAGAGTCTCTTTATTGGCATGGAACTTGCCAGATAGGCTATGCAGTGGAGGCTTGGTGTGAGCCTTGGACTCTAATTCTAAGTTACACACACTCCTTATTGTGTTATGCTGCCTCACCGTCCACAAAATCTACCCAAGTAATGAGAATTTCATGTGCAGAGGAGAGAAAAGAAGCCATTTCAGGTACTGGCCAAAAATCAAAGGACTGCTTTAGACAGTGACCTTGGGGACAAAAGAGTATCTTGAGTACAGGAAGTGATACAAAAGAAATTTGCTTAAATTCCTATGCTTGAAAAGTTGGGTGGGATTACAGGAGGTTCTGAAAAATTTATGATATTATACAATGTCAAAGGGAAACATTGACATACAAATTATGACATCAATAAATAAACACACTTATTGAGCAAATATTAGGTGCCTCTGAAGAAATTGCACATTACTTGTGCTCTCATGAATCTTTTATTCTGGACAAGAAGGCAGCATCCTCCTCTAGTTTAAGGAAATAACTTTTGAGTAGCGACCCAAAGAAATGAATAAAGCAAAACTGGTGCAAAAAGGGCCTTGTGGGAAGAACTGTGCATACAAAGGTCCTGTGGTAGGAGGAGCTGGATCTTTAGGAAGATTCCAGAACGGGTAGCCTCCACTGGGCCTAAGTAGGATGACGTGGAGTAGGGAAAGATCAATGAGGAAAAGGAAGGGAGAGTTAAGTATGAAGATCTTGCAGATCATTGGAAGATGATGGTCTTTATCCAAGAGGCTGATGGGATAGTCCTTAGATGGCAGTAAATGATGAGGAGGGACATGATGAGAAATTTGAAAGCTGTTAAGGCCCAACTTCATTCTATCTTCTACTTCATGATGAAAGGAAGAAGCCAGGGGTGCCATCTTCCTATTGTAGGTTCAGGCTTGGGACACTACCTAGAAAGGTCAAAAGCTTAAGACAGATGTTCAAATCTGTGCCCTCTCCAAACTGGGAGAACTTTATGAGGGCTGATTGTACTAAGAGTGACCTGTTTGCAGAGCGTGAAGGTGCTTCGATGTGACTGGAGAACAGAAGGATATTTTGTGCATAGCCAACCGTGAGAAGAGTGCTGGTTTTTCAATGAGGAAGCCCAGGAAGCTGACAGGTGAGTCACGAAGGAGAGATGAGGACAGACAGGGGTGTGGGTGGGGGTTAGTTTCCCACCTCCCCAAATGCAGCCTGCTTAGCTCGAATGCATCTTTCATCCTGTCAGGGAATGGACTATGAGCTCCAGGTGCACATTCGTCCCCAGGAAATTATAAACATTGGTGAATCGTTCTGTGGTTGGCATAGTATGAATATCAAAGAAGGAGAGATATTTCCCTGTTGTGTTCAGTTATTGTGCTTGAATTTCATAATGGCCTTGTAGATATGCCTTTTTCCATTTTAAGAGAGAAACTCAGAGTATTTAAGTGTCATGGCCAAGGACGTGGGAAGAGAGAGCATGGAGGCTAAACGTGAGGGTAGGGCTCTGGTTCTACAGTAGACTTACTGTGTTATGCTGCCTTATGGGACAGTTTCCCTGGGGCCTCTTGTGCTTTTTATTTTTCCCTTGGGTGGCCCTTAAGGTGTCTACAGAGGGTTTTGGGAGTCCATGCTACAGCACACACACACACACACACACACACACACACACACACACACACACACACACATGCTGTTGTGCGGATGGAGCAATGGGGATGAGCTTGCCTTGCATGGGAATGAGATTGGTGCTGCCCCATAGGGAGTTCTTCGTCTGATGGCTACCAGAACACTGCTAATGCTTTGGGAATTATGATGGAGCCTAGAAGCTCGTGCACACACTGCTTTTGGGGCCCTACCACCAACTGCCCCATAGCGTCCTGCCCTCTCTAGTCTCCACATGGTCAACACTGGGAAAGCATGGTTGGTGGCATGGTGATGTAGTGTGTGGTTGCAAAGTCAGCTTGAGGTGGAGTGGACTCGGATTGGTGGGGGGGGGGGGTACCCTGGAGAAAGCCTCAGTTTGAGGTATACCACTGGAAAGTGGGTAGTGGGAAAGGGAGGAGGCAGGAGGGTCTGGATCAACTATGTCCTATCTGGTCAACTCTTCAACTCCATGGAGTAACCCACGGAGTCCTGGTCACACATCTTTGTCACAAACACACGCCTCCGACCCCATGAGGCCTGCTGAGCTTCCTTATTGCATTCCACTGGAAAATTCCACAGTCTAAGCCAAGATGGCCTGCTCACGGTGGACTTGACCCCTATTCAGAGCCCATGTGGTGGAGTTACCCACCCACCATCTTTAAAGGAAGGATTTTGGTAATTACAGGAAGACAACGTTTGTAGATATCTCCCTCCAAGCACACAAGAAGCACTCAGTACTTTCAACCTAACTTTGACACACTGAGCATTCAAGATTAAGAAATGTTCACATTACACACATACGTAATGACCTTTCAATATAGGAAGGGGGTCTTTTGCTGGGGCCTTGGAAGTCTAGTGGTGGCTCTGAGAAAAGCCTGCAGTCAGAACCGGGAAGGTGGCTCAAGGGATTAAGGTGACTGCTCTCCAAACATGAGGACCTGAGATTAAGTCCCTAGCACTCTCCAGGTACCTCAAAGCCGAGTACCTACTCGTGCATGTAGCCTTCGCTTTGCAGGGCAGAGATAGATGAATTCCAGTAGCTCACTGGCTAGTCAGACTATTTGAGGTTCATTGAGAACCCCTGACTGCAGATGGAGAGAAATAGAGGAAGACACTGAGCAGTCCCCCTATGGACCATACCAATACATGTGCCCACATGGCATGGCATGTGACTTCACACTCACATACATGTACAATGCACACACAGGAGAGAGAAGCGGGGCGCAGGGGAGAGTAGTTTATTTTCTGAAAGGAATCTGATTTTTATAAAATGCTGTTCTCTGGAGCAAAGCAGGGCGAAGCAGGCAAAGATCTAGAGGAATGTGAGGGTCGTCTGGAGATTGAGCGCTGACTGTGACCCCAGCAGAAGCAGGAAGCTGTGGGCACGGCGAAGAGGAATCTGGATCTATTACACAAAGCTGTGATTTCGATAGCAGGGGACACAGAAAGGAGAAATTGGATATCAGAGGACATTCTCCGAAGTGCGGTGGAGTCTAGGGATCAGAACTGGAGCTGGAAATAAAACCCGGGAGACCCTGTGTCTTTGGTTGTGGCTTCTAAAATCAGGCCACCAATGCCAGAATGCACAACACTAAGCATGCTTTTACTGTGATGTTTCTGAAGGAAAGGTGCTTGTGGGCTGCTAGGAGAGGATGGCCGGGGCAGAGTACATCTACATAGCAGTTGCTGGTCCAGTCCTGGGTGGATCTGAGTGAATGCAATTGGGAAGGGAGTCTATAGATGCTATGAACTTTTCCCAGGGTGACAACGGAACCCCAACTACAGACTGAATAAGAGATTCCAGCCAAGTCTAGCTTGTTGAACCGGCAAGTTTAGAGTTATTTACAGAGCATGGGTGAGGGGTCAGTCACAGGAGTGTGGTCAACTTACAAGCAGCTGCACCCCGGAAAAACCTCTCTCTCTCTCTCTCTCTCTCTCTCTCTCTCTCTCTCTCTCTCTCTCTCTCTCTCTCTCTCTTTCTCTTTCTCATGCCAGCCTGCATGTTCAGGATCTCATTTTGCATTCCAGGCTGCCTTCCCAGTCACTATGTGGTCTCAGTGACCTCAGACTCACAAGAGTTCTCCTGTCTCAGCTTTTTGAGTGCTGGGATTGCAGGTCCAAGCCACCATACTGACTGAGAAACACTTAGGTGTTATTATGGAGACAGGTTATTGTAATAGTTTCCAGTTAGATCCTTGGGTACTCTTTGCCCACAGTAAAGCTAATGAGAATCCATAAGAAAGGCATGCAATTGACCATTCCCAAGCCTCCTGCAAAAGACATTAGCCCGCTCAGTAAGGAGCATAAGATAGGGACCAGTCTAATGAAGTAGGACTTTGTAGACAGTGCTGCAGTTGATAAGAAATAGCAAGAACCAGAGTCATGGGGTACAAGAATGTGTCACTGTCTCATTTGGGCAGCAGAGGCTTGTTCAAAGGTCCCCCCCCCCGCCCCCATGAGCTGCAGGTAGCACAGGGTGGTGTGGTGGGGTAGAGAAGGGAAACTGTTCATGAAGCTTTTCCAAAGTGCTCTGTTAGGACTGGGGACGTAGCTAAGTTGGTAGAGCGCTTGCCTACCATGCTCGAAGCTCTGTATTTGATCTCCAGCATGACATTAACCAGGCATGATGGTGCATCCCGGAAAGTCCAGCACTGGAGGGGATAAATGCAGGGTGATCTCAAGTTCAAGGTCAGCCTGGGCTACAAAAGACACTGTTTTCAAAATAAACAGACAGACAGACAAAACTAAAACAAAAAAACCATCCCAGACAAACGAACATCAATAAACAAATGCTGTGATAAATTGATAGAATGAAGGCCGTCCACTTCTTAAACAGGTGTCCGTGGGCAGAGGACACAGTAGATTCCCTGGATTTCTTTTGAATTCTGTTCCTAGAATTTTGCTGGCGATTTTATTGGGTTAGGATCTGAGGTGTTTCCTTCTTTTTAAATTATGTATGGTGACTAATGGTGGGAAGCCAACTGGACTATTTTAAGAACTTCCCTTCAATACTAGAACGATGACCTTTGGCTAGCTACACTGAGAGTGTCCAGCAATCAAGTTTCACTCACCTAAGGGTAGAAGGGCTTCAACTTGATCTTCTGAGCTGATGAGTACTTCACGATAAGCTCATTCTGGTCCATTAACTTCATTTCTCAAAATGCAGGTTTGAAAAGAATGTTCCTGGGGGAGTTACCACCAAAAATGGATGCGATTCACTAAAAAACAGTCAAAGCTGAACATGGTATATGGTTCTGAAGAAAGGCTTTTGGCTTTTTATTGTTATATGGTTGCGTGTGTGTGTGTGTGTGTGTGTGTGTGTGTCTGTCTGTCTGTCTGTCTGTCTGTCTGTCTGTCTGTCATTTGCACAAGTGAATGTTTGTACATACCTGTGCCTGTGTGTGTGTGTATGCATGTGCCTGTGTGTGCATTCTGAGACCAGAGGAGGATGTTAACTGTCTCCTTTACCACACTTTGCCTTTTTGAGACAGAGTCTCTTACTGAGCCTGGAACTAGATTAGAAGGTAGCTGGGACCAGCTACCCTTCCATCTCTGCCCCCTCCCAAAGCCCTGGAGTTACAGGATTCATGGCTGCCTTTTTGCCTGGATGCTGGGGATTTGAACTTATGTTCTCCTTGTGAAGAACGCTCTCTTACCCACTAAGCTAAGTTAAGGCCCCTGCGTGTTACTTTTGAAGTAAGCAGTTGATAATGTTTTATAAATGTGTTTGATCACCAGTATTAGGCTTACCATGAACCTCCACTTCCGTTCTCCGTGTGCCTTTCCTAATTTGTTTAGAGAATAAAATAAACATGGTGGATGAAATGACTAAACAGTTCAAGAAAGCTGGTGGCCTCTTTGGTGTCTCACCAGGTTCTTCAGTGGGGAACAAATATTGATTGATTGCCCTTTAAGTGAGAACTTGGAAGACATCTCCAGGGACGACTATATCTACAGGTCGATGATACAAAAAAAAAAAAAAAAAAGCCTTCAAACCTTACCCTGGGAAGTTGTGAATACAAGTCATGCATGGAATCTATGTGGGTATGGTATTGTCAACAGGATGCCTGTCATTCCAGGTTCATTTCCTGTTTTAAAAAAAAAATTCAACAAATGTTTAACGAGTGCCCATTATTTGATAGATGCCTTCCAGGTATCTGGGGACCCCAGAAAAAGCCACACGTGGGTGAAACTTTCAGTCTGGTTAATTACCACACGGCCAGCATACTGCCTAGGGAGCTGTGCCCAGTCATCAGCTGGCCAGTTGGGAATTAGCAGGCCTGGCTCCTATGTGGATAGTCTACCTGGTGCCCTCAGATGGCAAGTTCTCCAACAGCTGGATGGCAGGATGGTGATTATTAATGATAAAATGAGAGTGGAGAGAGGACGGAAGATGCCTGCAGCTGCCTGCTTTGCTGTGTGGTGCTGCGGAGACCCAGGTCAACAGTGAACTGTTTCTCCCACTGCTGCTTCTGCTGGGCACCTTGTCAAGTTCCTGAGCCGCCTGATACATAGGGAGCGGGGGCATCTCTTCGGTCTTCTCTTTGTCCTCACTGGCTTTGTCAACAAGTGTTTTGGAAGGAAGGGACCTCATTCTTACAGCTTGGTCAAGCCCTTCATAGTCGGGTGTCCTGTGGCTTCTAAAAAGGGTGAGAACAACTTCCCAGACAACTGTGGCCACAGCAAAGCAGCCAGAAAGAAGCAGGCACCCATGAGTCAGAGTCCATACACTGCTGAGATCTGAGGTAAACCTGTGGTCTCTCCACTCTCCAATGGGGTTGGCTATTTCTCACAGCCCAGGCAATGATGGCTTGGTTTAATATCATGAAGCCTCAGGACCAACATCAGGGAAAATGTCATTCAGCTCTGGATGCACCTGTGCCCTGCGTCACAGTCTACAGGACAGGAGCTTAGGGATATCGGTCATCTTTTCATGGCCCGTGTCTTAGGGCAAGACATGTTCATTCTGGAAACCAGGGATTGCTGCAGAGCAGTACATGCCGACTGCCAGGGCTTGGGACCATTCTCCTTCCAGCAGAAGAAACACCAGAGGAAGCCCATCACCGTTACCCAGGCCTGGTGGTCAGCAGGGCACCTGCCTCCCTCCTGCCACACCCAAGACATTGCCTCTGCAGTGAGGAGTTCACCAGGATGCACTTTAATAGCTGTGCTCTTGTGGTTTTCAGAGGGATTCTTTGATACTCTGTAATATTGACAATACATGAATGATAAAAATCTCCCCACAGATATTTCAACTAATTGCTCCTTCTAGGTAAAGGATGGCCCCATTTCTGGGTCTGTCTGATCATGACTTTTCATTTTCTGCCATAAATGAACCTAATTTGCAAATGAAAAATTTCAGCGAAGCATAAGTTGCCTGCAAGGGAATTAAGGCCTGAACCTTTGGAAGTGCTCAGCTGAACACACAATCACATTTTAAACAAAAGACTTATGATCTTAATTCGCGGTTAAAGTAACAATTGCTCTCAAACAGTACTTAGTATTTGAAAGGCTCAGGCATTCCAATAATAGTGATCAAGAGCAGTTAAACTTGCTCCAAGCTAGCAAAACAAATAGTGTTTGTCAAAATACCCTTAGTGTGCCCCGTTTGTAGGGAAAAGCTTTGCTCAGATCACCCCTCAGGCTCCTGTTTGGTGTCAAGGGAGAACAGCAATCCTTGTTTGGGTCTAGTCTGTGAGGCTGAAGAACTGAGTTCTAGTCCTTGGCCCAGCTATTGAGCTGTTTAAGGCGTATCAAAACATAAACATATTTCATTCAAGGACCCAAACGTTTGGGGCAGGTAGTGAACCCACTGCCAGGATTTATTAAATAAAAAATATTACAACAGAGAGTGTGTTGGACCAAAGGAGCCAATCTGAGAGCACAGGGAAGGGTGTCTTGTGCCTTCACGGAATGCTTTCAATGTTTGTCCTTGCTCTTCAGGGGACTGTCTGGGTCCACTGTAGATCACTGACTTAACTTGGTGGATCCTAACTGGTGGTGGTTAAACAGCCTGGCAACACTTAGGGTCACATTCCAGCAGAAGGGAGGATATGTTAATCCATTCTGAATTTCAAAAACTCGAGCACTTCACAAAATGAATAAGATGAAAACTTGAAATTACAAATTATATTCCTAGTGTTACCTTCTACGTAAAGATAATAGTTACAAAAACAAACAAACAAACAAACAAAGACCCATGTTGTTGTTTTTCAGGAGTAATTCTTACCTGGTGACTCATATGTCTGAAGCAAATCTTCATTCTACTTTTGAGTGAATAGTTGTCCTTGTCATGAGGCCCTCTACAGAGGGCGGTTGTGGTCACTTCCAGCTTCTAGCTACTTTGCAAGTAGAAGCTTGTGTTCTTTGCCTGATTACCTACCACTCTTCCCCGTCTGCTTTCCAGGATCAAAACAATAGACTGATGAGTTTTTGACCACAGCATGCCTAGCACTTCCCTTCTTGGTGATCCAAAGATCGATTAGGTATCAGCCCTGCTGCCCAGGAGGGAAGGGCCTGGCTCGACACCAGTAATGACCTACACTGGGTGAAGGCTTGCCTGGAAAAACCTACAAGGCATCATGGTTTCCTAGAGTATTGGGCAGAGCCCTGCCAAGGCAGGGTAGACTTTCAGGTTTGAGGGGGCAGCTACAGACAGACATTCTGGGACAAAGAGCCCTGTGTAGTGTGGGTGTGGCTGGGATATAGGATGTTGGGAAAAGGTGAGATAGAAGCGGTAGTGTAGCACAGATCATGGAAGATCAGTCTCTGTACTGTTTGAGGGGGCTGTGAGAAAGTGCCTAGGGTACTTCAGGAGCTTCCTATTCCACTGCTTTTAGTGGGACTGTGGGAATCTGCTGCATATTCAAATCCAAGTCCTAATGAGCTGGTTTAGAAAATAGCTCCCTGCTATTTCAAAGAGGCCTTGCTCATAGGCCAGTCTCATCAGGGCTTAGCACCGACCCACAGTTCTAGGAACCAAGTACTAGGGCTGACGTTGTTCCTGACATTACTCGAGGCTAACGTTGTTCTTGACATTACTTGAGCTCTGCCCTGGACTACCTCTGTGTGGCTGAGTATCTTTTGTGGAATCTGTATATAAACAGACAGGACTTTGCCCCAAGGATGTCAGCCTCACAGCTCAAACTCCACTCGAAAGGGAAAAGAAAATAGGAAAAGGAAGGGAAAATAGGAATCAATGGGGAAGATTGTTTAGATGGGTGGCTTTAAGTTTTGTTTTGTGGAGAGGGCTTTGCAAGAACATGTGTTGGGTGAATTCTCCTGTAAAATGCTTATTGAATCACTATCCCCTTAGGGAGCAAACCACAGACCAAGACATAAGTAAGTTCTGGGAATTTAAGTCATGGATTAAATTCTTCAGGTAAGCCTGTGTGTCATATGTCCCCAGTGCACATTTATCCAGGTGTTCTACTGGGATGGGCCAGACTTGATTGTGATGACTCTGAACCATTTAGCATAAATACCGGAGGCCCTGTTTTTAATGACTGCAGAAGCTCTTAGGTTGGGTACAAGGCAGATGGCCTTCCCTCTAGCCCCAAGGTTGAGTTTCTTTATCTCTGGATGATAAGGGTCATAGCTCTTCTCACGAGGACGTTGTCGGGACAGAAAATTTCATCTATCTTGTTAAGAAAAATTATAGACGCACAGTATTAAAATATGCAGGTCTAAAATAGCTGCCAGCACTGTTTGGTTCTCTTTGCCGAAATCTCACTATGCTTGTAAGCGAGACTCAGCATTTTCTTGTGGACTGCGAGCTGTTGCCGTAAAATGAGCTTGTCAGTCTCTGGTAAAGAACAAAATGTCCTTAGATTTACCCTGTGCCACATTGGTCTGTGTATGTACACTCAAGTACCCTATATGGAATATACCCAAAGCCAAGTTCTCCCAGGGAGGTATGGAGCTCCAAAAGGGACACTGGTATACACAGCCATTTCTAAAAGCCACTCTGCTGTAGCCTGTAGGAGAATGGGCCCTGAAAGACTGCTAACACTACAGGACCTCATTTGCCTGATGTGAAATACCTCAGCTCCATCATTCCCAGGAAGAGTCAAGCTCTCACTGGTCTTCCTCCTCTGACTTGTGGACAAGTGTAGAAGTTTCCCTCCCCATGGCCCCTAAGCCATCGTCATTCATTCCACATCTCTTGGTAGTCATAACAGACACAGCACAGGGAGGTTGCCCGGGAGATGACACAAGTCAATAAAGTGCTTTCCTGCACAAGCATGGTGGCCTGAGTTCAGACTTCTCAACTACCACAAAAGCCTGTGCTATGGCCTCTGTCTCTGATCCCAACTGTGGGAATGAAGAAGCAGGGAATGAAGACCATTCACTGGCCAATCAATCCAGCTGAATTGATGAGGTTTAAGTTTAGTGGGTAACTCAGGTTCAAAAGTAGAGAACAAGTGGGAAAAACACCTTACATCAAGCTCTGGTCACACACACACACACACACACACACACACACACACACACACACACACAGAGTAGCACAAACAGTGATCCTGGTCTTTGAGGGTGTATTTTATGATTCTGGGGCCCAAATGTTCAGTGGAAAGGACGGGACAGACTGGTGGTTTTCCTGACTCTTAGAGACGAGTATGTATCCCTGAGGCTCATGGGAACTTGTAGAGGCCGCCTGTGAGCTTCATCCAGAGGCAAGGAGGGGAGAGGCTCAGCCTTGCTTCTCTGCCTCAGACATGCACGTTTCTGTATTATCTGGTTTGCCTTCAGGATCCCGTACAAGATTTGCTTAAAGAAAGGAATTTGCCATTTAAAAGAAAATGTTTAAGATCTAGTGGGTGAGCTTTAAAGTTTTATATACTTGCATAACATTCGTCCCTTCTTTGTGAAATTGGGACTTGAGTTTGTCGCCCAGCCAATCCCTCAATCTGGGTTGATGTTTACAAAGTAATATTATATAGGTGGCCACTGGCCATATTTAATGCAATCTCTTTTAAAATGCAGCCTTAGTATCACTGGTCTTATATACAGCTTCACTTAAAATAATCAGTGCAGGAGCTGGGCGACGATGGATCGGTGCTTAAGAGCATTTGCTGCTCTTCTAGACAACCTGAGTTCAGTTACTAGCACCTACCTTGTGTGGCTAACAACCTTTCATAATAAGTCCAACTCCAGGACATCTGCCACCCTCTTTTGGCCTCTGTGGAAACCCACATGCGTGTGGCAAACATACACATTCATAAGAATACATCTTTAAAATTATTAGGGCATATTACTGAAGGCTCTTCCATTCTGTGATGTGAGGCTTTTAAAACCTGTTTAAACTGTCTTAATAAATTGCTTGTCAAGTTTATTTTTGGTAAACACATTGCTATCATAATTACTAAACTGCTTCAGCATCTACCTGCTATTCCTAGTAATGTCCCAAGAAAGTTTCCAGCTCCCAGCAGCTCTGTTACCTGCTTCTTTAGGCCTAGGAGGTAACATTTGGGGCCTTGAACTGGCTACTTATCACTTTCCTGGCTGCTGCCCTCGAAAAGTGCTGGTGCTCTGAATCCAAGATGGTGTCCGTGGCCCCTGGCCCGTCATGTGGAAGGGAACACTGTCACAGGGAAGGTTCTGTGTCTCCTTCTTGTGTTTTAAGAAAAGCCCCAAAGATGAAAGATAGTGCTGGTTTTCTGTGTTTATTCTCTTTACCCTTCGGGGGGTAACTGAGTACTGTGACCTTAGTCATGTGAAATACGAGGGACTTGTATGACAGACTCAGTCAGTCTGACTCCAGTAACTCAGGAGAATGCCAGGAGCATGGTGGAGGGTTGCTGAGGGCAGACACAGGCAGGGACAGTAGAATGTGTCAGAAGTCGGGATGTGAAATAAGAAGGCTGGGAGAGAGGATGATCTACTTGGTCTGTACCTGTTGTGTGATTTACCAGGCACTACCCTAGATTCCCCAGGGTTCATTTAAAGAGGAGCCCATGAGAGCCTCCGTTCTCCTCACGGATTCTCGTGGCCCGCTGCTTCTCAGCCTCGGGTGGAATCTGTTGACTGAAGGAGAATGAAGTTTTGACTGTGGTTAGTCCTCACCGTCTTTTTCTTTCCACAGTGCCGACAATACCCAGGGCAGTTCATAACATTTTAATTTCCTCACAAGTGATCCTCTTATTTCAATTTGCAACATGCAAGCCTGTCCGATTGTAGAGAGTCAAATAATAGGGGAGGTTATTTAAATGAAATCTCACAGAAGACACACCCAGCGATCATTTTCATTCATAGTTCTTCTATTGCTCTTGGCAGCGATAATGTAGTGTTTCTATGGTTCATTTTTATGGAGTGTTATGGGACATATTCTTTGTGGGTTTAGATTTCGGAGTAGCGTATCTGATTTATACTTGATAAAGCAGTGTTTGCCAAGTAATCTTTGCTGAAAGGCAGCCGCTTAGGCAGAAAGGAAGAACCTTCTATAAAAAGTACGAAAACACGCTCTTAGACTTGCATGGGAGTTCATGGGGTCAGAGAAATGCAGGGCTCAGAGAATTCCACACTCTGAAATTTCCTGAATTTGACATGTTTCAATTTTTTTCATATTTGACAATGTCCTAAGCCTCCTAAGTGAGTTTTATACTTGCTAATCACTATGATTCTTGTAATTAGCTTTTTCCTGCGAGAGATGGTCACACAAAGATAAACAATATGGTGACTATATTTCTGTTGTAACCACGGAAACCATCAATGATGGTTTATTAAGCATCCTTTCTCCTGATCCCTAAACAGCACGTTGTACTGGCCCATGTTCCTTGAAGAATATATGTATTTTTCTTATCAGATAAATCAACTTAATTTTGTTTATATCTTGGCTTCTTTAACTGTTTTGACAATGACATTGACCTCTTAAAGCATCAAAGTTAGGGTTATTTTCTAAATTAGTGTTCAGGGGCTAAAGATACAAGTCAGTGGTTAAAAGTGTCTGTGGCTCTTCCAGAGGACCTGAGTTCACCGCCCAGCACCCAAATGGAGTGGCTCACAACCTCACAACCGCCTGAATCTCCAGCCCCAGGAGATCCAAAGCCCTCTGCTGACCTCCATAGGCATCTGAACTCACATGGTCACACCTACCCATGAGCAAGAATAAACGTTAAAAGGTAGTTTTTGAGGGTGTTTCAGACGCAGTCGAGGGCACCGTAGAACTAGTCAGAGGAGATAAAACAATCTTTTCTATCCGCTGTGGCTCATGAAACTGTGCTAAGTTACCAACGATGAGTGGACATGAAATAGCTAGGCATGCCGAGGACCACTAGAAACTCACTTCTGCATTTCTTGAGTTAATTCTTGGTGTGAGAAGTTGCTGGTGGGTGAATAGAGAACCTAGGGTGAATGTTTCTTGTAGGTAATCTATTAAAGTGGTCAGACTGAAGACACACAGGTAGGATAAAATATCCCACTGTCCCAATGCCCTTATCACCAGAGAGTGTGTTTGTTGGTAGAGCCGTACAGTTGAGGAGCACTTCTGGGAGATGGAGTCTTTGTGCACCAGGCCCCAGAATGCACCGGACTTCCTTCATTCGTCTGGTTCCTGAAGTGGCAGTGCAGCAGTGGCTTGATGGCCACCCGTTTTTTGATGGCAATTTGGCAGAGAGTCAAACTTTGGCCCCAAAGCAGAGGTGGCACAATTAGGCAGCTGAGAGGCATTCTCTCAACACACACTTTTAATTGATTTCAGCTTGTTTCAGTTTGCAAAGACAGAGCTCTGACGCGCAGCGGCCTTCTCTCGAAGGGCTTATTTTTACTTTCCCTTTATTCAGCAGCGCTAATTCAACAGCACCAGAAGCGACAATAATGGCAGAGCTCTGAAGAGCGCATCTTTGGCATGGCTTGGATGCAAAAAGTATTATTAAGAACTAATGAGTAGGATAGTTACATGTTAACCAGAAAAGCATCAATGAGCGAGCTAGCGAACATTCTGGGGCAAACATCTGTCTCTGAAGCAGATGTTACCTTGTGAGTTTACGGGAGGAAAGGCAGCACAAATGTAAACTGGTGGTTTGAGGTAATGTCAGGGACAGGGAGATAACTACAGGGCCTTCTTGTTCTTCTTAAACTCACAGACGACTGTGGGTTATCTCTCGGAGTGGGGTTTAAATAGAAAAGCTATCAAGCAAGGGTGAGGTGACATTTATGTGGATTCCTGACCTGGAACTCTCATCAACTAACTGCGTTCTCCCCTGCTTTATCTAGAGCTCAGCCATCTCTTCAGCATACAGGGTTACAGCTGCTATAACCTTGTCCGGTGAGAGATTAAGACCCGAGACCTGTTCAACCCCAGCCCAAAATTACCCAATCTACTGCCGACTTGTAGAACAGCTTGATCTATGCAGATGATTCATGTTTCCAGGTTACACAGTGAGTCCTTTTTTTTTTTTTTTCCAGCTTTCAGTCCTTGATCCAAAAATCACCAACGTAGGATTTTTAGGACTCTACCCAGCAGTCTGGGATGTATTTTAAGATCCCTCAAAGGACACCAGATTAGCAACTGGCTTACTTTTGTTTAGTCCTACTGGACAAACCTGAAGAGAAAGTGAAGCCCTGGGAGCCTTTAGTCCATCTCAATGCCTTCAGGAAGTTGGAAAATGTGAAGGCCCAGGGCTGGGGAGATGACTCAGTCAGTAGTGTACTTGCCATGCAAGTGTGAACTGTTTCCTGAGCACACACACCAGTAAAGCTGGGTGAGCCAGGCACTCACTTGTAATCCCAGCACTGGAGAGGCAGAAACAAGAGGACCCCTGGGGTTCACTGGCCAGGCAGTCGTGCCTAGTCAGTGAGTTTGAGGTTCAGTGAAAGACTGTTTCAAAGACACCAAGTGAATAGTGATTGAGAAAAACAAACATGCTGACCTCTGGCGGCTACACACATACAAGCACCTGTGTATGTGTATGTGTATGTGCATGTGCATATACATGTATATATGTACCTACATGCACACATGCACCTGCCTACCCCCCGCCCCCCAAAGAAAAATATAAAGTTCCCAAAGTTATTTGCTTGGCATACCTCATTAACATGAAGGAGTTAACCACTAACCAAGGTAGGACTCCTAGTTCATTCTCTCCTTCTTTCCTCATTTTAGAGCAAACCCCTTAATAGCCTTCTGTCTCCCCCTGAAGATCAAGGAGGCATCAGCTCTTCTATGGGGAGAAGTCCATTGGAGAAGAGGCTGGGACTAGCCTCCCTGATGCTCTGAAAGTTAGACATGGGGCCTTGGAGTGGAGTAAATCTCAGCCACCAAGCCATGTGACTAAAGGTTGCCGTTGCATGGCACATGTATGATCATATTTGTACCTGGATGGCCACTGGTATGATGACAGGGAACATTTGTCACCCTCCTTTGGAAAGCTATGTTCCCCATCAACATGTGACCGAGATTCCCCAGCACCCTGCCTATCTGGTGGGCGGGCTGCAGAGGTACCCAGCAACACAATCCGTAATCTGGAGCTTGCGGGGATGTGATTGACTGCCACTGGTTGGATCTGCCGCCCTCTACCACAAAGAAGGGTGTTTGAAACATTTCAAGGAGAATTGTTTGACCAATGATAACCTCTCATTAGGATCTTCATTATATATTGTGGGGGTCCCACAGGCTATTGTCTGGAAACTGTTCAGCAGAGGATCCCAAGGATAGCCTGTGTATTCATTGCAGCAGAAAGGTGACTTCGACTTTGTGCCAGATTGTCCACTTGTAGATGCGATGTTCCCCTTTCCTCTGTGTATAATGTGTGTTTACACATACACATATATGTGTATGCAAGTGCGCAGTGTGTGCAGTATGCATGTGTGTTTGTGCGCATGTGCACACTGCACACATCTGTGGGGATTTCTCTCATGTGTAAGGTGGGCAGACCTGAAGATCATTCCTCAGACCTGCTCGGTCAGTTTATGCACAGCCCTGAGGAGAACTTCCCTTCATCATCGAGAAAGCAGGGGTAGCAGAACATTCTCGAAGTCTTCCTTCTGCTGTTTGCAATGCTGACTCATATTTCTTGAAGGAGGTTCAGCATCTGTTGTGTGGTTCTCCGTGTGACACAAGTGGGTTTCACTTCCCTCCCAGGGAAACTGTGCCCCTACCTCACCTGTTGAGGGCAGGTGAGGTGAACAGAGCCTGGGGAAGAGCTATCCTGGCGGCTCGCTCAGTGGAGCAGAGTCACTGTGCTTGTCCCTGATTCACCTGCCTGACCGTGACACAGAAGTGGAGGTTAGAAAGGTTGTACTGGACCTTGGAATTTCATAGTGACATAAAGGTGTCACCATTCAGTGCTCATGGAAGGGGCTATAGAAAGAATTCTAAAACAACAACAGTAACAGTAACAGCAACAACAAGTCACTTTTCTCGAGTACAGACTTTACCAGGGCTATTGCTGATCTACCAGTTCCCACCCTGGTGTTCTCAGGACCCTGCCATGCCCCAACTTTGTGGGGCGTGTTGACCCTCCAAAGCACATTTTATTGGTGAGGACCAGGAACTCTGGGACTTGGCAGATTTCTAAGGTCACACTAGTAGATGATAGAACCAGACTTTAACAAAGATCTACTTTCTCCCAAGCCTGTGTTCTTTCCATACTGCACAGTCTGTTCCCCCAGCCCTGCCACTTTGTGCTTCACCAACACTAAACTTCAGGCACCTTCTGGAACAAGCTATTTGGTTTCTTGCTAACGTGGCTTTCTTCTTTTTGCCTAACCAACTAGCATAATCGACACATGTACACCCAGAGAAACAAAAAAAGATAGCTACCCATGGACTCACACATGCAAATATACACATGCATGAACATGTACACACAGACTCAAACAGTTACCTATGGACAGAAATATATACACAAATATGTATGTACAGGGGGGAAAATGTAGATACAGATAAATATAGGTATGCACATACAAGCACCCACAAATATGGTCACACATACACACACAAATGTAATAGGTGTCCATAGACATACATATGCAAATACAACCACATATACATATGACCACGCATATAAAAAAACACACATGTGAGCATACATACACATGCATGTACATACAAGTACAGATAGGTACCACTTTCGTTTTTTATATATCTTGTTCTGGGTCTTTAAAACATAGTTTAGACATGAGCTCTGCATGTAAACTCCAACAAACTCTTGTCTTTGCCTTCCCTTCGTGTATCTGCTTACCAGCTCTGTTCTAAAACTAAGCTTGTCCAACTATACACACAGCCCGTGTCTCTGCCCCACTCATGACCCAGGCTCTAGGCCTGGTTCTTGGAGCTCTGACAGCACTGCAGATTTGAAAGTAAGGAAGTCAATGGTGGGACTGTAGGCCAGAGCGGTTTTGATGGGATGGATAACTGGTGCTTCAGAAGCTGGTATAGTCGGTAACTCCCGAGCTGGCCTAGAAATGGCTTGCTAACAGAAGACATCTGTGCCTCTCTACTTTACAAGCACCGTGACAATCTCCACAAGCCAAAAGGTTTGAGGAACTGTAACATTTATGGCTCCCTGGCCATAAATTCATGCGGAGCACATGAAAATGCCACCCCGTGGGGTTATGGCAGGGATGCAGAACTGCAAACATCTGCACATGGGCAGTAAAGCTAACCTCTGGTGCGCGGCACTCCACTGTTGCCGACATATATTAACATTAGTGACAATTGAATGTGATTATCTGTGATGCCATTTTATCTGCCAGCTGCAGACTTATGACTCCTAAAGATCCCATTCACCCCTTTCCTCATATGTTGTTTTTATGTGACTCAAATTGTATGCAGGGATTCATGATGACTATGGGCTTCTCTCTTACTTCTTAGTGGATACAGACTGTGTATAAATTTCCAGTACTTAAATTGATTGTAGCTTTTGGATGAAATAGGCCCCTCCAAAGTTCGTGTAGCAGCTGAGGGAACGGCAAAGGATCGTTGTTTTATGTTCGAGGACCCACTGAGAGCCTGGGGAAAGGAATATATTTTGACACTGGTGGGCAGGGCTTGGGGGGCCAACAAATTTCTGAATTAATTTTTATGTTATTTGTTTGGAGTTTGTGATTAATATGTCACACGTCAAGGTTTAAATCTCTGATATTTCTTTTCAATTACTGAAGTTGGGTTTATGAAGTTTTTCTGGGCGAGAGAGTCAATTCTTCAGACTTTGCCACTTATGTAATTTCCATAACAATTACTGACTACCATCGTTGTAGAGACGAAACAACATAGGCAATCTATAAGCAAATGAGCATGGCTTCCTTGAAGTAAAATTTTATTTGTGAAAATAGGCAGCGTGATAATATTGGTTGAACCTTGACTCAAACACAAGCTGATATGTCAGGTTATTGGGAAAATTAGGAAGACTTTAGAACTTTTGGGAATGGACCCATCTCTGAGGCTCATTCCGGTTGACAATATCCAAAACAGCCAAAACCAACTTGTGCATGCTTGCATGGGAGTTTGCACATGTGTTTGTGGGTTTGACTGTGTGTGTGCATGTGAAGGTTGGAGGTAAAATATGGTCTTCACATTATTTTTAGAGATGTGTTACTATTGATATTATTTTGAATTTTATTATTTTAATGGTGTATGTTTGCATGAGTGCGATGTCTGTGGATGCCAGAAGGGAGTAGAAGGCATTGAATCCCCCTGGACCTGGAGTGGGTTTGGGGCGGCCCTTTGGAAGATCGGCAAGTGCCCCTAACCACTGGACTCTCTCTCCCTCACACTGCTTGTCTCCGTGCTTGTGTGCACGTATGTCCTTCACTGTGCCTTTTTCCTGTCCTTATTAAGTCTTGCTTAATTCTATGGGTTGGCGTGAGCTCTTGCTTTCAGATAAGTAGAACTCCACACTAGGTTCAAATCCTCAGGCATCTGAGGGCAAGCGATGCTTAGCTTCCCGGGCCGTCTTGACACATCGGGCTGCTTGCTCAGGCTGATGTTTGACCTCACACCAGGCTGCTTCACTGAGAGAATGGGCTGAGGCTGGGTTTTGCAAATATTTGTTGGATGGTAGCTTCCAAGTGGCAGAAAGGTTTCTAGTGTTGCAGTTTGGACAAGATTATAGAGAACGGGGAACAACGTCGCTATGACAGTGTTGGTGTTGCCTTTCTACTGTGGTGGAGCAATAGTGTATGGTCTTCAATCAGTCTGAGAGACTACCACTCATATTGCACTAGAACCAGGGACTGAGGCAGTCAGCCAGCCTGGACCTAGGCGAGCAGCCTCAGCACATGACACCTAGAGACTTTCTTCTGATCCCTACTTGGCCACGTGAAGATGGTCCTATCTTGTAATTTCAAGTGCACTCGCATGGGTAGCAACTACTGACAACTGTAAGGTAAGCCAAGTAGACTCTTCTCTCCTATCATCATCTTAGCAGTAAGTGACTCAGAAGATGAGACGAGAGAAATCCTGGGAGGGAAGAAGGAAGCTCCACCACCACTACAGCTCTTTGTGGGACTTTTTCCTATGATCAGAATCAAATAGTTTTGATGGCTCATTGCCTCACTAGAGTAGAGCAGACCGCCATTAGGGGTGAAAGCTTCCTTGGGTTAGTTGTTCTTGGTATTGGTACTCAACCTTGCAGCATGAACATCACCAAGAAGCACCTCAGAAAAGGGAACGTTGTGCTTGGAGGGATTTCTCAGAGCACCGCCTGATCTTCCAGAGAACCCACGTTTGATTCCCAGCATTCATGTCAGCTCACAACTATCACTCCAGTTCCAAGGATCTGATTGATGCCTTGTTCTAGCCTGTGTACACACTATATGCACATGGTGTACAAACATGAATGCAAATAAAATACTAATAAACATAAAATACCAGAAAATAAATCTCTTAAAAATGTTAAAAGAAAGAAATGGGAATTTTCAGGATTTGAAGTCAAACTGCAGACAGAGTCCAGAATCCCCATTTGGGCTAAGGATCTGTCCTAACCAGACCTGCATGCACTTGGTTACACATAACCAGTTTGAGTCCACTACCACCAGCCTTCTCACCCAACCAGATCCCTTGTCCAGGCAATGACCTCTGTGACACACATACCACATTAGGGCTATGTGTACAGCCCAACGTAAGATTCTTAGTTAAAAGCCTAAGAGTTTTATTTTCTTTTTCCAATTCTGCCAGCCACAATACCTCTCTGAGTACTTGGAAAGAAGGTTGAGAGTGGGCCAAGGTTTGCATAGGCTTGTGAAGGAGACCTTTCCTCTTTCCCTGAACGGCCTTTCCACAGCCCCACCCCAGTTCCCAGGGAACTTCTTTTAAATGAAAGGCCCCTTCCCTGCAAAAGCCTAAGGACTCATCAGTAAGAAAGGAGAGGGGGGGGAGGAGGGGAAAGAGAAGGAAGAGGAAGAATGGACCCTTCATCATGTGATCATGGGAATTAAAGGTTAATATTTCGGGTCACTTGGGGATAATGCAGCCAGTCTGGAGAGGGAAACATACACAGAACACACACACACACACACACACACACACACACACACACACACACACACACACACATGCACACATGCACACATGCCCAGGCACGTGCATACACAACATAAACAGATTGCCGAGACTCGTGGCAGAAAACAAACAACACAGGGAGAAAATCGAAGGAGATGGGCGGAACAGAAAGGGCCTGCATTCTGAATAGGTGGTTCGGATTCCAGAATGATCTGTTTCCTAAACACTTTTGGTGAAGTGGTGTACACAGTGACAGAGCAGAACAGCTGCCTCGCTGACTTGGTGAATTGCTCTGTTTCAGAACTCCTAGCTCCCTCTCCTCCAGGCATCTGTTACTGAGAACACTTGAAGGTTCTGCCAAGAGATCTCAAACTGGCAACGGAAGGCTTGGAATTCAGAAAACGGGGGAGGGAGGCGCATGTGCATCACATCCTCAGACACAGCGGTGCTCCTTACCTCCTGAGAGGACTGAGGGCGTCCTGGGGAGAGATGTGGAGATGTCCCCATGTTTATATACCTCTCATAAAGGTCATATAACTCAGCTCTATTCCTTTGATTGTTCTTTTATTTATATGAACGTATGCGTATCTGTGTCAGTACATACATATGTGCATGCGTGTGTTTCGATGTCCATGGAGCCAGGTGTTGGGTCCCCTGCATCTGGAGTTACAAATTACACAACTGAACTCATCAGTTGCAAGCCATTGGATGTGTTGGGAACTGGACACCCGTCCTCTGTAAGAGTACTCTTAACCACTGAGCGATCCCTCCAACTGGTATTTTGTTTTTAATCATTAATTTATTTACTGCGTGTGGTGGGTGCCCACGGCAATCATGTGGCAGTCAGAGGCCAGCTTGCTATAGTCATTTCTCTCTTTCTCACTGTGTGGCTTCCAGGGATCAAATTCAGGTCATTAGGTTTAGCAGCAAAGTACCTTTACCCACTGAGCCATCTTGCAAGTCCAACTCTAGCTCTTTTGATTATTCTTGGGCTGCAGGGAAACTTCAGCAAGACAGTAGCTGGCTTTTCCCAGAGACATGATGAAATTGTATCTGGATTGTATACAGAATGCACCTAGGTCCTCCCATGATGTGAGGGAGGACTGTTCAAGAATGGTTAGTGGAGTCACAGGAGACTTGTGCTATTCCAAAGGACCAAGCAAAGGCTGAATAGACCAGAACAGTCCAGAATTGAGAGAGGAAGTGATGTTGGCTTTCACTGTGAGACTTGGCAGAGAACCCAAGTGAGGAGAATGGCTTGCATGGCCAATGTGCCCTGAGGATGCTTTGCCTTTGTCCCTTGCTTGCCCTTTCCATCTTCGATGTGAGGGAGCTGCCTCTCACGCTTACCCTAGCTGAGATCTGGCCTTACTCCTTATTAATGAAAGAAAGGAAAACAAAGCACAGCTCCCCTAAGGTATGTACCTGAAATCACTCACTTTAGACTTCTTTCTAGTGCCTTCCATTTTCCCTCATCTGTATTTGATCAACCAGAGAGGTCTCTGTTTTCTCCTGCGTGGAGTGGGTAGTAATGTTTATCTTCCCTGTGATTAAGTGTAGGAAGAATCACTTATTTGTGGTCATGCCTTCAGGGGGTTAGCTCACATTCATTTGTTCCCCTCAGCTTGGGCAGAACATCAAGGTTGGGGACATGTATTGAAACATTGCTTACTTTTTGGTTCCATGACTGGGAGATAGGGGACAGAATGCAAGACAGACAATAGCCAGGGGTAAGACATACGTCCAAGGTCTAACCCTAGGGGACTTACTTCCCCTAGGTAGCTCACATTTCCCAACATAGAACCACTGTCTGGGGACTAAGTATTCAAAACCTAAACCAGTGATGGGGAATCATATGCAGTCAGAGCAGACTTCTGCTTGTCTCACACGAAGAGACTTTGTTTTCTTGGGGAACCCCTCTGGGCAGGTGTATCTCAGAGAGCTGGGAGGAGGTGTAATCTGAAGGGGCTGTTTCTTCCTTCCTAATCCCCCTGACCCAGCACCACAGAATGATAGAATCCTCCTCAGATGAGTAAATACTAAACAGCTGCTGGTGGTCTCGGTGTATGTTAGAGTTATTTGACTCAGTTTAAATTGGGCATTTCCTGAACTAAAGGATTTGATAAAACATGTTGGGCTTTCGACCATAGATTTGCAGCCTCAGATTTGGAATGAATCACCCCATTCCAGGAAGCCAGTGAGCATGGACACCTTTGGAAGGGAGTACTGCTTGGTGGCCCAACAACCGGAAGGAAGAAGTCAATCCACCCTTTTGTCCAATACCTTCTGGGACCAGGGATTTGCTGTTTAATGTCCTTTATCTCCTGCTTTGGACTCTGCCTAGTCACTGTGACAGTAGCTGGTAGGGTCCATTGAGATGCTCTCTCAGGATGGAAAAGGGAAGTCATGGCTCCCTTAGGGATGGTCCGTGGCTTCGTGTCCTCCTGTTGCAGAGGTTGAGGGAAGAGCCCTGCAAATCAGCCAGGTGCTGCAACCCATCTGCCAGACACAATGCTCACAGCAATCCCTCACTTTGCGAGAGGGATACTTTTAGGGTCTCAGATGCCGGCTCACCAGCAAGCCAGAAAAGAAGGTTTTGTTTGGAACAGAACATCAAATGAGGGATTAGGAGCCCTTCAATGTAATGCCCCAAATTAAACTTAGTCTAAGTCCCATGGGCAGGAACCAGGTAACTTCCTGGAATGCCGGAAGTTGTAGTTCTTGGGAAATAAAGTCTCAAGGGGAAAGTACAATAACCTATATGCTTGCCTTATTTTTCATCAGTAATTTATTTTTTTATTCACTTTCCATCCTGATTGCAGTCCCTCTTCTCCCAGTCCTGCCCTTACAAATCCCTCCCCCCACTATCCCCTAAGGGGAAGCCCCCTTGAGAACTACCCCACCCTGGGACATCTAGTCCCAGAAGGACTACTAAGCATATCCTCTCCTGCTGAGGCCTAACCAGGCAGTCCAAGTAGGGGAAAGGGATCCAGTGGCAGGCACAGAGTCAGAGACCGTCCCTGCTCCAATTGTTAGGGGACCCACAAGAAGACCATGCTGCATGTCCACTACAAGTGCGTAGGTGGCCTAGGTCCAGCCCCTGCTGTTCTTTGGTTGGTGATTTAGTCTCTGTGAGGTCCCATGGACCCAGGTTAGTTGACTCTGTGGGTCTTTTTGTGGCATCCTTGACCCTCTCAGGCTCACTCAACTCTCCTCCACTCTTCCACAAGGCTCCCTGAGCTCTGCCTGATGTTTAGCTGTGGCTCTCTGCATCTGTTTCCATCAGCGGCTGGATGAGGCCTCTCAGGAGACAGTCATGCTAGGTTCCTGTCTGCAAGCATAGCCGAGTATCATTAATAGTGGCTGAGGTTGGCTCTCTCACATGGGCTGGGTCTCAACTTGGGGTAGTCATTGGTTGGCTGCCCTTATAAGCCATTGCAACAAGTGTCTTGAGGCCATTTTCAGCTGGGAAATTCCAGAGAATGGTCCTGACTAAAATATATCTCTTGGACAGCATTTAATATTTAATAAATGTTTGCTTTAAATTGCCACAAAATGGTAGAGTTGTTTTTTTTGGGGGGGGGTGATACTCATAGGATTTACAGCATCCAAATCTGCTTCTCTTATGTTGTCTGGGGAGTTTATCTGTGCTCCCTCCCCTCCACTGTTTCTCTCCTCCAAGTCGTGGACTGGACTGCAATTAGATGCTTGGTCAACTAACTCTTCCCTTGACAACCCTATAGGATTCTTTGGCTCATTATTCCATTGGCAAAATAGAATAATTTTATTTTAGCTCTCCTCTTAGAATTCTAGAATTCCCTAGCTACAAGAATTCGAAGGAAATTATCAATGGGGCTTTATTTATAAGTAGAGTGTAGCGTTAAAAGAGGTTGATAGAACTCTTCCCTGAAGGACCAACATCACAGCATCAACTCAGTCCCCATGAGGATCTGGAAAGAGCGCAGTTACCACTAAGAGGGGCTAGAGAGTCTGTCCCCAAGTGTGCCACATGCAGAGGTCCCAGCTGACCTAGGAAGCGAGTGTGTCTTATGCCTGAGATTCGAAAATGATTAGTACAACTGAAGCCCTAGAGGTGAATCTCCGATGTGCCAGTCTTCTAGAATATTCCTGCAACTATTGGCAGGGCTAATTATTGCTGGTGAATGCATGTAAGACCCATTAATCCTAGTCTTCTGGGAGATTTCAGCACCTGCTATAGTTTTCTATGAAAAGTAATAGAAAATCAAGGAAGGTAATCATATTAAGATATGATGTCCCTAAAATCAACTATATTCAACAATCTGACTAAATATGTGTGTGTGTGTATGTGTGTGTGTGTGTATCTAAGCTTGTAAATAATTTATAAAATGACTCACCCTCCTGCCTTTCTATAAACTGTATCTAGTCCATCTCCCTTTTCCAAATATAAACCCCTAAAGGTTATGAGCACTCCTATATTTGAAGCAGTAAGGAGCAACAAAGTTATCCTTTTCTGGTTTCTGTGTGCCCAGGGGCTGCTCTCCCCAGGAGAGAAGATGAAATGGCTCAGTGCCTTCAGACCTTTAGAAAACACCTCTTGGGGGTCAGCACCTTGGTTCCACCGCTGTGCCAGGGCTGTCATGTGTGACACTCTAAGGTGCTGACACTCTAAGGTGCTTCCCAGAAATGGGTATGGACTTTGGGATGGTACAGGGGGCTTTGAAGAGTGGAAATTTTATCAGTCCTGTGACTGTTCACTTTATTACTTTCTTCCTGTGTGAAATGTCTGCAGACGCAGAGGGAGAGACGCTGGCCAGACTGTGAGTCAAAGGGAAAGCTCATAAAACGGTTGTAATTCTAGAAGCTGCAGTCCTGTCCCTATCTCTTCTTGTTGGGGTAGGGAAGAAACCCTAGTCTGCATCAGCTCCCAGCAAAGGAGGAAGATACTGTTACTAATGGTTGCACTGACCTCAATTCTTGCCACGTTTATTTATGCCCAGTATACACATCTGAAGGGCTACACCCATATCTAGCAATGGTGATCTTACTCAGAGAGAGCAAACCAGGCCACATTGCGTCCTCCATGCCCATCACGAGCAGACAAGCAGCAAGCAGCTGATGTGGTAGAAAGGGCTCAGCATGGCACCGTCACCGTGCCTGCGTGGTACCCAGAGATTGCATGATGCCAGTCCTAGGAGAGGCCAACAGAATTTGATGCCTCTTTGAGCCACTCCTATCTTTGCTAATGGCAGATTTATGCAGGTTCGCACATGTTATCCACGTGTACACATCCATTCCTCTTCCAAACAAGTGACCACTGAGCATCTGCTGCTGTCTGTTATTGAGCCCAGCATGAGGAGCACAGTCAGTGACAGAGCAGGACACTCAGTGTCCCCTTCTCACCTGGGCTCATCGACATGAGTCGTGCACACACACAAGCACACATGGCGGGCAGGGGGCTTGCATCCTGAAGTGGATTCAAAGACAACTTTAGTGCCATCATTTGGGTCTTGCAGTTGCTTTATTTTCTCTAATCTTTGCTTTCTGAGGGGCTGGAAATAAAGCTCAGGGACAGAGTGCTTGACTAGTATGTACAAGGTCCTGAGTTTGTCATCCCAGCATCTCAAAACACAAACAAGGTAAGACATGAAATTTAATTTGTCCCTGTTTCATGGGGAAAAGATGGGAAAAGGTCTAACATTGATTCCAGAACCCTGGGTTTCCTTAAGCCTTTTGTATTAGTAGCACAGGAGCTTGTCAGCATATCCATTCTGGTGTCTTTCTCTCTTTCTTTAAAAGAGAAAAATGTATTGCTTTATTTATGTATGTGAGTGTCTCTGGGTGAGTGAGTACCACATGGGTGCAGGGGTCCGTAGAAGCCAGAAGAGGCCCTCGGATCCCTTGGAGCTAGAGTTACAGAGGGGGTCATGAGCTACTTAACTGGGTGCTGGGAACCTAGATTGGGTCCTCGGGAAGAGCTGCAAGTGGTCCCGTCAGCTAAGGTATCTGTGGTCTTCCTCTAAACTGATACCTAGCCCTTCCTCCATTTCATTCTCCCATTCTCCAATAGAGACCCTTGGATGACACCTGGCACCATCTACAGTTAAAGATGGCTTCTTCCACTGACAAAGCCTGTGGCTGCGCTTTGAGAAGTGTGTTCTCCACTCAAAGGTGCCCCTTTGCCCACTGATCCCCTCACAGTGTTCCCTCCATTTAAGACAGACACGGCCTCAATAGAGGCTGTTCTAGTGTTTTCCTTGCTTCCCTGTGCTGAATTACAGCCCCAGTCAACGGCCCACTTGTGTGTAATTCAAGAAGCAATTATGGGCTTTTTGCTTTGAACAAGCAAGGGAGGGGGTAGAATGAAAGATGATCATTACCCTACTATTCCTCTGCTTTAGCCAAACAGTTCACAGAGCCTTGATGAGAGTCACGGGCCTGGAAAGAGTTGGGGGGTGAGGTGGGGAGGGGCTGCCTTCTACAACCACGCCTGCCTGCCTGTCAGAGCTACCAGAAGGCAGTGAAGGGACTCATCCACCATTAGGTTGAGGGACACAAGCTGACTTTAGAATTATGTTTAAATACAATTGTAATGTTTGCACCATGATCCACAGCCTGGTGATGCTATCGCTGCAAATTAAAATGTGCAAACTTCAGAGCCCTCCCAAGGAAGCTCGCAGTCTCTGCTGTAAGCCTTTTGTTTTATTCTGTGGGATTTACTCTAATCTGAAAATGGCAGCCTTATCTCTCTGAGCGAGGCCACATGAATGGTGTCTATCTTTAGTTTCTCTATTCCTAGAGGGTAGGGGCTTTTATCTCTCGGATCCCACAGGGTCTCTAACAGAGCTGGCGACTGAAGCTGCTTAAATATTTTTGTTGCGATGATCAAGGGATGGCCTTCTTACTTACTGTTTGCTTCATAAGTACATCTGCCACATGTGGAGCAATAGATGACACTCTGGGAAGAGAAAGCCACCGAATGTCAGCGCTTCACCAATGTGCTCAAATGCCCACTCTGCACGCCCCCTCCCCAACAGTAGCAGCAACAGCAGCAACGGAGAATGTGTTTAAAATGTACGTTATGAAGCTGGTTGGATAGCTCAGTGGATAAAGTACTTGCCACCCAAGCTTGACGGCCTGTGGTCCATTTCCAGTGCCCATGTGATGTGCCTGGCATGGTAATGCTTCCTTATAACTTCAGAACAGGGTAGGTTAGAGACAGATCCCTGGGGCTCACTAGCCAACAAGGCTAGCTTGTTTGACGAGCTCCAGGTTCAGTGAGAGAACCCATCTCAGTCAGCAAGGTAATTGGTGCCTGAAGAGGGATACCAGAGCTTGATCTCAGGTCTGCACACAGGGTTCATCTATGTGTGCATGCACCCAAACACAGTGTGTGTGTGTGTGTGTGTGTGTGTGTGTGTGTGTGAGAGAGAGAGAGAGAGAGAGAGAGAGAGAGAGAGAGAGAGAGAGAAAGAGAGAGAATGCACACATACCCACCTGTACATAAATGAGCAAATGAATAAGTACAGTCTTTGGCTTACCCTCTGTGGGGTCCAGACCACCCAAGTGGTGCTGGCTAAGCTCATGTGTCAGAAGAACTAGCCTCTAAGTCCACACTGGATTGAGCAGCTCCAGAAAGCTCATCAAAGCCACATGGGGCAGGTGTGAAATGGGGTGGCTCTTACCTTGACCTGAATGTCTCCTTGCTTCTCCACTGAGTATGCATGCCCCAGCAGGGCAGGACACTAATTCTTGTTCAACATCTGAGCAGCTGTGAGGTGCTAAGGTTAGACCAGGAAGACTCAGGTCAATGTGTTGCTCTGCTCCAGTAGCTTGGAGACTCTGGGAAAACCCATTAACCTCATTAAACTCAACTGGACCTGAGTTTTCCCATTTCACGAATGGAGATAATTTTATCCGTCCTGGGTGATTCATAGGACGTTCTGATCTGTTGAGACTTCACTTTGCCTCCGGAATGACTGAAGGTGGTCTGCCATTAAGGATGACAGCTCAGTGTCCAAGCAAAGGACTTCATTAACTTATGACACATTTGCATGCCTGTACATGCAAACACACGTATGTAAACACTCTCTGTGGCTTCTCTAGTAAGGAGCAACAGGACTTTGGCTGAGTCCGATCAACCTAAGTAAGACTTCTCTCCTTCATCCTGAGACTCCAAGTTCAGTTACTCAGGCAGCCAGCCTGTCCAGGAACAACTAGAACCCTGAGTTTGGTAATACTTGGTAATGTCCAGAGTGTGAGGACCACATAGAGGCCAGAACCTGAAGGATGCCTGCCAAATATTGATGCCAGTAGTCGTGAAAGTTGCCTTATCTCTGGGCAGGGATGGGACTTGGTTGTAGCAGATGTGGGCAGCTGGTTAGCTCAGTGTCTGCTCTGTCTGTGCCAAGGCTATTGGAAAGGGAGAGGACAGAAGAGAAGGAATCCTGAGAAGTCTCATGTCAAGGCTGAATGGAAATGAGTTGTCATACAGAAAGGGACCTGCATCCAAAGGGAGCTCAGGGGCAGTGGATGGATTATTAAAGCTGCCTGGTGTTTTGATTCACTTTTGAGTCCTCTGGAGGCTGTTGAACAACTGAGTTTGCTGAGTTTAAGCTGCCAAAAATGGGCCAAGTGCGGTCCTGCACACCAGTGGTCTTGAGAGACCAATGAGGAAGAATACAAGTTCAAGGCCATCCTGGGCTACACAGCAAGATCCTATTGCAAATGAAACAAACTCCAACATCCAAGCGATGCATGCGCCCTGCTGGGATCTGACAGCACATTAGAAACCCTGATCTCATTGCTAGGTGGATCCAAAGCAGTGCTTTCTCACCCCAGTGTGTAAAACAATAGCTACCGAAGGCTGTCTGTCTTTTTGTCTCTCTCTTTACAGAATTTCAGTGACATTACTTTTTGCCCCTGAGTGACATACCTCACTAATGAGGACGTTCACTTGAGAAGCCAGTGTGTACACCATATTGAATGTTTACCTGCCTTTGAGTCAGATACCCCAAGAGCTGGGATAAGAGCCTCATTCTGGTGTCTCCTTGACTGCATGAATCTCTTTTCCTTTCTCGTGTAGGCCCAAATCATTGGACCCATCCCCTTTGGTTGAAATAGGTCACAGAATCACAGCGTAAGCAGCCATTCTTTTCCCAGGCAGTTCATGCCATTTGATAATTGGAGCCACTGAGCAGTGACAGATGGTGTTGTGGGGAAGTGGGACTACACACCCTTCAATGTCACCGCCACCAGAGAAAGCCACACTTTCAAGCTCCTTCTCCTTCATGATCGCACACCTCATGGTACACTTCGGTGTGTAATAAAAATGGAACAGGGAAGACGTTTGGTTTCACCAGGGCCACATCTGCAATCTGCCTTCCCAGCTTGCCTCACAACCAAACTATAACTTTTGGTTTATGACTCTCAAGAAACCACCTGAACAGTTTCTAACACCAGAGCAAGTGAGCCACCTTGGCCATTTTCATGTCAGAGAACCCATGTACTTCCTGTTCTTTATGAAGTCCTTTTGAGGATGTGTGGGTTTGCTGGTGGCCAAAAGCAAATAGGAGAGGATTTCCATATAAAGTCCTCTTGTTACCAAACTGTATTGGGTCTGTTCAGACCTCAGTCCCTGGAATTGCCTTTTAAAATGGTGGTGGATTGGAGAAACTAAACACTTAATAACATTAAGACTTACAGACTGTTCTGGATTGGACCCAATCCTCAAACATTACCACAACTGATGAAGTAGAGCTCACACTGTGTCCCTTGTTCTTGGCAAGGTCATAGGTGCCTCTATGCATGAGTCTCAGCCCCCAGTGCACACCCAATATTTTTTCCTGTGGATAAGTTGGACTTGACAAAATAAAAGGAAATGTTTATCAATTTAAAAAGCAACTCAATGCATCCTCATTTTGTTAAAAAGAAGTGAACAGAGAGCGATTCCAATTTACACAGAACTTCGTTTCTGTTGAGTTTTGCTTTTCTCTGTAGAATATAGAACTCAGGCTATTAAAGTCCTAGACATGCAGAGTTGTTGGCACAAATGTAGTCTCTATTCAGAGCTCACACTTGTAACCTCTGCACCCCTGGTGACTCAGAGTAGCTTGGATAAGAAGAATGGAGACAACTTTGCCCACATTGATCTAATTATATCACATCCTAAAATCACAAAAATACCCATCAACTCACTATTGTCCTTAAAGGCCTACCAGTGCCAGTGTCTACGGAGGGATTGGCAGGAGGGGGCTGGTGCAGGTGACGAGAGTCGTTGGGTGCAAAGAAAGAAATGGCGATGCCTTGGCTTGCTTTCAGCCCATTCTAATTTGTAATGCTCTTGCCTTCGTTTACAATCCTGTCCATGTATATAAACAGTAATTTGCTCTTCTTAACACATACTGTAGTTAAGAGTTCTGTTGGGAGCAATTGGTGTTCTTTATCTGTGACATCACGAGCATTTAAAAAACAATAATTATAAATATCCTCCAGGGTGAGAAGAACTAGAAGAAAGAATTAGTGAGTTCATCTGGAGTCCTTAGTCGTTTTCTTTTGCCATTGTGGTGTGTGTGTGTGTGCATGCTTGTGTGCGTGTGTGCCTGTGTGTGAGTGTGTGTGTGTGTATCTGTACTTGCTTTTTGTAAGCATACACATGTATGTGCATGCATGTGCATGTGCATGCATGTGGATACTCAGGGTTGATACCAAATATCTTCCTCCATCACCCTTCCACCTTTCCACCTTCTTCACTGAGACAGGGGTGCTCCGTCAAACCCAGAGTTATCCTAGCTAATCTTGATAGCAAGTATATTTTTTTCTGGGAATCCCCTGCCTTGGTCTTCTGAGGTTTACAGGCAAACCACCACACAAATGGGTTTCTGGGAATTTGAACTCCAGTTGTCAACACTTGTGTGCCAAGTGCTCTAACCACCAAGCCATCCTCCCAGCCCCCAGCTGTTGTGTCTCGCAGTTACTCCAGTCTCCCCTCAGATTCTCATCTCAACATCCTCTCGTGCTCCCCTCCCCTCCCCTCCCCCAGCAATATCTTTCAATACTCAGCATAGAGTTTACACTAAAGAACTGAAGATGTTACTGCTACTTGGGGAAGTCTACATTACTTACAGAGTAACTTTTTTTATTATTAGCTTTCATCTTCCAATTCCTAATCCTGACTCTGAAAGAAAAACCAGCCTGTATGTCTTGGCCTATACAGTGAACTGTGGGTTGTGTTTTGTCTCTTTCCCTTTTCAAATCCTGGGCTGAACCCTACCAGCGGTAAGCAAGGTTTGGGTGCTGTGAGTCTGTAATAGCCTTATACAGGTCACATTGGTCTGTACCATGAGACGTGGACATAAAAGTATGTAGAAGGAAAAAGATCAATTTGTCAAAGGCATATTTCAGTTCATAAAATTTGCAGTAACAGGGTGACATTTCAACAGAGGAGGCCACTAGATTAGTTATGGGGCATTTACAGTAGAGGGAGCAAACCTAGAATGCAGTCCAAATACATAAACCACTTATATTCTTAGAGTCCAATTTCATCCAGTTTCTTGCTAACTCTGAATGCATTTCCCAGTAGGAAATATATTTTGCATGCTTTGAGACTCGCCAGCAGGCTCAGGAAAGCCCCTGTCAAGCATAATATATCTGTGCATTTTAAAAATTTATTTTTATTTATTTCTCTGTGTGTGCTGGGGATGGTAGTGCTGGGCTGCACTGGAGCTTCTGTAAGAGCAGCATGTGTTCTTAACCACTGAGCCATCTATCTCTCTAAACCCCTGAATTTTTGTTGTTGCTGTTGCTGCAAAGTCAGGAGTCAACTTTAGTATTTTCTGTTTAGATGGCCCTGGGTAGTTCACTGAGCTTCTGTGAGCATCAGTTACTTATCTATAAGATTCAGAGTAAAGTGTAATGGTGGCACACACCTATAATCCAAATGGTAAAGAGGCTGATGCAGGAGGTTGGTTAAGTGTGAGGCTGACTGGTCGGAGATACTCAAGCAAAACCATGTCTCAAACTCTCCCTTGGGGAGAAAAAAAATCATTATTAGAGAGTTATAGACGTAGGCAACTATTCGCACAGAGAGTTCCACATGGGACTCACAATTCTAACCTTTGAAACCCTAGGACTCTTAGAATATGTGAGTAAGGGAAGTACAAGCAATATTACCTCCATTGTTCTGACTATTCTAGGTTCTAACTTTATAACAAGAAATACAAATTCGCTAGACAGTCATTGTTTTTCTTGGGTGGGAGACAGTGCTTGATACTGAGTCTGCATTTGATAAGTGTTTGCTGAGTGAAGGATAGATGGGCACGTGTATTTCTATAAGACAAGCCATGCAGCCAACCGAAGAGCCCTCCGATACCTGCAGCCTCATCGTGGGGACCTGAGGTCAGAATTTACAGAAACACAGCCTTCTCTTAGAGGATTCTATGGCTGCATAGATGGAACCAACTCTTCTTTACAAAGCCCAATACTTGGAGTCCTAGTTGCTTCTGCTTCAGCAACAGGACCAAGGGCTTCCCACACATCCTGCCACCTTCTGATTAGAGGCTTTTGTAGAGGCCAGGATAGTTGCATGGGGTGCCATGGAGGCACGATCGTGTATGGGAGTGCTTTCTGGGCCCTGCACAAGCACTTCTTCATGTCTAATGAATGTGGTAATCCTTTGTTTGACTCAGTCATAAGTCACGGTCTTGCAAATCTAGGACATGGTGAACACTTCCACCCCTGTGCAATAAAACAAAAGGTATAAAAAGATTTTAAAGGGAATATTTGAGGGCATAGGAGTTAGGTCCCTGGCTAGAGTGCTTACACTGCAATCCTGAGGACCTGAGGTAAGTCACCAGCACCTCCAGCTGGGCATGGAGGCATACACTTATAACCCCAGCTCTGGAAGGCAAGACACTAGCTGATCCCTGGAGCCTGCCATCTGGCCAGTACAGCCTAGGCAAGTCAGGGAGAGGTCCAGTCTTGGAAAAGGAAGGCTGACTAACCTCTGGCCTCCACATGTACAGGAGCATGCAGGAATGTGCACACATGGACATACATGAGAAAGGAAATATATGAAATATGATTACATTTGATTGGTTCAGTGTGAACAGATGCATGCATTTAAAACAATAAAGAGCAAAACCATACATGAGAATTAAGATGTTCATATCGTTCCCAGAAGGGAATGTAAGGTCACACGGCATCAGAGACTTGGATTCATTGTGTTCTGACTTTGGGAATGGACTTGGAGTTTATTTTAACGTGACCCTGGCTTTTCTAATTATAGTCGGTTCTGGTAAAAAAGACTCAGGGTGGAGTCTATCTAAATCCAACTCATCTCAGAAGGCAACACCTTCTGAAGGTCCCAATACTTCGGGAGGTGCTTTTCTTCTTCGTTTTTACCCCTTCTTTTCTTCCGCTTTCCCCCTTAAGCAATGCTTGTTCTCTCCCTCCTCTCTCCCTCCTCTCTCCCTCCTCTCTTTTCTCTCTCTCTCTCTCTCTCTCTCTCTCTCTCTCTCTCTCTCTCTCTCTCTCTCTCTCTCTCTCTCTCTCTCTCTCTCTGCTCCAAGGGCTGACAGCTGGTCTAGTTTTGCTTGGGGACTTTTTCACAATGTGGATTAATCAATGTTATGAACTGGGTCCGTGGGGTTTTGGGAATGTAATTGGTTTCAGATGACACTTTGCTAGTCAATCTGCCAAGAAGCCGAATGTTGACACAGCTGAACAATTCCAGCTGTTTCCACCCACCCCTTCCTCTTTCCCTGGACCCTATAGCCTTTGCCTTTATTTTCCTCTGCCCTCTCTCACTGTGACTTTGCTAAACGAATGCGTTACTCTTCCTGACACCCCTTCTTGCTTTTCTCTAGCCTGGAATGCCACTACTTCCGCTGTGTCTCAGGTCCTCCACCCAGTTTTATTTTCTTGGCTACTGCAGTTTGAAGAAGAGCTGACACTTTTACCGTTGGACTTCCTTGTGCAATCCTCTAGGTTGTTTTTTAAGAGTGCACAGATACAAATTGAGCCTTTGGAAACATGCTGGGATTCTGTGAATGTTTGGTTTCACAACTGGCTGATCAATATCTCTCTCTCTCTCTCTCTCTCTCTCTCTCTCTCTCTCTCTCTCTCTAGCTTTTAATTACTCAAGGCATACCATTGAATAAACAAGGAGGTGGGTCACAGATTGCTTACAGTGGTTCGTCACTATTAGACAAATTTCACCTTGTTTTAAAGAGTTCTTGCTTCTATTTCTTGCCTGTGGAGGGACGGCTTGAACTATCTATGTACCTAATACAATATTTGCTGTCTTATTGGGGGACTTGCAGGTCTTGGGTTAAAGGCCAACAACAGGGCTCTGCTTACCTCAGGTGAATGCAGGCATCCCCCGTAGCTGAGACTCTGTGGGCAGAGTAATCCCAGTCTTCCACTGCTGTCCTATGTTCACTAAGCGGAGGGCCCATGTTTATAGAACAACTGCACAGCCACCCCCTCTGCCTCCCTCTGTAGACTTAGATGCTTGAAGTATGGATGGATTTTCAAGTCTAGCCTAAGATGTCAAAGCGCATAAAACAATCCAAGATGCATCGAGAGAATTTGAAAAAAAGGGGGGGGGGGCAATCGTCATAGTGAATTTTTCTCGATTCTTCCTTCACGTACAAGTGCTGGAGAATGCTGTCAGAGAAACGGTAAATGCTATCAGTCTCCACTGGG
The DNA here is from genome assembly GCF_021556685.1 of Rattus norvegicus. Taxonomy (NCBI): domain Eukaryota; kingdom Metazoa; phylum Chordata; class Mammalia; order Rodentia; family Muridae; genus Rattus; species Rattus norvegicus. The sequence continues at coordinate 77,196,690 of NC_141541.1, forward strand.
TGGAGACTGTCTTAGAGGCAGGGAACAGTGGTCCCCATAAGCAGTGTTCTATAAACAGGGTAGACCTTTAGTCTTCGTTAGGGGTGGACCAAAGTAATAACGTTTATGTAATGATTTAGGTGGTGAAAACATGGGATCTTTCTAAAAGTGGGCATAGTATGCTGAACACACACACACACACACACAGGCTGAGGGGGTAGGGGGGGAGAGAGAGAGAGAGAGAGAGAGAGAGAGAGAGAGAGAGAGAGAGAGAGAGAGAGCCAGCCTATGGACAAAATAATTGAAATTGCATTTGGAGATGAGCACACCCAGGCTTACAGAGACAACCCAGTAGATGTGCCTATACGTCACCTCGGGCACTTTGCACACTGCTTTGACTAAGGCATTGATTTGGTCAAAAAGGAAGACCAAATGCTGAGTGTAAGCAAATGGTATTGGAATCACAACCAAAAGCACCTGCCTGCCCATCTGTCATGTAGACTACACACAGACCAGAACATACGAACAGCCCGAGAACCAAAGACGTTTCGGATGGATAATTAAATTACCCAGCAGATTCGAGATATTGCCAGATTGGGGCAAAGAAATGTACTTGTGCCTCCTATTTTGAAATTTGAGACCAGGTGGATGGAGACTCTATAAAATTATGGGGAGCCATGGACTGAGCTTGGTTTGTCCCCCAAATCGAGCAGCAGTAGCTCCTCATAGGTTCTGAGGGAGGTGTCACAATGAACTGAAGAAGAACACCTGTGTCCAAATGTCTGCCCCTCTGAGTTTGTCTGGCTGCAGATGCTCTGCGGTTCAGCATAGATCCTGATTTTATTACCTGAAAATCTGACAGAAAACATGAAGTGAGGTGGTAACATGAGGCACCACACTTCTGAGAGCACATCACGGTACTTCACGGTTGACGATTGTCGCCGGCAGCATTTCGTGTCATGACTGTAATGGTACAGTGTGACTAGAGCACTTTGAACCAGATGATACAGGTTGAAATTGAAAGGAGTTTCTAAGTTTCGACTAACGAAAAAAATCAATTGTCAACGATACTTATAACTGGAGATACGGGACATCAATCTTTAGCCATTGACACAGAAATCAGAACAGTACCAGCCCTTCCAACAATGCTTCCTTAAATATGGCTACCAAAATTAACAGTGATGTCAGGTCTAACCCTACTCAGTATGTATGCATGTGTATGTTGTCGAGACAGTATCTCATGTAGCCCAGGCCTAGGGCTCATGCCCTTCCCAGCCATAGGCTTTTAACAGTAATTAACACTATCAGGAGTGGATTCCCTCATATATGGTGGGCTTCCAATGCACTCAGACAGAGGTTGGTTCCTCCCATGGTAGCCATGCCAATCTTGCACCAGTGGGTACATCTTGCATGGCATGACAACTGTGCCAACTTTTGAATTACAACATTACAGATACTTTGTAAACTATACTAAGACCTGACATATGTTTTTATTTAAACTCTAGTTGTTTTTGTGGTGTTTGATGTACTGGGAACACTGAGTGATCTGTGCTAGATTCTGTTAGGGGAGGGGCTAGGGAAGACTGATCAAGTCAGGCAGGCAGTGAGGAGGCACCGGAGCCAGGGAGATGGGCTGGGGTGGGGGAACTTGGAGAATGTTTCTTCTTGCTTGGCTGTCTCCTGTCTCAGACTTTCTGGAATTCTACTTCTAGGCCACTAAAGGAGTTGGGAAATCTTGGCCAGTGCTTCTCTTGCTGCCTGATGATGAGAGGAAGCAGAAGCATCTCAGGTCATAGCATGGGGCCTCTCAGCCACCGGCATGTTCTCCGTGTTGATTATCAAAGATTAGTTTTTACATTGTGGACCATTGATGTTAGAGAAAATGGGAGAGGTTGTGAAAACCAGTCTTCAGAGAGACTCACAGAATCAATATGGAGGGGCTTGGCCTACGTATTTAACAAGCCCTCCCAGTGAGTTCATAGTGAACTTGAGTTACTTACAGCCCAGCTTTGAAATGTGGCCTCCCATGCTCCTGTAAGGTTAATGAGAATGGGTCTCATAAAGATGTCTGCATTGCAGGGCACACTGCAAAAATGAAGAAGTGCTGAAATATTTGGCCCTGAGGAGGTATACAGTAAAATCACCCTACATATATCTTGTGTGGAGACTGACTAAATGAATTGTAACTATTCTTCACGGTGATGTGATAGGAGTTGCAGTCATCCCCGTCACAATGAGATGAGATTGTGTTTGGTACCCATTGGCACGCCCTCCCCAGAGACTCAGGGCTAATAACATAATGTAGCAAACTCGACCTGTCTCCCTGTCCTCTATGGTTTATAAGATGTACTCTGTTGACTTTTGCCTCATTGCTCCCTTGGCAGTGACTCGAGTGTCATGACTGGAAGGGGCTGAAATGTCAGTTGGGACATATGTTTGTGCTTCCTTCTGAAGTCAAAGAGAGGCCTTGCAGGCAGCAGACAGCACAGAGCACAGGGAGGTAGCTGAGGTTAGGATTTGATTCCCCAGCATTTACAGTTGTGGGTTGCGCTTGCTCACATTTTATGCCGTAATACCAGTTCATTTTTCCAGGAAACCAGATTTGGGCTTGTCAGGTTGAAAAGCTAGGAACTGAGGATGGAGCCCAGTTGGTGGAGTGCTTTCCCCGTGTGTTCATGAAGCCCTGGGTTCTGTCCCTCCTGTAGTGTAGCCCCAGCACATAGGAGGTAAATACACCTGTATTCCTTATCATTCTCAGCTACAAAATGAGTTTAAAACTAGCCTGGACTGTGTGTATATTTAGTATGTATATTCATTTTGATAGCAGTGTTGACTCTTGATTAAGGGCACACTGTGTACAGGGCCAGTTCCCCCAACACTTTGTACATTTTAGTTATCCATGTGTCCCCATGGTCTCCATGGTCCCCACCATCACTCCATCTGAAAGTAGAAAAGGTGGAGGTTCTAGAAACCTTCAAGGATGTTTCTAAGGATTTACAACAAGTGAACAGGAGACCCAAGACCCCTCCCAGATCTTTCCAAGATGTTATTTCATCCTTCTTTGCACAGTTGATCATGCTGATGAGCAAAAACCTTTTGTATAGCTACAAGGTCAGGTCACCATGAGCCATTCTCCACTTAGATAGTTGGAGATAACAGTTTCTCCAAGTTCAGAGGAAGTTTGCGATTTGGGTTACCCTTGAATCTTCTAGCATGTTCTCAACAGGCCACATCAAAGTGTCCCTGTAGGTGAGTCCAGCAGCTTTGCATAGGTTTGCTTCATAGAAAGTAAGCTAACCCCCATGATGAAGAGTCCGTGTTTTCTATGGGGCCTCTTAGTTACCAGAGGCCCCACAGAGAGGAGTCTTTAAGTCGAGGAGGTTATGTAGCTGGGGGTGCCATAAAGATTTCTGTTTTGATTGGTGGGTATTTCAGGCCAGCTTAGTACTTGTGGCTGTGCTCTGCAGATCGAAAGGCACTAGGGAAAGAATGCAGGTTTGTTTGTTTGTTTGTTTTTCTTTTTAATGATTTTCTAATGATTCCTAATACATTATATAAATATCATTTTAAAATTGCACATATGTGTGTGCATGTGTGTGTGTGCACGGGTGCCAGTGCCAGAGGACAGCCTCAGGTGTCATCTGCAGGAATATCCCCACCTCCTTTAAGACAGGACCTTTCCTTGGCCTAAAGCTCACCAGTTATGCTAAGATGACTGGCCAGCAAGCTCCAGGAATCCCGTGACGCTGCCTCCCCAGGACTGAGGTCACAGGCATATACCTGGCTTTTTACACAGGTGCTGAGAATGGCACATGGGTCTTCAGGCTTATGTTTCTATGGTTTGATAAAAGAAGCGGTGTCCTTAGCTATTAAACTTGGTCATCAGTTTTTCATTTTTTAGGGCCGTGGATCTTAATCTCAGGTGAACCATCCAAGTTGTAAATTTTATCATATTCGAGTTAGCATAACAGATTAGAGAAGGTGCCCATGTAAAATGGGATTGTCTCCCCCACCACATCGTTCATCATCTGTTCTCGGTGAGGAGTGCGGAGGGTCCATAAGCACTCCCACTCAGGATGGAGGTGACTTTCCCACATGGATACAGTTCCTGCTGTGTCTCTGTGTACCTGGGAGAGGAGAGAGTGCCGCCATCATCAGTCACTGTACCTCTGCACACTGAATACATACATTAATAAGCACACAACAGCCGAGTGTTGCTGGGACTTCCTGAAGCTGTTCACCCCAGAAGCAGTGGGCACGAACTCTCTAAGCAGTTACCTCATCTGTTTCCTCTTCCTGAACAACACACTCTCCCTTGTTCTCCCTTGACGGCTTTCATAGCCTGCATCTTTAAACACTTCCCTAAGTGTCTTCCTCTGGGATTTCTTCATCCTATGGGTTCAGCTAGACCCAATGTTCAAAACCCTGGGCTTGGTCACAGTCTTTAGTTGCTGTGGAGGCAATGGCTTGTCTTCAGATAAAAGGATGCTTGGGAACATTGGCAGTAGAGTAGGAGAGAAGGCTCAGAGGATGTAGCACTTGCCATGCAAGCCTGAGGACTAGCAGAATTCAGATCCTTCGAATCCATGTAAATCACATGTGCTAGTATGTATGTTTAATCACGGCACACAAAAGACAACATGAGAGGCAGGGGCAGCAGAATTCTCAGATGCTGCCAGCCAGCTAGCCTCACATACAGTGTAATGTATAATGACAGATCCTGCCTTGATTAAGATGGAGGACTGATACCCAAGACTGTCTTCTTAGGTCCATATACACGCATGCTTCCCGTGTTACTCACACTCATATATGAACACACACACACACACACACATACACACACATACACACACATACACACATACACACACATACACACACATACACACACACATACACACATACACACATATACACACACATATACACATATACACACACATACACACACATACACACACACATACACACACATACACACATACACACACATACACACACATACACACATACACACACATACACACACATACACACACATACACACACATACACACATACACACACATACACACACATACACACACATACACACATACACACACATACACACACATACACACACATACACACACATACACACATGCACACACACATACACACACACACACACACACACACACACACACACACACACACACACACACACCAGTGACCCTTGGGTCAGCCATTGGCTTCATCAGTAGTTTCCTGTTAGCTTGGTAACATTTGTCCAGTATTTACTATACACCAGGTGAGGAGAAACAGATGCATACACCCCCACACTTTTGCAGCTCTGTGCTCAGCGACCAACACACTAGTTTAAATTTCCTCTTAGCTCTTGCCATTGGAACGAGACTATGTTAGCCTGGATTCATTTTAATTTACCTAGGGAAGAATCAACCATAAAATGTTTTAGGGCCAGTGTCTAAGAATACTTCCTGCTTTGGAATTAAACTTTAGGAAGAAGGGAAAGCCAAAGCGGTCGTGTCCTCTCGTTCTGCTGCCCACTTAAGTCATTCCTGATTCATGCCAGCACATGGCAGACATGAGTTTCACCTGCAGGTAAGCACCGCCCACCCACTCTATGATGCCAGCCAGGTTCCATGGGGAAGGAACACAGCCCTTCCTCCCCAAGTCCTTCAGGATGCCTGCTTTCAGATCCAGGCATGACATTTTCGTTGGCTTGGAAGATGGATTCTAGCTTCCATCAATAAAAAGAATGCAGTGGTCTGGCCACTGAAGCATCCCAAGTCATTTTCCCCATGTGCTCCTTGGCATGAAGAAACAGAAAACCCCGTGGGGAGTCCACAGCATCCCAAGAAACTGACAGGAAAGGTGTCCCCAAGGGTGCCTGGGATCTTCTCCATCTCCCCTGCTTTGGGCCTCAGGGTCACCCACACTCCCTCCTTTCTGGAGGTGTGCTAGAGAAGCCCTGCATCCAGGGCCTAATCTGAGGGGGTGTTGTCATGGCAACCACTGGGGACCAGGCCAGGGAGAAGCAAGCTCCTATGGTGTACTGACTTAAGCTGGAACCAAATGAAGAGGGGAAGAGAGGTGAGCCAAGAGGAACATGTGAACTGAGAAGCTGGATGCCAGGGTGCTGGGGGTGTCATCAGGTGCTCACTCTTGCATGGCACAATGTCAGGTGCTAGAGAAGCCCGTGAATCTGTCACTCCCTCTGAAGGCTCAGCTTTCAGTTTCACTCACCAGGTATTTTCCGAGACCCAGGACTGCCTCTTGGACTAGGAAACAAGGATGTCAAACAACAGAGATACGTCCACACCTCTGAGAACCAAGACTTCAGAGGCATTTATCCTGAAGACCTACTTAACTTTAAATAAAATACGGGAGTGTTTTGATCCATTTGAGGGAATTATTTCATTGTCCAAAGTAGCTCTCTTTTTTTTTTCCTGAGTAGAGCTGTTGGATGTCCAAACAATGCCTTTGAATTTCATTTATTCATTTTTTTTCTCTCTTAGGTACTCTATGTCTTACTCTGGTATTCAGGAGGATCCCCCTTGTCAGGGGGACAGGGTAGGAAAAGAAGCGTAGGGGGAAATCTCTCCTATTTTAGCACATATGGCTACCAGGGCACCGTAAGCTTCGATTTCCCAGGAGGAGGAAAGGTCCATGTAGATAGAGATCATGGTAGTGTACCTCATAATCCAGAGCAGATCTGGTTTGAAGAGAAGATGATGCCTTTGAACCCATGTTCTTCCAGAAACATATTTAGTTGCTTAGATAATGGTTTTGTACCAAATAAGTGCAGCTGAAGGGCGCTTCGGGAGGCAGGGAAAGGAAAGTGGAGAGTCACAGTTCAATAATGTGATCGTGGCTGGCTGAGCCTCACTGGAAGCTGCTCTGGGGAGCATCTTGTAGGGAGGGTGCGCTGCAGATGGCCCAGCTGGCCTGCTTCTTAGGGGTTTTTATTCTGGAGACAGGAGTCTTGGTAGTGGAGGGGCTCTATTGAAATAACTGGGAAATAGAACACTCTCCCTCCTCCCCTTCTTCCCCTTCTCTTTTCCTCAACTCCCTCCTCCACCCCCTACCTCTTCTCTTCCTACTATGCTAATGAAGGCAGCCCCCTTTGGTTCTCCAATGGGCAATTTTATATTCTCTCTCTCTCTCTCTGGGGACCCCATTTTCTCAGAGCTTCAGTGTTCTGCTCATTAGAGAGGAGTCAAGTCACTGGGATATATTAGGAGGAAGACTCTATGATAATAACCATGCATTATCAGGCCACCATGGCGGCTGGTCATGGGAAAAAAAAGGACCTTTTCCTGGACCAGTAAAATGACTCAGTGAATTAAGATGCTTGCTTGAGTTCAATGCCCAGGTCCCATGTAGTAGAAGAGGAGAGGTGACTTCTTCAAGTTGTCCTCTGACCTCTATGTGCATATCTGAGGATGACCTTGAACTCATGATCCTCCCATTTTTACTTCCCATGTGCTAGAGTATGAGCATTCTAGGCTGGAGGTATAGCATCAAGCCCAGGTTTGAATCTCAGAGCCTTCAAACCCAATGCCTCTCATCAAGCTTCTTTACCCATAGTGTTCTGTTGCAAGAATTGTATTTATGCTTGGGAAGGATGGATTTTTGATGAAACAGAGCTCGAAAGGGTTATCCCCTTCCTCTCCCTCTTCTTCTTCCTCCTCCTCCTCCTTCCCCCTCCCCCTCTAATTCGATTACTGTTCTTCAGTAAACCTGGGTGAGATACTCAGAAAGCTGTTATTTTTTTTATTGGGTTCCTCCACCCCAGTTTTCTAATAAATAAAGTAGGAAACACACACACACACACACACACACACACACACTCTCACACACACACACACAGTGGACTTTAAAGCTATCCATCATTCGACTGTATACTTCCTGTGGAGCACCCTGTATTGCTTTCCATTGTTATTATATGGCAGAATTACCTACAGACTCCGAATTTCCCTTATCTTTCAGCACAAAGATGCTCCATGGCATGTAAAGAGATGCTCAAGGCACTTGCCTTCCCAACAGAAAATCTCTGATGTGATTCCTATGAGAAATGCTGGCAGGAAGATCACGTTGTGGTGGGGGCTAGAAGTCAGATGTTCGTGTGTGTGCATCTGAAGGCTTGATAGTCAGAAATATCAAGCCCCCCTTTCCTTCTTTTTATCTCACGCTTCCTCTTTGTTGCCTGCATAATGGGGTATACAAAACTGAGTGTGAAGTGTGCTGGAATACCTTCATTGTGTGCAGGCCATCTTGAGTTTGTTGAGGCTCCCTGCTCTCTCTTCCTCTGCCTGTCATGTCTAAGGAGACCTGGCAAGCTGAGATACCCTTGGGTCTTTGTGGGAGAATGCAGAAGCCAGGCTTTTTCGATGAGCTCATCCACCCAAAATGTCACATCATCGCTGCTCTGTTGTCTCACAGTGACTGTGAGAGACACACTCAAAGGTTAATTTTCAAGTCTTGTCAAACATAGATCATTAAAGGTACACACCTTCAAAGCTATCAGGAGCCAAGGGGGACCATGATGCAAAGGCTGTGTGGGCCGAGCACTGTCAGAAAGAAGCTCCTTGAACAGTCCGATCTGGGTATTACATCTCCACTCAGCAGTAGTTGCAGAAGGGATGGACATCTGTCTTTTTATCATCTTTGGAGGCAGGTTTTGGTATCTCTTCCATTCCATTGTGGCATACACACACACACACACACACACACACACACACACACACACACACACTATATATATATATATGTGTGTATATATATACATACATATATATGTGTATATATATACATACATATACACACACACACACACATATATATATACATATACATATATATATATATATATATATATATATATATATATATATATATATATATATATAGTGGCTTTTGTGTTTCTGTTTGTATTTAAATGGGAAATACACCAGATTGAAAGATGGTCCATCTGGTGTCTTTGGCTTTGAGGAAAGCCAGTTTCATCACTTCGTGGTGGAGCTGATGGCTGAGAAACACATGTTTACCCGTAGTCTGGTGAATCCCGTGCCTCAGAAGAGTCCTGGGTCTTGTTTCCTTGGGGCCTAGGCATGGTCAGTGATTGCCGACTTTACTTCAGCTTGAGACACCGGGAAGCTGGGGTCCAGAGCATCTCAGATAGGAATTTTGATATTTCTGCTCAGGGGGTTTTGTTACCATTGCTGTTGAAGTTTCCCTTTGAACACGATATTTATCTTCTCTACATCTCGATTTCTTCCTGTGTTACTAGAATTTTCCTGGCCGGGGAAATGATTCATTGGTAAAGTGCCTGCTGTGCACTGCGAGGACTTAAGTTTAGATCCCCGGCACTCTTCCATGAAAAAAAGTCCTACGAGGGGGAACATCTGTAAACCCGATATCTGGCAGGCTGAGTGCCTTCGTTAGGGTTTCATTGCTGTGAAAAGACATCATGACCAGCACAGTTCTTACAAAGGAAAACATTTAATTGGGGCTGGCTTAAAGTTTCAGAGGTTGGGTCCATTAATATCATGACAGGACACATAGTGGCATGCAGGCGGACAAGGAGGTGGAGACGGAGGTATAGAGTTCTACATCTCTCAGGCAACAGGAAGAGAATGCCACTTTGGGCATTGCTTAAGCATCTGGGATCTCAAACCTGGCCCCTCTTCTTCCAACAAGGCCACACCTACTCCAATAAGGCCACACCCCCTACTAGTGCCATTCCCTATGAGCCTATGGGGGCCATTTTTATTCAAACCACCACTATGCAATAAGTGGATCCTAGATCTCGTGGTCAGTCATCCTAGTTGAAGCATTAAGCTCTAGGTTCAGTGAGATAACTTGCCTCAAAAATGAGGTGGAAGGAATTGAGGGTGACAATTGGCATTGACCCCTGACCTCCTGCACACAGGATAGCCCATCCCTTCTACGGGCGTACATAGGAACACATATATACTCTCACAGAAAATAAAATCAAGCAAAGTTAATTTAAAGAATGTGAATCTACCTAGAGCTAGGCAGATACCTCAGCTTCTTATGCAAGCACAATAACCCGAGTTCAGTCCTTAAAAAAAATCTAATTGAAAGCCAGGCATGGGGAGGCATACTTGTAATCCAAGAGGAGGAATAGACAGGTAGATTCCTGGGGCTCACTGGCCCACCAGTCTGCCTGGTGAGTTCCAGGCTAATAAGAGACCCTGTCTAAAAGTTCAGGCTTCACCGGGAATGATACCAGAGGTTGTGTTTCGTCCTACACACACACACACACACACACACACACACACACACACACACACACACACTCGCGCCTGTCACATAGGCTAATTGAAGGCTTCAGCCATAGTATCTATCCTTAATGCGTTTTATTTTTCCCTTTAAATGAACTGAAAACTGACAACTACTTGTGGTGGGTTTGTTTCTTACAAAGAGCAGGGGGTTCCAAGCTGGCGTGTTTAATGAAAATCTAGTTTTCAATAGCGGCAGTTACCTTGAACAAACAGGAGCCGCAGCCTCCTGTGAAGGAATCTCACCTGTCAAGAGACATTAATCTGCCGTGAGGAGTGGAGGCTAGGCGCTGTGCTTAATTATTTAAAACTATTTTTTTTCTGAAAACATTTCTCAGACCACGCTGGCTCCCTTTGTTGCCTATGGACATTGGCAGTGACAATTTGTGCTTTTGCTGACGTGGTTCTAAAGATACAGGAGAGGAATGTGGGTACATGATCAAAGTTCGGGGGTATTGTGATTTTTCTGCCTGCATGTTTTGCAGAAAATAGTTGCTTGGAAAATTCAGATGAAGCTCTGTGTGGTGTGTGTGTGTGTGTGTGTGTGTGTGTGTGTGTGTGTGTGTGTGTGTGTGTGTGAAGCTGGTGTAAGTCTCAGGCTAAGCCTGTGTGTGTGTGTGTGTGTGTGTGTGTATGTGTGTAGACATGTATGTACATGGATATAAGGGTATATACTTCCCTTCCTTGGCATGAATATTTGTGAAGGCCAGAAGTCAAAGTGAGGTATTTTTCTTAATTGATTTCCACCTTGTGTTTTGGGATGGGGTCTCTCACAGAATTTGAGGCTTATGGAATCAGCTAGACTGGGCAGCCAATGACCTCCAGAGATCTTTCTGCTCGCCCCCCCCCCCAGCACACCAGCAGTATGGTTATCAAGCCATGTCACCATACTTGACAGTTTTATTTGGTTCCTGCCAATCCAAACTCAGGTCCCGATAGTTTTGTAGCAAAGAATGTGACCAATTCAGCCATCTCTGTGTCTACCAGATGAACCTTGTGAAACGCATTGTTCTTTCTGCAGTCGAGTCTATATTAGTGAACCTAAATTTGACCCTGGAGACGAGCTCAACACCTGGAACAACTTTATTAGCCAACATCTGCAAGGTGATGTTGCCAGGTGGCCAGTGAGCTGGTAAGGCGAGCAGGACCAATATGTTCTCTGTGGAAGGAGTGATTTTCTGCTACACAGGCAAGGAACTCTGTAAATATTAGCCGTGGAAGGAATACCAGTCCTTACACTGGCCACGGTCACTTAGTAAAGCCGTGCACATTTACCTCATAAACTACTGGTAGGGAAGAGGCTCATGAAAACTGATTCTTAAACCATATTAATGTCAAACTTCCCTAGAGAAAGGGTAGATTTGCACTTCCAGTTCAGAAAGGTGCAACTGAGGGAGACGGTCAGGCAGCAATGTCGGCCACTTTGTGGGTAAGCTCAGGTGTGTGCAAGACTGCCGTAGGCAGTAAGAGTTAAAGGGTGTGAGAGAGAGGCAGGCTGTCTCGTTTGATGGAGTTAAATCTACATTGCTCATCTGACCCAACTGCTCAGAAGCCATGAGAGTGTTTAAAACAATATGCTCGCCAATAGGAAAGAAAATACACTCATCAAAGAGGCTTCATCAGTCACTGGGTCCTCTTCCTCAGTTTCTAAGTGAGAAGGCCCAGTTCTTTCCACTTCTTGGCGAGGATGTGAGCTACAAGCTCTGTGGGGTGTGTTATTAATGTCCTGGTGCTGAAGATTTAGCCTAGGGTCTTGCACATGCTAGACAGTCTACCACTGAAACATACCCTTTAGCTCTCTTTTCCTGTCTTTGATACTAAGTGGTGCAGGCTGGCCTTGAACTTAAGATCCATCTATCTCAGCCTCTGGAGAAGGTGAGATGACACACCCACTTTGGATGTGCCTGACTGAGTCGTGAGTTCCAAGCCTGACCCTTACCCTTCTCATTGTTTTTTTTGTTGTCCTGTGGTCTTCAACTAAGAGAAGACATCAGATCTGTTTGCTTCTTGGGATGTGGCGCCTGTCTGTACCAATGCATGTTGCTGTGCATCTGTGAGAACACTCGTGTGGAAAACAGAGGTTCTGAGCAAAATGGTTCCCTCCCTGCCCTCTTCTCTCTTCAAACATAGCCTGGTATGTGTGAGAGCAACCACTCAGAATGAAGATGCTGACAGCCTCCAAACATCCCCTCTGCAGGTTTGCATCTCTCTCCCATTTTTCATCCTCAAGACAAATTCTTCAGACAAAAGTACGGTTTTCCAATCCTACCCACAAACCAGCAGCATAGGGATAAAAATGAAATGGGGTCTATTTGATTTTGAAAAGTTTCCATTTAAAGAAAAGGACAGATTCAGCTTTCCTGGAAAATGACCGAAATAAAATGTCTCCGACTTTGCTTTTCCATGAGGACTGGATTCTTCTAAAGGAACCTTCCCTAAGAAATGCCACAACACATATATTCCACTAAAGGAACAATTGCTAGGGGGACAAATGAAGCCTAAATCGCCTTCATTCTACTGGCATCAAAAAATAACTCTCAGCTGTGTTTTCTGTCTGTGGCACCTTGCAAAGAGAGAAGAGTTTGATTTCCAGGAGACATTCTGGAAGACTGTGCATCCCTGGCTTTGAGGCTGACGCGCTACCTCTTTCTTGGGTCTCTGCTTTTCTCTGGACACCAGATCTACAGCCAGAGGTGGTCAAAAGACTCACGAGAGTCGGCCCTGAATCAGGCATGAGTGAGCCATGGAGCTGCACGGTGGCTGCACAGAGCTGGGCATGGCTTTACCCCTGAGCGTCTTCTGCACTGGAGGGGTTACCTGGGCTAGGCCTAATTATGTCTGAATGGGATGGGGTGAGAGAAGAAAATCTAGAGTCTGTATTCAGCATGAACCACTAGGCCACCATCCAGCCTCACGGGGAGGAGGACCAAAGCCAGATTTTTGTATTTCAAAAAAAAATGTTTTTGCAGCTGACAGCTGTATGCGAACAGTCAGAGTTCTTTGCAGTGAACATCTTAAAATATGGGAATCAAGATTATTGGTTTTGGGTGAAAACCAAGAGTTTGGAACTACAGGATTGGTTGTTACAAGGGCAAAAGTGGGAGGGGTGGATTTGGCTGAAACTTTGAGCATAGAAAGAAATAAAGGATTGTGAAATGGGTAGTCTTTGCCTGCTTAGGGAACTATTTATATAGTCTCCTACAGCTTAGGCCCAGAGGCACTTGTAGGGCATTAGAGTCATGATGTCCCTTCCATCCCTACAGGGAAGGAGAATGTGGAATGTTGCTTCTGCAGTACTCAAGCTGGCCCCAGCCTCTCGGGTGGGGTAGAGGCTGGAGGCTTTAGCAAACAGTACCACCTCGATTTGCTCTTGTTCTACAGGTACACTCTAGAACGTCAGTCAGAAGAATTGTGGCAGGGCTGGGGAAGTGTCACAGCCAGGAACGTGCTTGTTGAACAGGCATGGGGTCCTGGGGTCACACCCCTCAGATTCATGTCACAAGCTATACCCTGCTGCTTGTACATGTAATCCCATGGCTGGGGAGCCAGAGACAGGTGGATTTCAATAGCTCATTGGCTGGCCAGCCTAGCCAGTCAGTGAGCTCCGGATTCAGTGTGAGACCTTGTTTCACCACGCAGGAGGCAGAGGCAGAGGCAGAGGCAGAGGCAGAGGCAGAGGCAGAGGCAGAGGCAGAGGCAGAGGCAGAGGCAGAGGCAGAGGCAGAGGCAGAGGCAGAGGCAGAGGCAGAGGCAGAGGCAGAGGCAGAGGCAGAGGCAGAGGCAGAGGCAGAGGCAGAGGCAGAGGCAGAGGCAGACAGGTCTTTATAAGTTTGAGGTCACCCTGGTTTCTATAATGAATTTTAGGCCAGTGATGCTCTGCCTCTAATTAATTAATTAAGAAGGTGGAGAGGGATAGAGGAAGACACTGGACACATGTGAACGCTCATACACGCATGGCCACATACAGGCACAGAAGTGCAACATTCTCAAACAGAGACAACTAATAAAGGAACTCGAAGTCTGGCAACCACCCTCCCATGCACACAAAATATTAAACAAAACAATATTGTGCCCTGCAATCTGGAATGTTTCCCATGGAGCAAGTCCAGACTGACATGTCCAAATAAGCCATCATTGACCTGGTGGAGCAAATCCAGTTTCTGAAACTGTGGTCTGATACATGTGGCTCCCCTTCCAATCCCCTTCCCCACCCCCCCGTTCCAAGGCTTTCTGTCCTAAGAGAAGCCCCAGAGTCACCATTCACTTCAGGAGCTTGGATAAAGCAGTGTTAGAGGGCCGAGGAGCTGGCTCGCTGAGTTAAAGACTTTGCTGTACATGCATAAGAAACCCTGAGTCCAAACTGCCAGCACCCAAAGAATCCAGGAAAGGTTGAAGAATCAGGAGGATTGCTGGGACTTGCAGGCCACCAGCCTAGCTGCAGATTGAATGAGAGACCCTGTCTCAAGGAGTGTAGCAGAGAGTGACAGAGCAGGACACCTGATGCCCTCCTCTTACTTCTGTGCAACACACACACACAGAGAGAGAGACAGAGACAGAGACAGAGAGACAGAGAGACAGACAGACAGACAGAGACAGAGAGACAGAGAGACAGACAGAGACAGAGAGACAGAGAGACAGAGACAGACAGACAGATTAGTGTTACTCCTACAGTCAATATGACCCTCGGATAAACAGCAGCGCCTTTGCTGTGCCAGCATTTATCAGTCCCCTCTCAACGTTTCTCGAGGCTTACAATACCCTTCTGCTCCTCACTGCGTTCTAGTCAACGATGAGTAGATGAGGGTCTGGGCTCAAGAGTTACATTTGTTAACTTCTGCCATGGGGCTGGAGGGCAGACGCTTCCTAGGCACCCTGACAGCTGCGTGCTGGGAGTCAGTGAGTGCGCACTTCTGTTTGGTGAGGGAAGGAGACAGCAGATGTGGGAGGCCACAGACTTCAGGGTACATGATAAACAGGGCTGTGAAACTGCTATCGGGCTTGCCTTACAAGCATGGGGACCCGAGCTTGATCCCTAGAACCCAGGTTTTTCAAAGCTTAGTGTGGTGGCACATGTCCTACTGCAGGTGGTGGCAGGAAGATCCCTGAAGCTCGATGAGTCCCAGGCCAATGAAAGACCCTGTCTCAAAATATAGGGTGAAAAGCTCTTGAGGAATGACACTGAAGAGTGACCTCTACACAGAGATGCACACGTTACACATGCAGAAAAGAGGGGATTGAGAATAAGGGAAAAGAGAATAAGGAAACAGAAAGGAAGGAAATGAAGTAAAAGCAGCAGGAGGAAGGGGGGAGGAAGGAAGGAAACAGCTAATTGACATCATAATAGGATAAGAGCAAAGGTCCAAATGCTGTCTGGTCTTGACCAAAAGGGAGATAGAGAACTATGGATTTTCGTATTTCATAGCAGTTAGGAGACTCAGCCTCCTCCCTCTCAGTTGGTTCTTGTCCTCTACAGCTTGAGGGAATGGTCAGTGCAGCCTCCAGGAGGGTTTCAAAGCCAAGTCCAAGATTTCAGAGCTGCCCCATAGAAAGGCTGCCCCAGCACGGCAAAGACTAAGCCACCCTGAAGCCTTTGCCACTGTCATCGGGAGGAGAACAGTACAACCAGGCATCACTAGGTGGCATAGCTGCCTTGGCGTAGTAGTCTCCTAAAGCCACGCTCATAACTGCCACGGGATGCTTTGATCATGTGCCTGAAAGAGTCTTGGTGATGACCTAGGCCAAGATGGTCAAGAGGAAGATTCCATTAGCAGAGAGCATTCTGGGATGTCTTAAAGAAGTGATTCTAGTCA
Source organism: Rattus norvegicus (assembly GCF_021556685.1). NCBI lineage: Eukaryota > Metazoa > Chordata > Mammalia > Rodentia > Muridae > Rattus > Rattus norvegicus. The sequence continues at coordinate 77,212,789 of NC_141541.1, forward strand.
GTAAGCACCTGTCTGCCAACATCCTTCCTGCCCTGGCCACTGCTGAGTAGACATCAAGCCTTCACATTGAATTCAGTACATCACAAGGGTCTGTTCAGCCGCCCCCAGACCACAATTCCCATCCCTCTCAATATATGTGACGTGTTTTAACATTCCTCCCTTATCTTTGCCAGTTGTAATGATAATACAACTTTGTATTTATAAAGGAACCATACACCTCCCACCCCTTGGGGTCCTGTCATTCCCAATTCATAAGAGCCTCCCTGTGAGTGGTCCAGCCTCAATGCCAGCCGGTTGCTGTGTTATTTTGCTGAGTGGTTAGTCAGTTTGTCCGTCAGGGTCCTCAGGAACAACAGAACTCAAACAATAAATATGCTTTTAAAGGGAATTTATTAGATTGACTTATACCGCAAGGCCTTGGTAGTCAACCCAGTAGCTGCTTAGTCCAAAAGCCAGATGCCCCTGCCTCCACTACAATCTGGCTCTGAAACCTGAAGGGTTCTTGGAGAGACACTGGTCTTCCATGCATGTTGAATGGCCAATTAACTGAGTTTTAATGTCGGCAAAGAATGATGGCAGTGGCAACAGCAGCGGCGGCAGCGGCAACAAGATGCCACCAGGGTAGACAAGGCTGTCAGCACAACATGAAGGCAAGCAGGCCAAAAAGCAGCCCCCTATTTCCCCTCTGTTTTATCTGGGCTGCCACCAGAAGGGGCTGCCCACATTCAGGGTGAGTCTTCCCACTTCAGTCAAAGGATCAAATAATCCCACATGGCTCCCTGAGGGATCCAGTTAAGTTGAACCTAGTTTAATCATCACAGTTCAAAAGCATGGAGTGAGTGTCCGAAATTAGAGGGTGCAACTTTTACTGACGCCCATAGGATAGTTGTCTCGCTAGCCACCTGACACTTCAGCAGATGTGCAGAAGCCATCGAAGCAGGATCCACTGGTAGTCTCCTGTTCGTGACTTTACTCAGTGCCTGTTTTATTTTGATAACCAACTCAAGCCTTGGTTTCATTGCCCATGGCCTGGGGTGACAGGGGCAACTATGTCATTGTGGTGAGAATCTATAGGGAGTCTTTGTATGAAGCAAGTGGGATGGTGCCTGACACCTAAGAGCACCATTGACAAGTCCACCTTGATGTCCTCGCCTCAAAAATCATGGCAGCTGAGGCTGACCCCGGCTCTCTGGGTCTAAGCCCACATGGGTTTTATTCAACCTGACCTTTATGTTCTTTCTACTAAGCCTGCTTCTTCCTCTTACTGCTTAAAGTGGGCCTCCCTAAACTTCTTCACTTACAACCCATTTCCAACCATGAAATGTTGTAGTTGACCCTTGATACCATATAGAGTAGGTATGCATATTGAACATTTACTGAGGATGAATTGTAAAGAACTTTATTTTAATATAATTATCGGGGGGCCGCTCATGAGGCTCGGTTGGTACAGTGGTTGCCTAACACGCACAAAGCCCTGGCTTCCATCCCCAGCGTTGAGTGAAAGCTGGAGGTGGTGGTGCCTGTCTGTGGTCTGCTGCTAGAGGTGGAGGCAGGAGGATCAGATGTTCCAGGCTATCCTTAGCTACATAGCGAGTTTGAGGCCAGCCTGGGCTACATAAGACTCTGTCATAAGACAAAGCTAGAAAAGAAGTATTGGCATACATACAGTTTTACCATTTATTTAAAAGTAAAGTGTGTTGCATTTCATAAATTTGCACACCAATGAGGTGGATGTTCTTCTCTATTTTTGCCTAAGCATTGAGTCTTGGCTGCATGTTGATACTGCAGAATAGGCAACATTTTCTGTGTCAATCAGAGTTATTGTGTATTTTGGTTTATAATCATCAATGGGCCACTCCTTACATGAAGATGTAGTGCAAAGGTGAAAAAAAAGAATGTTGTAGGCTCTTTCAGAAATGGTTAAAAGTTCTGCCTGAATCCCAAGCTGAAATTCACTGAGCGACTAGATTTCAATGAAACTCTAGTCATCAGCTCAAGTCGAAAATTTTAAAATCAAACATTCTAAAGTTGTGTGATCCAAAGACTTACTAATTTAATACTCATATGCTGAGGAATGATGAAGAAAATATTGAGTCTGTGTTTTCAGTAATAAAACAGGATGTTTCTGTAAGAGCAAAAAGTTTCCCATGTACAATAAAAACACTGCTGTCATAACTTGCAGTCGTCTTGAATCTTAGCCCAAGTGTTCAGGCAGTAGTAAGGTTGGGTAATGTAACATAGGCTAGTGCCACCAGAGATACTATGGATGCGTTACCTGTTGGATTTTGAATTAGCTTTTCTTTGGCACAAATTTTGAAGCCTTTTAATGTTACCAGATGTTTCATGACCCTGACATCCATTATGGTACCCCATGTGGTTCATGACCCAGAGTATAAGAAACCAGGGTTTCCAGTACCTGCTGCCACCCAGCTGCCCCAGCCTTGAGTTCTTTTTTATGCATGTACTTTCAAAGTAGTTCATGAACTCCTTGGAGACATAGATCCCATATATGAAAGTGCCTTTTTGGTCCATTGCTCTTAGCCACTTTTCTGGTTAGGACAAAACACAGGATAGTAGCAATTTGGGGGAAGGAAAGGCTTTTATCGGCTCACAGTGTTAGAGTACAGTCCATCCTGGTGAGGAAGTCATAGGGGAAGAAACATGAGCAGGGAGATGAACCCTGTGCTAGCTCACTCTCTCCGTATACAGTCCAGCACCCTAGCTCATGGAATGCTGACACCCACACAGAAAGGTCTTCAACCTCAATAAATCCAGTCTAGGGATTCTCTCACAGGGATGCTCAGACCTTTGTCTCCTAGGAGGCTCTACTTCCTGTCAGGTGGTAGGTATTAACCTTTACAATTGTCAACATGCTTTAAGAGATTTCTTCATTTAGCTGCCAAACACTGTGTACTAACCCAGGGGAGATTCTCAAGGCTGGCTTTAGAAGTTTGTTAGAAGTATTCCTTACTGATGGGAACTGCTGGGGCTTACACCCAGGGTTCTAGCTACACGGTGACTCCCTCCTGGAAAAACACACACTGAGAATAAGGTAGGTTCCCTAAACTGTGTTCAACAGTGCAGCAACTGCCCATTGCTTTCTGTCAAGGAAGGACCTGAGTTCTTTCTGTTCACCGATCTTCCATTGGATGCTTGAGCAAATGAAGCGCACCCTCACAGACATGTACATAATTAAAAATAAATCTTTTTAAAAAGGTGTCTGCATTAGACTCCACAGACAAAGTTTTGTAACCCCAGCTACGAGAGATGACAAAAGATGCATAGGACTCCTTACTGTGGGTTTTGTAGACCAATGAAATAGTGAACTGAGTCCTGGTTTGGATGCTTTTAACCTCTGAGCACTCATTACCTTACTAAAAGCTCTGAGAAGTCCTGCTGCTTAGCAACACGTTTAACTTTATTTAACTTACACTCTCCAAACCACTACCAGCATGGAAATCGGTTTTGAAGCATTTTGATTAAGAAGCCACCTGTAGACCAGTAGTTAGAAATGCTGGATTTGAGGGCATACACTCCACGAAAGCTAAGCTTGATGTACTTCTTAATGGTATCGTTGAAAGTGTTGTCTGAGGACATGGCTTTGCACGGAGACTGACTTCTGCAACTTCTTCATCTGGGTTCCTGAAATCACTCAAGGTTGCATCAGGACCAGCCTTGTGTGTCACACGTGAGCAGGGTGATGTTAGAGGAGATCCTTTCCTGGCCTCAGCTCTGGACTGAGCTTCGATTGCACTGGCATTCGTTTGGAGTTGTGTGGTTTAATGTATCTGTGTCCTCAGCAGCTGTGCCAACCTCCCATGACATCCGCTTTAACCATCAGAATCATGCAGTTCTCAGGAAGCAAGAAAATAGTGCCAAGGACACTCTCTGTGGTCTCCCCCAAACTCCAACACTGACATGTCAGGTCTGGCCAGCTTCAGCAAAGTGTTCAGACCTACAAGGTGCCTCCAGGGATACTGCTCAGAAAGGCTGTCTCTCTCAGTGGCGAGCTTTTAGAAGTAAAGACCAAGGGATGGAGAGTTGTCAGTGTGATGGAAAACAGAAGTGAAAGGTGATGTGGGAGAGGGTCAAAGGTGACACTGTGCTCTACCAGACCTAGGTTTTACTGCCCATGCGTGCTGTGCACTTGAAGAATGGAGGCCTCCAGGGAACCGCACACCCTCCACTCTCTGCGAGCTCTTATTCAAAACCTCCATTTGGAGCTGGGGAGACAGCTCAGTTGACAAAGTGCTTGTCATACACAAGTGAAAACCCAGGTTTGATCCCCAGAACCCAAACAGAAGAGCCAGGCTTGGTGCCATGTTTGTAATCTTGATGCCACAGAGGCAGAAAGGAACAGTTCTCTGCCTGGGGCTTGCTGCCCAGTCAGCCTAACTCACTTAGCAAGTTCCAGTCGAGTGAGACAACCTGTCTCAAACAGCAAAGTGGGTGGTTCTTGAAAATTTATTCTGGAGGCAGACCTTTGGCTTCTGCATGTATTCCTGCATGTACACGTACCCACCACATGCCCTGGCATATACACATGTATCTGCACACATATGAACATGTACATCTATGGGCATAGGCATGTGTGTATACACCTGTGCATCCATACACACACAAATCTTCTGTTGGGATCCCCACTCTCACTAGGATTGGTCCTGGTCTGATTGACTGAGTCAGTTAGTTCTTGATGTAAGAAATTTTGAAAATTGTGCATGTCAACAGTTGTTCCTGTAAGCTCAATAATCAGACTGGGTTGGCTGTAAGATCCAAGATGGATGCTCAGAGGCTTCTAGGACTGGGGTTATAGTGAGGAGACCCATGTACAAGGGTCGTTTCTCTTTATGGCTCTTCACCAGTAGCAGACAATCTGCTTCCAGAAGAACCTCTGTGGCCTTGTGGGGCTACTCGTGTCCCTGTGTCGCAGCTACTCAGAAACAGGAAACCAGGACACAGTGTTCAGCTCCCATTTCCTGTTCTAAAGTGGCCACTGGGGTAAGTGAAATTGGATAAGCGAGGGACTAGCTATCACCGGCTTCTGACTCGGAACATACTGAGGGGATCTGTATAGAGTTTAGCCAGCAAGATGGCTTAACCGCACGTTATTGTCAGCATTACTGAGTTTCCAATGGAGCGGCACGTGAGAAGACGAATGTGGTTCAATCTAGAGCACACACTTTAGCCTTGTATAGATGTGTATATATTTCTCAAAGCCCTGTCTAAGTGATGCTAAGTAAGCATTGGGATCTTCTGCCTCTGGGGAAGTTTTGAAGTTGCTTGTTCCAAATACTGTAGGTACAGGAAACCTGATGGGCTGGTTCTATCCTGGAAAAGGAAACAGGGACCTCAGGCTTCTCGCTGATTTGTGTCTTTGTATTTTGCAGTACTCTCAGTACCTTTGTTCTGATTTATTTCTCCAGAACGAAGTGAGTGGTAGTCCAAAGAGGTGTCCCGCTTGCCCTGCTGAGGAAGAGAATGCATAGCAGCTGCAGGTACCCAGCCATCTGGGACATCTCTCTCGTCTTGATGCATTTTACGTTAAACTTGCAGAAGCCCAAGCTTTTTGTTTTCCCTTATCAGGACAGAACAGAACAGAACAGTCTTCCTTTGAAACATTTCAAAAGTCAGGAGATAGACTGAGGAGGCCTAGGCATGAGGAACTGAGTTCAAATCCCTGAGCAATGTGAAGAGCCTGGTATGGTAGTGTGTATGTAATCCACAGACCAGGAAGCAGAGAAGGAGGATCCCTGAGATGGGTCAGCACCAGTCTATCTAGATTCTGTGAGAGATCAAAACAGATAGAGAATGATAGAGGAAGATACTGGAGTTGACTCTGGGTCTCCAAACATACATACATACATACATACATACATACATACACACACACATACATGCATACACACACACATGCAACATGTATACATACAACACACATACAACACATACTACATACAACATACATATACGCATCATACATACATGCAACATGCATACACACTACATACATCAACACACATACTACATACAACATACATACAACACACATATATACATCATACATGCATAATATATACATACATACATACATACATACATACATACATGGATGCTTATTCCCCACACACACATACACACAAGAGGAAAATAAAAGTGAGGATACAAGTCTGTCCCCCAGTAAACCTGTTGTCACATAGTACTTTGTTGGAAAGCCTTCTGTGGAATACCTATGTCATGTGCCAGGAAACTAGAACTTCAGGTCCCTGAGTGTCAGACGTGTTGACCTTCAGAGTCCCTCATGTGATAACATCATAGAAGATCCTTTGTGCCACTCAAGTCAGGTCTGTAGGATTTATCCACACATGCCTTATAGAACCAATGGAAAATGTCACCACAGGGCTCACATCAGAGGTGTCCAGAGTATGGCTGGTGGCCCTTGAATTTAAGAGGTGAAGAGCTAGCTGGGCAGCTGGCTCAGTCAATCTGTGCTTGCTGTGTAGGCATGGAGATATGAGTTTGATCTTTAAAAATCCATGTTTTATAAGAAATTGCAGTGTGGTGGTATATAATTATGAGTCTTAGCCGGGGGAGGAGGAGATAGAGGAGCCCTTAAAGCTCCATGGCAAGTCAACCTAGCCATGTCAGAGGGCCCCAGGCCATTGAGAAACCCTTAGTGTCGAATGCAGAGCCATCTTGAGCAACTGCTACTCTGGGAGAAGAGTCTAAAGCTTGCAAATATCACTTCCACTTGACAAAACGTGCTGCTTGCCGGTAGACTGACTCTGAGTTCCTTTGAGAGCCCTTGTTTTTCACCCAAGCAGTCTTCAAGTCAGAAGAACCTGACCCGGAGTTCACAGGAGAAGCTGTTCTTTGTCCTTTGTGAAGGGCTTTTGGACTCCATGTGACCATCTTGCTGGCTCATTTCCCTTTGGTCCTGTGTACTAATCACCCATGGCTTTGTTGATTACTTTGAACTGTATTGAGCAGCACCAGGAAAAGTTCTCCAAGCACTCCTATCTCCGTGACTGCCCCGAAGGAACCCTCTGCAGCTCACACAGGGAGAACGCCAATCTTCTCCAACATGGCAGCAAGGCAGGCAGGTGACAGGGACACACTGGTCCTTATAACCAGTTCCTCTCATTTTTCACTAGAGGATCATCAGTGAACTAAAACTTGCTGGTTTTCTCCCTAAGCTTTCTGAGAAGGCCAATCCCTTGCTCACTTATAGTTAATGGGATGTTGACAGCATTTTGCCAGAACAGGAAAGAAGAAGGAAGTCGATCTGGCCCTACAGCAACTCTCCTCCTTCCTCCTGTTAATTGAAAGAGAAAAGCATCCGAGACAGACCTTCCATGCTCCTGGACCCCTCCCCCTTTTCTATACATACTGAGCTTCTGGACCAAGATTCCCTCTCGAGTCCCACCTCCTCTGACTCCCTGATTCCTCGAGTTCAACCGCTTTTCCTGCCTGTCCCCCACCACCCCTCCAACTCTCCCTGTGATAAAATGTGGGATGCTGGAGGCTGATGTACGAATCCATTGCCAGAAGACAGTTCCCAGGACCATTCCCCACATCCCACATCATCCTTTCCCCCAGGTCTTTGCTTATAAATAGCACACCAGAACAATGGACAGATATTTTGATCTGCTGAGGATTTTTGGTGTAGGAAGGAGTGACATGGAGTGTTGAGCAGAGAAACTTTTTTGGATATTTGGTATGTCAGAGCCTTCAATATGCCTGTGGCCCAGCCTTCCCTTGGTCTGGCATTTACCTCTGCTGTCTGCCCTGCTCTGACATCATCTCCTGTATACTCCTTGCTCCTCCTTGGATGCTTTGGGTAGGGAGGATTCCAGGAGAAACCACTGGTCCATTGTATCTTCCTTTCCACTTCTATTCTGGTCTCAGCCTGGTTTTGCCCCTGTAACCTTGAAAGACTTCATCCTTTCCACCTCGGCGTCATAAACATTGTTTACAGTTCACCTGTGTTTATAGCTGGATATTTATAACCAGTGGGTGTGGAGAGGGTCCTAGGATTCCAGGTTCTAAGTTCTAACCTGCTCTCATACATTTCAAGGACCACATTGCCCCAAGGACTGATTCTGTGGGCTGCTAAAATGAAAGGTGATTAATCTGGCAAGAACATCAATATTAATGACCTGAAAAGAGAGCCAGGACAGGCCAGAACCTTTCCCCAAGGGCCTTGTGTACAGCGACTTTCTAGACATTACTGATTTATTCATTGGACAAATATTTATCACGTGCCTCCTGCATACAAGTGAAGCACCTGAGTTCCTTGGGCAGTGTTTCTTGAACGTGACTGTGCAGGCAGGACGCTTGGGGTGAGGGGGCTGTTAAAGGCTGGTGCTGATGCTGTATGTCTGGGTAGACCTGAGATTCTACATTCCTGTCAGGTTCCCCACAAACAGCAGTGCTTCCACAGATCACATCATAGTTGGCAAGAGTCTAGACCAGTGCTGCCAGGGGGAAGCATGGTCTGGGTCACTCATCGCAGACACACACATGGTTTTCAATATTGGAAAGGCCATATGTAAAGGAAGAGTAACCACAGAAATGGCTCCATGGACAAATTGTTTGCCATGCAAGTGCGAAGATCAGAGTTCAAGGCCCCACAAACCTTGTTAAAAACAAAAGGCCTGGCAGGCATGGTATCCTGCCTGTAATCCCAGTACTGTGTAGGCAGAGGTAAAGGGTCCCCAGGGTAAGAGCTATATCGATTAGCCATATTGGCAAGCTATAGGTTTAGCAGGACATTGCTTTGGTAAATAAGATGAAGACGGATAGAGAAAGAAAACTGATGTTAACTTCAAGCCTACACACGCACGCACGCACACATGCACACACACACACACACACACGCGAGTGCATGTGCGTGCGTGCATGCGCGTGCGTGCATGCGCGTGCGTGCGCGCACGTGTGTGTGTCTGTGTGTGTATGTGTATGTGTGTGTGTGTGTGTGTGTGGTAATACCTGGGCTCCCACACATAACACATACACACATACACACATGCGCACACACACACACAGTACAAAATTAAATTTTTAAAAAAAAAGGATTAGGTGGAGAGCATTTTGAAGATCTGTTGGTTTACTCTCTAGTTTACCGAAACCACAGCAGTAATGTGCCATCAGAAGGAACATGTTCAGATTTTCACAACCTGGCATCACTTTGCAAGTATCTGCTTTTTGCTTTGGATATGGATGCATTCAAGATGCTCTGTGACTTCACATAGCCATGTACTCACGGAGTCCATGTTACTGACTCATGGCAGGTGATGTGGGAAAAATGACTCTGAGAGAAGTAGAAGGAGGCACCAGGGGCCTGGTGCTACAGCTCAGGGCCACGTGGTTGCCTTGGTAGAGGAGCATCTTCAGACTCACAAAGGTGAGGCCAGATAATTTCCCACACCCCTGTGAATGCTGAAATGAAATTCTCAGCTCTAAGCCAGTGGCTTGCCAGTGGGTCATAAATTCTTTTCCATCCCATTCTAAAGTCAAATGGCTTGAAAATGCACAGGTATACTAGAGAGGTGTCTTGGAGAAAACCCTGCCCAAATGTGTGGTATCCCTTTCACGGTTCTTTCTGAGATCAAGGCCTCTGAGCAAAGCTGAGCTGTTGGCATCATGTCCTGGCTTGGGTGTGGCAGTGTATACTCTGCACTCTTTTTCATTGGGAGAAGAGAAGAGGGAAGAACCATCAGAGAATGGGGACCCGCTTATATGACTTGGGTTAGAGATGCACAATAACCAGATTTTTTTACTTTTTTCTCCTGCATTCTTTTTCATTCCCCACTATTGGTCCTTGGTGCTTCTGTACACACATTAGAAGGTTCTCTATCTGTGCAGATGGGACTTTGGAAGCCATCACACAAAGCAGCCGTGGAAATGTCAAGAACAGGCATAAAGATCGACCACATTTCCATGGTTTTCTGGAATTGGCTGTGATGTTGGGCCTGGGATCTCAGTATTGGCTTGCTCTCTGAGAATTGCTGCATTCTGAATCTCCAAGGTGCTGCCACAGTGATGGCTGCTAATCCTTATTGGGCACCTCTTTGTGTACGTGGAGTTTGACCCAAGTTTCATTTTCACTGAGTTCTTAGTGGGACATCATTTTCTCCAGGAGGATCAGGACTAAGCTGGAATCCTCTTCTATGAGGTAAGGGAGGAAGAGTTCCTCTGTATCCTGTCGCTTGGAGTTGATTTGTACCTTGAGTGTCCAGGACCATCGATGAGTATTGGCTCTGGGGTTGGATTGCCCAGGTTGAACTTTGGTCAGGTGTTTTGTCTCCTGTGAGTCTTAGTTTCTCTGCGTCTCAGGCTCTACAATGATAATTACGCTTGCTGCCCAGGTTGAGAGAGAATTAAGTAATAATTAATAAAGAGATGCTTATGATATCTTGGAGACATTAACATCACCATCATTCATACCACCATCAACACCATTATTGCCTCACTATCCCCACCACCAGCTTCACCATGATCAACAGAATCACTGTCACAATCACTGTCATTAAGTCTTCAACATCATCAACAGCATCAACAGCATCAAGGTCACCATCACTGTCATTACAACCATCAAGAGCATCACTGTCATTACAATCTTCACCATCGCCAACAGCATTATCATCATCAACACCATCATTGTCAATCACCTCTGTCATCATCACCACCACTATCACCCTTGCCCTGCAACTGGTCTCCCCAGCCTGACCATAACTGGAAACAGTATGAACAAGATGAAGGTGATGGGTAATAATAATTGTCAACTTGAACAAAACTAAAAATCACCTAGAAGAGAGTTACCTGGACATGGCTGTGAGGTATTTCTAGATTATGTTAATTAAGATAGGAAGACTCCTGCTCAATGTGGGTAGCACCGTGCCATGGGCTGGGATTCTAGACTGAATTTAAAAACAAAGGATGAGTGCCAGCATTAATTAATGGAATGTGCACTTGACTGGATGCAATGAGGCCAGCTGCTGCCAGGCCTGCCCCCATGCCTTTCCCACAGCGATGGACTATACCATCAAATGGTGAACCATAATCAACTCTTCTTTCCTCAGGTTGCTTTTATTTGGTATTTTGTAACAGCAATGGAGAACGTAGTGAATCTCAAAGTCCTCCATATCTGTGCCCCACTCACTCCCCAGCCCTCTCTACCCCGACATCCTCTTTCCTGAACTGATGAAAGGGAGGCTGGATCTTTTCGTTACTTTTTTCATTTCCCAAATAACAATGTTTCTGGAAAAGCTTGCAAACACAGTTCCAACTCCTTCAGGCAAGCACAAATGAAGTACATGAAGAGCGTGGCTAGCAATTCCCAGAGGAGCAGGCTAGGGTGGGAGGATGGCAAGCTGGGGTGGGCAGACTCAGGAGAGAAGCTGCCGGTCCAGCGCCATCCGCTATTGAGTTATCACGAGGCTGCTCAGCCAGCTAAGTACAAATTAATCTCTCGTGGCTGGCCAATTATACATAGTCTTTAGGGAGAAAACAAGTTAAAGAAAATGTGTTAGGTAAAGCAAGGGCTAGCCGCTCTTGAATTGGGAGGAGGGGCAGACTCACTCTGTGTCAGGACTTATTTTCACAACTGTAGACCAGCAATTTACCAGCATGCATAATACAGGAACCATATCTAATGGTGTGTGTGTGTGTGTGTGTGTGTGTGTGTGTGTGTGTGTGTGCTCGAATGTGTAGTGAGGCGGGCAAGCATCTGCTTTTCAACAGATGCTCACCCCGTGTTCGTTTCTCCACTCTCCCTCCTTGGCTCTCCCCTTCCTCAGCCCTTCCTCTAACAGACAAGAGAGCATCCCCAACAGCCGCTGAGCTCATCTCCCCTCTGTTGCTCTTGCCTCCTGGAAATTGTTAAGTTGTTCTCTTCAACCCCACCTGTGAGATCGACACTTCCCAGGGTTGTTGCTGCCTCACCGAGTAATCCGTGGGGCTGTGACAATGCTGGTTGTGAAAGCAAAGGTAAAATTCCAAATTGCCTTGGTTTGTTTGCGAATGTGTGTGCATGTGTGTGTGCTCAGGTATACATGTATGTTCGAGTACATGAATGCAGAGAAGACAAGCTTGAATGTGCTGGATGACAGCGATGGCTTCCCTGGGTGCTACCCACCTTGATTTTTGAGCCTGGAGCTCACTGATTGAGCTAGATTGGCTAGCCAGGGAGCCCCAGATAGCTGCCTGTCTCTGCCTTCCTTGTAGAGGTTGCAGGCATGCATCCCTGTGCCTGTGTTTTTACATGGGGCTCAAAGTACAGTACCTATGCAGCAAACATTTTACCGAGTACCACGCCCAAGTTGTCTCAGTTTTTATAGGCACCCAGGGATCTGTTGGTAGATGCCTTTCCCAGGCTTGCTGCTCTCCCGCCCCATCACGATCTCTTCCAATAATGGAGTAGAGAGGAGGAATGAAGCTGCAGGCAAAAGTTAAAGCTACCAGGGCACCCACATGGCCCCATGGTTCAAGTTCACGTTCATCTCCTGGCTTTGGTTTTGTATCTTGGCTACCTTAGAATGAAATCAGTGGACTAGTCGGGGGCATCCGGAATGCCTCTCACTGTGTAAAGTAAAGCCTGCTTACGGCTGGTAGAAGACTACCATTCAAGCCTAAGCCTCCAGCCATAGGCTTGATCTTATGCTCTTGTGATACAGGCAATAAAATATGATTTATGTAGTAGAGAAAGGTTAGGAAGAGATGTCGTTAGAAAAGCCACAACCAGAAAAAAATAACAACAACAAAAAAAAACCAAAAAAAAAAAAAAAAACAAAGATCCAAAACTTCTACCAAACCTCATCGGCCACCAATGTTTTCCAAAAATGGCTGGTGGTGGAGTGTGTGGCAGAATTCCCAGTCCCTTTGCAGAACAGCCAGGATCCTGGCACAGGGTGTTTTTTGAGATACCGATGTTGGAATATGCATTGTCACCATTTTCAAGGATCTCACTCACACTGAGGCCTGAACAATCCTAAGCTATTCATTTCGGCTGTTCACCAGGAAAGAAGAGACACCAGAAAACCATGTCGCTGAGGAATGGGCTAATCTAGTAGAAGAGTTGAGCCCTTGAGACTGCTCCAATGTGGGTGTGGTTGAGCACACCTAGAATGTTGGCCCTCAAAGGGGCTGAGGCAGGAGGCTCCTGTGCTCATAGCCACAGTGAGTAGCTTAGAGAGACTGTCTCAAAATCCAAAAGAGGGTTGGGCTATAGCATTTGTGTAGTGTGTACCAGGGCCTGTGTTCAATCACACACACACACACACACACACACACACACACACACACACACACACGAGAGAGAGAGAGAGAGAGAGAGAGAGAGAGAGAGAGAGAGAGAAGCAAATAAGCAGACAGACAATGCACCCTGGGAAATGCAGAGCCCCCAGGTTCACTGGAGCTGAGCCTGTGTTTACAGCCTTGAGCCCTCTGCCTGACTCCTCAGAACTCCACCTGACTCCTTCCAGAACTCCAAAGTGACTTACCTCCTGACTGAGGTTGACAAGAGCTTCAAAGGTGTTTTTTAGAAGCAGATCTTTTGTTCCTCCTCAAGTTTCACCTCCGCCCACCATGCATTTTTAGGGAAATCAAGCCCTCTGTTTTTGATAATTCTGCCCTCAACTCGTCAAAAATGCCACTTCATACCAGGGATCTGGTAGCTGGGTAAAACTAGAAAGTCTTGTTCACCCCTTCAAAATCAGTTAATTAGTCCAATTCAGTGAGAGGGTTGTCTTGTCCTCAGAGCACAAATCCCGTGTGTCCCTGAGTTTCCCACAGGCTCGAGGAGTTCCGTGCAGGACTCGAACCCACCTTTCACTCTTTTTTTCAAACAAACCAAGCAAAAAAGCCCAAAATGTACTGCCTTTAAGTGACAGCAGTGACCTCCCATGCCTCCACTGGACAAGGAGGAAGGTAGAGCTTAAGGCTAGTTTGAAGTTTTCTACCCATTTGCTGTGAAGCTTTGAGTGGGTCTTTTAACCTCTCTCATTTTTTTTCTTTCTGGTTAATTGAGGAGAAGAAACAACAGGAACCTTTGCACCCAAAGAACACCCCTGTCTTCTGCATCGTTAGTAACCACTGAAGTCCCCGTGCAGAATATTCCACTCCCAGTATGTTTTGGTTGGCGTCTCTGTTTATTGTCTTTGCAAACACAGTGTGTTGCCCTGTCATTGGCATCTTGCCAGGACCGGAGAGCCAATTCGATCATGTTGTTTCTGGCTGTCAGAACGTTCTCATCTGACCACTATGTAGAAGAAGTGTGTGGAGAGGGTGTCTGAGTGACATTATGACTGATTGGCTGATAACAGTGGCTGACAGTGATTGATTGAGTGTGAAGTTATCTGCTCTCATTACTCCTAAAATTGAATTCAGATCGGTTCTATTGGAGGGTTTCCATGGAGACCACAACCTGCCGGAGCAGGTGTCTGTGGGTGTGGTGGTTTATTATGATCAATACCTGTTTCCTGCGCTGGCCTGCAGAAATTATTAGGGATTGGAATCAGGCAGAAAGAAGTGCAGGCGTGCGTGTGTGGATGCATGTGTGCGCGTGCACACACACACACCCAACAAATAATAAAAAACCTGTGTGTGTGTGCTCATACACATGATGTGTAGACATATGTGCATGCATATGTACGTAGAGGCCAGAGTCAGAGGTCAACCTTGAGTGTTGTTCCTCAGGAGCTGTCCACTTGCTTTTTTGAGATCAGGCCTTTCAATGTTCTGAGGCTTTCTCACCCAGCTAGACTGGGCAACTAGTGAGCTTCGGGGATTCACCTATCTCTACCCCCACGCCCACCCCTAGCCAAGCTTTACAGTGTATATTTGCACATCTGGCTATTTATGGGGTACTCTAGTTTCATTCTGTTGCTGTGATAAAACACTATTCGCCAAAAGCAACTTGGGGCGGGGGGGGGAAGGGTTAATTTAGCTTACACTTCTAGGTCCTAGTCCATATTGAGGGAAGTCAAGGCAGAAACAGCAGAAGCTGGGGAGGAGCATTGCTTGCGCTCTCGCTCGCTCTCTCTCTCTCTCTCTCTCTCTCTCTCTCTCTCTCTCTCTCTCTCTCCTGCCCTTGAAATAGTGCCACTCACAGTGGGCTTGACCCTTCTGTATCAATTCATAATCAAGACAATCCTCCATAGATGTGCCCACAGGCCCATCTGATTGGGCAATTTCTAGATTGAGACTCGCTTTTTAAATGGCTATAGCTTGTGTCAAATTGACAGATAAAGGTAACTGGGACATGGCATACAGGTTCTGGGACTCAGGTCCTCATGCTTGTCTGGCGAGCATGTTGCCAAGTGAGCCATCTCTGCAGGCACAAGAAACTGTCTAATGCTGCTGCACTGCTGTTTGAAATGAATGCAAGTTGACCCACCAGCAGTTCGCCATTGTTACCTTGTTGCTCGTTTGGGTAGTGTGCTCTTGACAAGTGGTCCTGCTTTTGAAGAACATCCCTTCTCTCCTTGAGGAGAAGGGGGATCACAGACGTGTGTTCGCCCTTGTTTTTCAAAACGTGATGCATTGCAGCTACAACAAACACTAATCATGTCTTAAGCGCGAGTCTGTTCATGCCAAGTCAGGGTTGGTCCCACAGGCATCTCTGGTTGTTTCTGTGAATGAAAATGCCATTAACCGTTTCACAGGCTCGCTTTATTGATCTCTGCCAATGTTTGCTCTGTCACTCTTCAGGAAAGCCTTCTGACTGCCTGCACTAGAATTAACGACTCCTGCTTGCCCTTCCTGTGACATCCATCCATCTTCCATCATTGCGTTCATCCAGGCGATCTTGCCCTAAAGTTTGTCTCTTTCTCCTTCTAAATGATGGCCTTCCTGAGAGCATGGTCATCTTGTTTCTCTCGGCACCATCCTCAGCATCTCTCAGATCTCCTGATATACCCCCAAGGGCTCAATAAATGCGTGTTGCATCCAATGAGTTGGGTTTGGACTGCAGGGTCATCTCTTCCCAGAGCAGTGTTTAATTAGATCCCTTCAAGGGGAGGTGGTGGGTCTTGTGCCTGGTGGTTCATTTGCTTTGCCTCCTCTTCCAAAGCTAGGTCTGCACCCGGGTGGGTTGTTAGGAAATAGCGCGCTCCAGGAAGCTCATATTGCATAGGACATCCACGCAGCCTCTAGAGCAGTGCTGGCCAGGCAGGATAATGGAGAGGGGATACCTAATAAGGATCCCAGTTGATGCTTACACTCCACTGTGTTCACTCACTGGAATCTGTCTCTGCTTACCTTCTTCCCCTTGAATTGGGTTCAGCCATTGAAAGTACTTTTGGAGAGATCCATGCTTAACTGAAGCTAATGTTTTGGGAGCACTTACCCCATACCTAGCACTACACCAGGTACACATGCCTTCCAGTGCTTACCCATCACCTCCACAATGTAGATGTAGAAATCAAGGAAAATGATGGACAGAGCAGTTACGTCGTCTCCCTTGGTTACACAGCTAGGGTGTGGTTAGGCTGGAATTTGAATTCCTGTAGGATGGTTTTCTGTCCTACAGCTAAATCATTTATCACATTGCCTCTTGACAAAAATGGAATTTCATGAAGGGGTGTGTGTGTGTGTGTGTGTGTGTGTGTGTGTGTGTGTGTGTGCGTGCGCGCGTGTGTGTGCGCGCATTACCGTAAGGAAATTTAAGTCAAGGTCTTACACATGTTATGCAAGTGCTCTACCACTGAGCTATAACCTCAGGGCCATAGAAGTATTATCTCCAAGTTTAAGTCCTGAGATATTTACATCTAAATCACCTAGAAAAGTAGTTCTCAACCTGCGGGTGTGACCCCTTTGAGGTCTCATATCAGATATCCTGCGTATCAGATATTTACCTTACGATTCGTAACAGTAGCAAAACTACAGTTATGAAGTAGTAAGGACAAGTTATGAAGTAGTAAGGACATAAATTTACGGTTGGAGGTCACCACAGCACGAGGAGCTGATTAAAGGGCCATAGCATCAGGAAGGCTGAGACCCTAGACCTAGAAATTATGGTGAATGTAAAAATACCCTGAGACCTACTGCTGACCAAAATGTTTTCACATTTTATTTTTACATGTGTATGCACTTTTGTCTCTGTGAGTACATGTACACATGAGTGTGCAGGTGCCTGTGAAGGCCAGAGGAGGGCATCAGATCCCTTGGAGCTAGAGTTACAGGCATTTCTGAACTTCGCAATGTGCATGGGAAACCTAACAGCACATAGCCCTGAGTAAATGCTCCTAGCTGCTGAGCCATCTCAAGCCCCAAGGATTCTTTTTTAAGTTAGTCCATTCCTTTGTTTTGAGAGTAGCACAGACATAGGGTTTCAGTCTACATATACACAACCTGTTAGGTTTCCACTCTGGGGAAGCCCACTCCTTGAGTCTTTTGCATTTAAGTCACTGTCTTGGACCTTTTGTTTCTTCTCTATACTACCTGTGTTTAGAAAATACCAGCAATTGGAACACAAACACGTTTTTCAAGACAACTTTCAGGCCTTTTTTGATAGAATGAAAGGTTGGTGGCAGAGCCCAAAGAACCCTTGAGAGAAGCTCATTAGAAGACACCGACTTGCTCCCACTAAGGGGCCTACCCACGGTGTCCGTAGCCCCACCTCTGAAGGGAGTGTCCAGCAGCTGGCTGCCAGACTCCCACCCACATTCAGCGCAATTGCCCATGACCGTTACAGGCTTGCCCTTGGGCTTCCTGATGCTCAAAGCCTGCCTTGCGTTTTCCTTCCCAAAGTAAATGTAACCCTGAGAGATGAGAATCCACCTGAGAGCCAGGAGTCATTCACTCTTCCTTCCTCCCTTGTCTGCTAACTTCTACAGCCCTGTGTGCCCAGCTCTTCCTCCTCATCTTCCTGACAAAATCCTGGCTCTTCAGGACGCCTTCCTACAGGAATTTTCTCTGACTAATGCATTGCAGCCTCCACAGAGAGGCTCCCCGCATGAACTTTCTAAGAGGCTTATACCTCTGGGGTTAGCTTGGACCTTGGACTCACCTTGCCCTGTCTTTTGAGTTGTCTTGCCTTGTTTGCCGAATTGCTCTGAAGGGTATCAGCTGTCTCTCAGAAGCTAGCATCTGTCAGGGGCCAGGACCAACACCATTTCTTTGTGTGTGTTTTCACTGTCAGCTGGTCTTGTGTAGCTTACACCTTCTCTTGCATTGCTAATAGAAGAAATGAATGCTTGCTGTAAATGGGTTCTTCCCCCATCCCCTCCTCTGAACTCCATTTTGGTCTCCCATACCTCATAGAAATAGATCTGTTCTTGAAGGTTTTCCCACTCTCCCTGGGAATAGCCACCATCCTGGAGACTGTGGCATAAGTGGGGCTGAAGATTGATGTATAGCATAGCATGTATGTGTATGCAGGAGCCTGTGTGGTCGTGTGTGCGGGTGCACATGTGTGCAGGTTAGAGGAGGATCTTGGAAAATGAGCAGTAGACCTCTATTTCGACGACGGAGAGGCCCATCAGAGTTGTGGGTAGGTTGTAGGTGGGCTAGCTCAGCCGCTCATGACCTCCTTAGAACCTAGGAGTGCTTGTGGTGACCTCAGCAGTGTGGTTCAGGTGTGATTCTTGGGACTCTTAAATTCCATGGCACAGAGAATTGCACAATGCACTTTGCCCCGAGAAGTCTGTGGCATTGTTTTTTTCTTGGTTCATTTTTCTCTTTCCATTCAGGATTCTCCTAATGAGTGAGTAAGTGAAAAATTCTTCCTCCTTTTTTTTTGTAATTTTAATTTATTCTGCTTTTTTAAAAAAAGGAAAGGAAAAGAATCTAGGCATTGTCAAAATATTTGCTTAATCTTGCAGATTTGGAAAGTTGTGTAGCCTCTCGCTCTGACAGACCAGAACAATGGTCATTAAATGAGAAGCAGATGTGAGAAAGATATGTAATAAAAGCCTTCTATTATGGGCTGTGAGGGGAAACATTCGTTGTTAACAGAACACAGTAAGCGTTATGGAATAAATCAGAAGGAAACCATTCTCAATTACTGTACAAAGATAATTAAAGTCTACCGCACTCATTAAGGTCTGTTTATATCTCTTTCTGTTTGTGTACAAACATATGCACATAGTTAAATATTTTCTATTGTTTTTTTTTCTGGCGATGCTAACTTCAGAGTCGAATTCTTCCAAATTTAACTTTTGTCTGTGTATCACGAGAAAGTTCAGTCTCTGGGATCTGAAGTCTCAGCTCTCCCCTCTTTCTTGGTTTGACTTTATTGTTCTTGAGTGACTTCTGAATGTCCAAGCATGAAGCCTGATTTCTTCTGGTAGGTTTTTTCCCCTCTGGGTCTATTTTCTGAGTAGCCTCCACCAAGACTTTTCTCCTCTGTTTCAAAAGAGAAAATTCCTGTCCTTGAACTCGAAAATATCCCAAATGGTACCTGCACATAAGCATTCCCGAGGGGCCCAGCTTGTCAGTCATTTGGATACAGTTCTTGAGTATGTCTGATGTGAAGAGTGAGCGATGGGTGGAGTCTCCCTACCACATGGTATCCTCCCTCGTGGTATTCTTCAGGCTGTGAATGCCCCAGAAATAGTGATTTCTTGGAGGGGCATCAACGGTTGTCTTTACAGAGGGAACAACAACCAGCTATAAGTATCATTCACAGTGATCAGCCAGTCAAATAACAGAAATATCAGAAAAATAACAGTCATTCGCCACTGCCCACGAGTAACTTCTGCTTGACTCTGCCTAGGGGATTATGAGGAAATGTGACTGACACCTGCTGTTAAAAGTCTTTCAAAAATTGCTTTCCGTGGTTAAGTAAATCAAGACTTCTCATTTGGGGGCTGGAGAGATAGCTCAGTGGTTAAGAGTGTGTACTGCTCTGTCAGAGAAGCACTCACAAATGACTAAAAATTCCAAAGGATTTGATACCCAATTTCTGACCTCCATGACTCCATGACTTGCACACAGACTGAAGACACCACACACACACACACACACACACACACACACACACACACACACACACACAGTCTTTAAGACAATCAGAATCTAAATATAATTTCAACCCTTTCCCCCTCTTTTACTCTATGTAATTATATATACTTACGGCTCACTTTTATCTCTCCCTAAAGTTTTCATTCCCTCCCTCCCTCCTTTCCTCCCTTTATCCCTCTCCCTTCCTCCCACCCTCCCTCCCTCCCTCTTCCTTCCTTCCTTCCTCCCTCCCTTCCTCTCTCTCCCTTCCTTCCTTCCTTCCTTCCTTCCTCCCTCCCTCCCTCTCCCTTCCTTTCTTCCTTCTGTCCTTCCTTCCTTCCCTCCCTCCTTCCTTCCTCTCTCCTTCCCTCACTCTCCCTCCCTCCCTCCCTCCCTCCCTCCCTCCCTTTCATCTTTTTCTTGCTTGCTCACCTGTGGTAGGGTATCACTTTGATGTGGTCCAGCGTGGCATCCTCTTGCCTGGGCTTCCTGAGTGCTGGGATTCCGAGCACATGTTTTCATTCCCAGCATCAGTTTTCCCAAGCAGTCTGGATGGTTAAACCCAGTTAGTCTTAGCAGAATTAAATCAGCACATCAGCCACTGGTGTTTTGACAGAACTTTAGCCAAGTCTCAGTAGTCTTGAAAGTCTTTATTCTGGATGTGAACTCTCCACAGAACTGCAAGTGGCAAGGATAGCTGAACTTTCTCTACACTATAGTAAGGCTAAGGGAAGTAGACGAGATTAATTTTGATATGTTGTAGTTAACCTGATCTGTGTAAAGTGGTGTTTTCCTTCCAACCTGTAACGTACGAAATAATTGTCGAGATACTTTACCCTTCTCTTTTAGTAAAAATGCTAAGTTTACCCATCTTGTGCACACTTCATTTCAGGCCAGCCACATGTCACGTGCTACAGTAGTCACATGGGTTGGAGGCGACTAAACTGGGCAGTGTACCAAGTGATTGATGCTTGGAGAAGACGAAGTCTATACACTGAGGTGCCTAGTTTGCGTGACACTCTACCTCAGTTACTTTACAAATAAAGTTTCCCAAACAGTCAGTGATGGCTCTAGGTCAGTTCACTGCTACTCTATAACTGTAATGTTTCTACTCCCATGGATTCTACTATAAATACCTGAGATGTAGGATATTTGATTTGTGGCCCCTGTGACAGGGCCATTCGATCCCCAAAGGGATTCTGACTCAAATGATGAGAACCATTGCTTTAGAAGAACACGGTGAGTTTTACAATTAATTGATGGTTAAACTGCAAGACTTCCAGAAATAATTGGGCCTCATTGCTGCACCAGCTCCCACCCTTGCTGGACTGTTCAACTTACCGTGTCTCTCCTGGCTTGTGCTGTGACGTCATCTCAGAGCCTAAATCAGTCCAAGGGCAGCCATCATTGTGCACAGACTCCTTGCCGTAGAACTAGGATGGCAGGGACTTCTAATCTGATCTCTCTCAGTTTGAGCAGCTCAGTGACAGGGAATTCAATTGCTGATGGGAATCTCTCCTCCTTTGTGAAGTGGGAAGCCTGATGCCTACCTCATGGAATTGGCTGAGGAAGGAGAACTGAGCTCCTGGCAAACATGCAGTATACAGGTAATAAGGGATGGCTCATGTCATATGCACCATTTCAACATGCAGATTTGTACAGATGTGAATGCGTGATGGCAGTTACCATAGTGTCCTCCTTCCACAGAGGGGACCATTATATCACTCTTGGGTCCATTCATGACAGCCAGACTCCATAGCTTATGCTCAGATATCAAGACATTTCTGGGAGAAGTTAATATCTGGGCCATATTGGAAAACGTCTAAGTGTTTGCCAACTTAGTTCTGACCACTTTACGTTTTTAGCATTATTATATGAATACATAATGCTTTTTACTATCTGTGCTTGGTCTAACCTGGGCTCAGTATTGTAGCTTTTTGTTGTCACCCAAATAAGCGAAACAGGCATATTTTAGTGTAGTCTGTTTACAGGATATAGCTAACATCCTTACTGTACATTCCCCCAGACTCTTCTGGTTTTCTCAACATTTGATTTCTGATTACTTTTTCTAGTTTCCAAGCTTAAGTTACTCTTGCATGGACTTAGTCTCATGCACAGAAGGACATGGAGGCATTGTGTGTGTGTGTGTGTGTGTGTGTGTGTGTGTGTGTGTGTGTGTGTGTGTGTTGGAGAGCACTCTGTCCACCTATACATTGCTTTTGATATATCTGGGCTATGTATTTTTAGCCCAGTATCCAAAAAAGTGTGAGCCACACTGGTTGAATATGGTGTGAACCTCTTGGAACTGTGTCCCTGTCATTCTGAGTGCTTTGTGCATGCTGCCTGCAATGTTGCTAACTACTAAGTTAACTGGAGTATTCTATGTGGATAGATAGACCATTGTTGAAGCATTTGAATACAGCTTTTATGAAGTCTGTCCTTTCCCAGTATACTCCCCTGTGATGTAAAAAGATACTGTTTTAGGGACAAATCCTGCTAGATAATAAGGGATTAAAGGACTATTCTCAGCAGGGCATGGGAGGAAAAACTTCTTTCAGTTGTTCAGAAGGGAGGTAAGAGCAGCACCCTAAACATCTCTGTATCATACACAACCATCTGTGTATAATCTTCTACATGGGGATGCCATCGAGGTCTGCCAGATGGCTCAGTCTGTAAAGTGCTTGCAATGTGAGCATAAGAACCCCACATTTCATCTCCACAATGCACTTAAAAATCTAGTGTAGTGTTGTGCACTTGTGATCTCCACACTGGAGAGAGAGAAGTGACGACAGGAGGCACCCTGGGGCAAGCTGGCCAGCCAGTCTGAAAGATACAGCCAGTGAGAGACTAAGTCTCAAAATCAAGGTCAGTGGCTCCCTAGGAACAGCACTTGAGGTTGACCTCTGGCCTCCACACGTGCACACACAGAGGGGCACACATACATACACGTATATACATAATAATACATACATACAGTCACACATATTCTCATACAAATATCTATGCACACACATGCACACACAGAGACACACACTGGCTTCTAACCATTTCTGAGGTTCACCTTCTTTCTCAGTCACTACCATGAAGGAACAAGAAGTAACTGATTTACCCTTTCGTGCATTTGTCCTTTATGATCATGTGCATGTGCCGGTCACACATTTACAGATTTCCCTCCTTCCCTTCTTTTATGTAGAGACAGAATCATACTATATCACATACTTGTATTATTTCATACAGCAATGCATCATCACACCTATGCAGGAGTAGCTAGAGCTCTAACCCTTACCCCCATCTGAATTTACTGATTTTGTGTGTATGATGTATATGTGTGTTGTATATGCGATATGGGTGATGTGTATGTGATGTGTATGTATTTGATGTGTATGTGTTTGATGTGTATGTGATATGTGTATGTGTTGTATGTCTGTGATATATTTGTATGATGTGTGTGCAGTGGATGCATATATGATGTGGGTATAAGTTATATGTGTGTAGTCTGTTTGTGTATGTTCATACATGTAGGCACACATGTGCCACAGCCTGTGTGTGGAGGTCGGAGGACAACCTCCCATGCCAATCCTTGTCCCCCAGTTTGTTTGGGTCAGAGTCTCTTGGAACTCACTGCTGCACACAGCCAGCTAGCTGCCATGAGCTTCTTCCTACTCTCTTGTCTCTGCCTCTCCTCCCATGCCCATGACACAGAACCCAAAGATCACAGATGTGAGCTGCCGTCCCCACATGTTAAGTATGTTCTGGGTACCCCTATTCAAATTGTGAGGCTTGAACAGCAAGCACTCACTCACTGGACCAGCTTCCCAGCCCTGCTGAAATGAGGGTTGTTAATACCTCATATGTGAAATCCAGAATACACACATAGCCACATTGCATTTCATGACTTTAGCAACACTATTCCAGGACGATGGTTACTTGCTGAGCTAAGTCAACTGTCAGTTCAAATATATATCTGAGTTAAAACCAGAGCACAGAAAGGTCCCCACTGGGTGTAGAGCATAATAGAACCAACTCAAATAAATGAACTAGAGGCATTATCTGTTGTGGACCTTGATGGGGATGAAGAGATAGGGTGTCCTTCACC
Organism: Rattus norvegicus; assembly: GCF_021556685.1. NCBI lineage: Eukaryota > Metazoa > Chordata > Mammalia > Rodentia > Muridae > Rattus > Rattus norvegicus. Next base: position 77,236,826 of record NC_141541.1, read on the forward strand.
CTCGTGCTGAAATGAGAAAGATGGAGAATCACACTGTTAGACATACCTTATCGTTCCCCTGAGCTAGGTTCCAGAAAGAGTCTTTCTAGTTCCAGCTAACTAATAATACTTTGGTTTTCATATAATAATATGATTCCTTTTCTTATCCTTTGCCATTGCTTAAAGGTTGTCAAGAGGCTAAAAATGAGGAAATAAGTTTAATTTAGTTCATTAAAGAGTCACCTATTCCCATGACATTTTAAGCAGTGTCTTTTAAAATCTAGTGAGACATATGTGTGTGAATGCGTGTGTGTGTGTGTGTGTGTGTGTTTGTGCATGTGTGTGCCTGTGCATGTATGAACGTGTGTATGTTACAGAGGAAAATCTACTCTCCAAAGTGCTTACAGCCAGAACTATTTCTGGCTTGAGATTTACTTTTGGATTCGGGAATTTCTGCATTATATAATGAGCTGTCTTGAGGATAGGAGCCAAGCCTAAACAAAAATTCATTTACATTTTATATACACCTGATAAACACAGCCTAAGGGCAGTTTAATATATTTTTAGTAAGCCTACATTTTTCCTGTGACCTGTCACATGAGATAAACCATGAAATATCCACTTGTAGCTGATGACATGTTGGGACTCAAAAAACACCAGGGTTTTTGAAATCGTTAACATCCATACCCTGAACTGAACACTTTCATAAGCTTATGGGTATATCTTTAAATGTTCTGTAATTGTCATTAAGGGCTTGAAAAAAATGTACAGATGACAAGATAGTATAAAGCAGTGGCTCTTAGCCTGTGGGTTGTGACCCCTTTGGGGTTGCACATCCGATGTCCTGCGTATCAGATATTTACAAGACAATTCACAACAATAGCAAAATTAGTTATGAAATAGCAATAGAAATCATTTTATGGTTGGGGGACGCCACAACATGAGGAACTGGAGTAAAGGGTCACAGCTCTAGGAAGGATGAGAACCACTACTATAAAACAAAAGTTGTCAGTTATATCAATGGAAACAATTCATTTTTGAGACAGGGTCACTAGCCTGGAGCTCACCAGTTTGGTTGGGCTGCTCGACCAGCAAGTCCCAGAGAACCAATGACCTATATGGAATAACATGTGGATTCTGAATCTAGGTTTGTTTTATTATTATTATTATTATTATTATTATTATTATTATTATTATTATTATTATTAATTTGGATCCTGGGAATTGAACGCAGGTGCTCACACTTGCACAACCAGCATTGTACCAACTGTGCTGGCTACCCAGCTCCAGAATGAGCTTTTGACCATATGATTCCTGTTCCTCTTCCCACTGCTTCCTTAAAACCTTCACTGGAATCCGTCCCGGGTTAGGACAGGCAATGCATTGACACAGACACAGGACCCCCTGGAGCTTCTCCCTGCTCTTCTGCCCTTGGCCTGATCTCATGGCCAACAAGCCCTATGACATGCCATTGTGCATGTCCCTATGACATGCTCCCTCTAAGGACATGACCTAGGCCCCTCAGCCCATCACCTCCCTGGTGTTGTTCACTAGCTTTATAGATTATGGTGTCCACTTCAGACAACTTGTTAAAGCACATAACTCACTGTTCCCAGTGTGTTCACAATGGTGTATTACCATAGCCGTGATTCCATTTGAGAGTATTATCATCACTGCCCAGAAGTGACTTGACCCCGATCAGCAGTCCCTCTTCATGCCTGTCCCTTAGCTCTTACTTTTCATCCTTGGCCCTCACCACCACTATTCCCCATACCCTGCTCTAGATAATCAACAACCTACTTCGTGTCCCTATAGACCTCTCTGTTTGGGATGTTTTATACAAACGAATCACACAGTTTCACCTAGCCTTTCATTTGTGTGGCAGTGTGAACCCACATCCATTTTCTCTTTGAGGCTGACTGTACTTCACTGTACAGTTGTACCCCCTATTTCTCTACCTGTTTGTCAGAGGATAGATATTTGGGCCAGTCTTCCCACCTTGAGTCAGGCATCCCTTTCTCAGACATGCTCCCTGACGCACCTGCAACTTCCTGTCCTGGGTCTCTCTCTAGCATCGTCATTTATGAGTGCGGTGTTACCTTTATGTGCAGGATTCTCGCTCTAGTTTAATGTTGGTGTCTTCTCCCGACAATGAAGTAGAGTGTGGAAAGGCTGTGTCTGTTTAGAATTACTTCATGATATCCCAGCATCTACCACAGGGTGCTGTATACAATGGGGCTCTAGATATTTGTTGAATAAATTAGTCTTAATTCTGCTCATTAAAGCAAGACAGGTTTTGGCAGACTGGATATCGGGACCATTTGTCTAACTTTCCTTGCCGTGTGACCTGCTCACTGTGGATGGGAAAGGTACCCCACAACCAACTTAGCTCTCTGTTCCTCTTGCCTCCAGCAGGCCTTAACCCATATATTTTCTAATAAAACCCAGCATTTCTAATAGATAGTATTTGAGTTAGGTTACAACAAATGGAGACATAATTACAAGAGGCAAAAGTGGAGAACCACGCTGAAATGAAACTCACTGGCACAGCTGAGGAGATGAAAAGAAAAGAGAAATCAAATTCCTCTGGCCTACGTCCATCAGTATTGGGAAACAAACAAAAAAATTAAAACGAGCTTCCTCTTTGCCATTCATGTGTTTTTGCTTGGGTTGTGGCTTTTCATGATCCCCCTTGTCTCGCTGTAGACATTTCTGGTGGGCTTCAGCTTGGTGGAGTTGTGGTTTCTCCCAACTACATGCCAGGCATCACTTGTTGCTAGTTTGCAGCTGAACTCCACTGAGGCTCAAGAAGAGATCGACTTGGCCTTTGTGCCTAGTACTCTCTAGTGACCAATCCCACGTTAACAACCACTGTCTGTTGGGGAAGCTACAGCTCTCCTTTTAGCTGGGAAGTCTGAAGAAGACAGTTGGAGTGGAAAAGTAAAAACCTGTTAGAAACATTGCCAGGATTAAAAAACAAAACCAAAGACCAAAACCCAAAAACTTTTGCTATAACAGCACAGAGGCTAAAAGTGCTCAGCCTTGAAAGTTCTGCCATTTCTGGGTTTAATGTGTTTCTTTCTCCGAACCCTGGCTTTATTTTTTTTAAATCAGAGTAATCCTATCAAGTCTCACTAATATAGTTAGGGATCAAATGAAACAAAATAAATAAAACTTGAAGCCAATGCCAGACAGGAAGTAGGAGCAATAAATAAATTAAACCACTTCCTCTTTCATTTCTTCGACTTCTAAATTCCCTTGTGAATGAATGGCTTCAGCAGGAAGTTTTGGCCAGCCTCCCCCGCTAGGACTTCTTCCAGCCAAGACAAGAGAAAAACTGAGTAGCAGGAAGTTAGAATATTTATCAGAAATAGGAACTTCAATCTCACCTAGAAGATTCTTCATTGGGGGAATGTGAAATCAGGCAACACTCTTGGAGAATAGACATGAATACTAATGACAAATGACAGACACTTGCTCACACTGGACTCCTAGTCAATAGAAAAGATAAATAGGCATCTTTAGTTTAGTGCAGGTTAGCTCACTGCCTATCAGATATACTGATGTAGTTGAATGGGGGAAATTCGATGTGTCTGCAGGCCTGAAGCTTTCAAACTTCCTACTTGTGACGCAGGAAGTCAGACTTCTAGCAGGCAGCAAACAGCCTCACTCTTAACTGCAGTTTAATTTCTAGGGTGACAGATCACTACAGTTGATGAGGCCAAGTCTCTGCTTAAATAGTTAAGTCATTGTTCTAATGTACAAAATGTAGCTGTCCCAAGAACTGTCCCCAAGCATAAGAGGTTGCCTGTCATTGGTACCTGCTCTGTCTGTCTGTCTGTCTGTTTGCTTGCTTGCTTTATTCTCATTCCTGTAAGTTTGTGGGCATGGAATGTGTGTGCAGGTGACACTAGAAGCCAGAAGAGAGTGTTGGCTCCCCTGGAGATGAAGTTACAGGCTGGTTGTGAGCTATCTAATGTTGATGATAGAAGCTGAACTCAAGCCAGCACTCCCCTCCTCTCCAGGCTTCTAAAGTGCTTACAACAGCACACTACAGACATTCTGACAGTTGCTATCCCAGATGAGTTTTGCCTTCTGGACAAACCCTTCTTATTATTTTGTAGTAAGAATTTGTGAGACCCACAATTACCTGATTTCACTTCTTATGAGGTAATACGTTAAACAGGACAGCCAGCCACTGGCCTCAAGGCTGCTTCCTGCAGGAGTGTCAAATGCTAGGTACAAGGGACACAGGAAAGGGCAAGTATATGTGAGCGTCACTTTACTCCAAGAAACCCACGTCCCCAAGGCTGAAACACATTTTCATAATTCCTTTGTACAGAGAGCAAACAGAATAGCTGCCATTGTAACTCTGCTTCAAGCAATTCTCCAGAATACCATGTACAAAGCAACATCCACTTTGGCAAATCTAATAACCTCATGAACTCCTTGGCTGCTGGGCTAGTCATCTCCATCACTGGAACAATGAACCTGATAAAATTTGGTGCCGCCTCCATTCTAAGGTGGGATGGGGGAGGGGAGCCTGGAAGTGAATGGTTTCTAACTGTGATGGATGAGTTGCTAGGGAGTAAAATTAAATGGTCGGTAATGATTGTGGTAGCTCACAAAGACGGATGCTATTTACGAAAGCTCCGTTTTGCATGTAATCAAACGTCTATTCCCATGAGCTGGGTCATAACTCATATTCTACTTTAATGTTGGTGGGAAATGTGCTTCTCTCTGTGTGTATTATTTTTAGGATGTGTTGTGTTTCCTTGGTGCATACACAATGAGCCTGGAATCCTTAAGGAATGTGTTTAATTTGAAAGTTTCATCCTCTGGGTCTGGTTAATTCAAATACATGGCAAGGAACATTACTGTGGGCCCTGAAAGAATTCCACACCCAGGTCCATGCATAGAGGCTGCCTCAGGCAGGGTCTCCCACACTGAGTTCCATGCACAGAGGTCGCCCCAGGCAGGGCCTCCCACACCAACTTAATGAAAGGGAGCAGGGAGGATTCTTCCTGTCTTAACTGTTTTCTTCGCTTAATTTTCTACATTCATTCTCGACCTTAATAAGCTTGACTTATGTAGAACCAGATTTCTTTTTCTTTTAGACTCTAATGGTTCCTTGAGATTCTAACAGTCATCCCAGAGACCTTTCAGAGTCTGGGATCTTCACCCCAGTAGCTCCAGGATGCCCTCTGTCCTCTGTATTCTCTCTCCCATTTTTAATCTAAAGAGTTTCTGAAGTGCATTTTTTTAAGGTGCTACAAGCTTGATGGAAAGGCTCAAAGGCAGCAGCTTTTGGAAGTGAGCAGGGTTTGCCATGCTGTTTAAGAAGAGGAATCTTTCAGTTGCATGGTTCACAGCCAGGGCCTGGGAACTGGACCCAGCAGACCCTTAAGGGACAGAAGGCTCTGGGACCTGCAATGTCTTGCAGAAAAAAAAAATATTCCGCTAGTAATGGGATAAGAAGCCTTCTTCATAAATTGCATTGGCTATTTTTTTCCTCATGGCTCTTTGCCTGTTTGTTTATTTCCTCCTATAGTACACTCTGTGGAAACCCATAATTCCATAGTCCTCTGGGCAGGGTAATTGGGCATTCTGATCAAAGCTCGTCCAAGTCAGTAGGAGAGCGCTGGGCTCGTGCCTTGTGTGCTTGAGTATGTTAGTGTTTACAAACTGAACCCTGTGTGCTGTTGCTGCTGTATTTTGTATCAGGCCACTGGGAGCTATCAGCTGATGAAGGAGGTGCAGTTAGAGTCATCACCTCATGTAAAACCACGAAGAGGGAGGAGTCCATGCTGGACTGAATGAAAGTGCATCTGGCCCTTACAATATCTTTACACTTGTTTAGTATGCACAAACACCATGGGAAATTGATATCTCAGCTTGGTTTTCTAGCAAAATCCAAGATGAGGATAACTGCATAGCAAGGGGAAATAAATGGATATTAAAAGTTACATCAATGACTCTCAAAGGTTACAGTTTCATGCAACTTTGAAATAAGGAGACACAGACATTGTGCATGGTGCATGGTGTCTTGTCTTTCTTGGCAGGATTCTAAGTAAGATCTTATCTACCCATTTTTTTGCACTAAGTTCAGTTTATCACTAAGGCTTGTTGCTAAGAAATGGGATGCTCTGATAGCACATGTGTTTCTGTCTTGCTGGTCCAATAGCAGATGCATCAACAGTACTGCCATGGAGATCTAAGTGGCCCTGAAAGCTGAGCTCTGTCTCTGAAAACAGAAGAACAATGCTGGTACCATTAGGTGAGCCCCAGCAGCCAAACTCGGAGAGCCCAAATGTATCTTTCTATATCTTCGCAAACTCCGTGGCTAAGTGTACATTTTCACCCATGTTCATTAAATAGCTATGCACTGAGAGCTGCCAATTTGTTTCATTTTTCTGTCAATCGTGCCTCATGCACTGACTCGCTGTGGTTCCAACCATCCCAAAAGATGACAATTATTGTTATGGTACTTACAGATGGGGTAACTGAAGTGAAATGCTCTGCCCCAAGATGAAGAGACCTCAAGGGACTGCCTTGATATTTGAATACAGCTGATACAATGAAGACCTGAGATGTTCTGGTTCCTCACATATGCTAGCTAAGCAAGCCCATGCTTAGCTCCCAAGGTTACCTCAGGTTAGCATGTTGCTACCACACTAAGGTTGTTTACCTACACCGTGCACAGTAGCCTGTGAATGAACATACCGCGGGCTGTATACATCCCTATGTACATCACATACAACCCTCATAGTGCCGCTCCACTAGTATGATGTCATGTGACTCATACACAGGTCCCTTATGGGGGCTAAACCACAGACAGCATGTTCATGTTCACAGGATTGCCCAGCACAACATAGTTTGCTGGTGTGTTTATTAATTGTGCTTCTAGGTCCTGCTCTATCACTTTTCACCTAAAGGACAATTTTGTGACAGATTCTCTTACTGAACCTGGAGCTAGGATAGCGACTAGAAGAACTCAGTAATCCTGTCTCCACCTGCCACTGTCCTAGGGTTATAGTCATGCATGTTGCCATGTCTGGCTTTTTTTCCTTCTGTAAGTGCTGGAGATTCAAACGCAGGTCCACATGTGTATGGCACAAGTAATCTCACCTATTAAGCCACCTCTCCAGTACCTAATCTCCTTTCTTGGGACAGAACCCAAGACATGACCTACCATGACTCAGGATCCTCATTTTTTTTATAGTCATTCAGGTAACAAATGAAGCATCCTACCTCCAGAGTTCTGAGATGCCTGATGATTATACCAGTAGCTGGTAAGTTTCTGATTTTTACAGTGAATTGCATCCTAACTACGAGGCACCAACGACCTTATTAGTGCAAGGGTTTGTTACTCAGGAGGCTGTGAAGATAGGTGAGGGAATCGGAAATGTCCTCAGAACAAGCTAGGGTGCCCTTGAAGCTTCCTCAGCTTGTGGCTAATGTGGTTTGAGTTATTCTTTAGGGAAAAGACTCGGGCTCCGTGGTGTGTGATGGATTAGAGCAGTCTCCACAATCTAATTGTTGTAGCATGAAGCTTTGAATCAAGAAGTGAAGGGCCTTTGGTCAATATTTTTGTCTCAACAGTTCTGAATGCAAAGTCTTAAAGTGCTTCTGAGTTGTAGTGCGGGGCGAAGCTTGGTGGCTGTCACCATACATAGGCAGTATTATTTTCAATAGAGCTCACCTCATTCATGGTATATAAATTTAGGGCCTGCCTCATCTATCCCAGGGAGCCAAAGAGGGGGGAAAGAAATGAGACATATCGGTGTTATAGAACTCTGATACCAGTTTTGGGGGGGACTTGAAGGGAAAATGTAGTATTCAATGCTGGCTTCACAGACACATTGCAGAGGACTACTGGTGATATTACACAGCAGCTCCTTGGAGTGCAAACGTGGGGCTTCTGAGAAGTTGCCACTTCTTTCAGTGGTTGAGCAAGACAAATGGCAGTGCTAGACAGAGAGAGAGAAAAAAAAGGCCAAGAGACTGTAAGTTGAACATGGACCACACTAGGTGCCAACATCAGAGGAGTACTTTGAAGACCGGAAAAAGAATCAAGAGTGAGCTATGATGGGGAGAGAATGAAGGTACAGAGTGATTGACAGCCCTTGGAAAAGGTGATCAAACTGCTTTTATCAAAAGGGTAAGATGCACTCAGGAGAGCAGGAAAGAGAAGAAACAAGTGTACAACATTATAGATGGTGTTGTCGGGGACTTGAAGTTGACCCAATGCCTCCTATTTTGAGAGAAGCACTGGTAAGATCAGTCTTGTCTGAAATAACCTTCCCTCTCTGTAGCATCTCTGCCAGTTATCAGTGGCACTCAACTATCTAGAACCAAGACTAAGTTTCCACTTCCCTCTAACTGCCGTGTCTGTCTTATTTCTTGTGTGTGTGTGTGTGTGTGTGTGTGTGTGTGTGTGTGTGTGTTAGTGCTTTCACTCATATATATATATGTGTAGAGGCCAGATGCCAACATCACACGTCTTCCTCCGTCATACTCTACCTTAGTTTTGAGACAAGGCTCTCCATGAGCCTAGAGCTCGTGCATTCAGCTACACTGGCTGCCCTGTAAGCCCCTGAGGTCTACCCATTTTCACGCCCAGTCTGTTTTTATGTGGATGCCAGATTTAGGTCCTTGTGTTTCCACGGCATACAGTTTACCCACCGAGCCACCTTTCCAGCCCCTCAGTCTTGTTTCTTATAATTGTACAGACTTCTGTAAGTTAACAGACAGAATCTGCTCTGTACTTGATGAGTGACTGGCAAACATCACCAAGAATTACTGCTCAGAAGGAGAAGCTGCCCAGGGGAAGACTTTTCCCCCCTTTAAAGGAAGGGCATGATGAAGGACAGGCATGGGGAAATTTTTGTCACTTTAAAATCTGGGCAGCAAAGCCTGAGAACAAATGGGGTTATCATGACACTGTTAGAAATTTGGGGCGAGTGATGCCGGCAATATCAATTTCAGAGGCACTGGGCTGGCGCGCTGTGTAATCTATTCCACCGGGCATGTTCCGGGAGCTGTGAAGCCAGTGCAGCTTCCGTGCCTCGCAGCCACTAGGCCCTTTTGTATTAGAGAGCTTTGGAGATGTTAAGAGCATTTGGGGATCTTAGCAGAACTAAAAAAGATCCTTCCTTTCACAGCATGTATTAGATAAGATGGAAGGAAAGTCAAGGGGGAATTGAGCTCAATAAACTTGTTGTGCTGAGCCCCTCAGCCTGGACACAGAGGTTGTTGTTGGCTTTTTCAGTTACTTAGTCTCAGAAAGAGCACAGGTTAATTGGTGAGTCCATTTAGCGGGTGTTCTGGTATACACAGATGTGTGCACATGTGTATAAATACAAATCAAGTGTTCGCAGCTGTATCTGTATGTATAGGTAAGTTCATTGCATTCAGGCACATACATATTCCTTATACATGTATGTTTACTCTGAGATCAATACCTTAACATGTACATATGTACTACCCATGGGAAGATGTACTGATATCCATGTAGGCTGTGAGTTCAGTGTCTACATATATCATATATGCAGGTATATACGTACGTGCAAATATTCCCAGATGTGGTAGTACCCACTGATAGTCCCAGAATTTGGAAGACAGAGACAGGAGGATTAGGAGTTCAAGGTTTCTTAGCTATGTCACAAGTGAGAAGGTAGCCTGGGCTACATGAGACCCTGCTTCTCAAACCATAAAGAACAGCAGTGTGATGATTTGAAAGAAATGTAATTCAGAGTCTCTGAAATCTGAACATTTGGTCCCCAGTTAGTTTGGGAAGGTTTGGTGGTAGATTTTTGCCGGAGGAGCTCTATCACTGGGAATAGAAGCCTTTGCCCATTCCTAGTTCCCTCTGTCTACTTCCTTCATACCTGAACTTGAAGATTAGCGATCTCAGGGTCTGTGCTTCTGCCCCCATGCCTACCTACCACACACTGCTCCCCCACCCCTGCCAGGACAGACTCTTAATCCTCTGGGACCCTCGGCTGAAATCAACTCTTCTGCAAGTTGCTTTGCTCAGAGTGTTTTATCCCAGTGACAGAAAAACAGTGAATACAAGCAGTACCAACACCGAACAGAGACCTCTGAGTATAAAAACGTGGGGGAAATCCTTGCCAGTGGACACAAATGTCCATCCCTGTGATGTAGAGACTGCCAACTCCTTTCCATTATGCAATATTCCTGTAATTTTCTGTCTCTGCTTCCTTTGTTCCCCCCCTTGGTTCCCGAAGCAATCCTGAATGCTAAGAGGGGAAAGGCATCCCACAAGCTCACCCAATGCTTGCTCTCCAGCTGTCTCAGCTGCTGTAGATCCCAGCTAGAACCAAAGTGAGCCAGCCCCCTGACTCTCCTGGCTTGAAACGTCCTGTCCTTCACTGAGGAGTGCCAGGTCAAGGTCCCCCTGAGTGAGTGAGCACCTGGATTAGAGTCAACTTGATCGGTTTTCTGCTCCGTCGTATTTTAGCACGAAAATAATGGGCTAATAAATGACCGCACGCAGAGTTCTATGGGGGCCACAGGTCATAAATAGCAAAGGCAGGTATTTGAACTTTTGAATAAGTAGTGAAGGCATTTATTCGAATTTTTTGACCAGTTTTCTGGAGAAGCAGTGCTTGTTCATTCTTAAAGGGAACCTCTTCTCTCAGATAGGTCTGAACATGACGCGCTTCCATAGCGTCTACACTGTTTATTTGCCTTGAAACCCCTTTGCTCCTTGGGTGACATAACCCACGAACTCACTTACTCCGGAGCCAGACTGAAGCTGGATTTCATGGTAAAGCTTTGCTGGAACACCGGTTAGAAAAAGAAGGGACATATGTTTGTCTCCAGGAAGGTTGGGAATGGAAATCAATGCAAAAATATGCTTTCTGGCAAGTTGTCACTTTTAATATGAAGTCAGAAAACCCAAGACAGCTTTGTTTTCCTTTTTCGTTTTTGTGGGGGCGGGGGTCATGGTGGGAGGTGGGGACTTGTAGCTGATCTTCTTTTCTTGCTTCCTGGTTTTTGCTAGAAAGAAACGTGTTCCTTTCCCACCTACCGCTGCTCCCCTGAGCTGCAATATCTGTCCAAGCTCATCCTTTTAAGTGCTCAGTCCTAGAGAAAGGAGAATAAAGGAGCCAACCGTGATTTAAAATATATATGTACTGCCTTTTTTTTTTTTTAAGCTTGCAAACTGGGATTTCTCGACTCAATTTGTGTTCTTGAGACAGTGGAGTCAAGTTTATATATAGTTTTTGATGTAGGACCTAATTAGGTTCTCAGCATATCTTAATACTTTCTGCTACATCTGCATTAAAGATACCGTTGCATACATTTGCATCTCATTTACATAAAAAGTTAGCCGTGCCTCTTTTACAACAACCACTTTCACTCGATACCACGGGCAGCAAAGTATTTCGAAAAGGCATGCAATAGTCCACAACGACTCCAAATGTGCCCTATGTTCTGTGGCATTGCCCGTGTGTATAACTGACTTGTTCCCGCGGGGCACTTAAGGTTAAATCAACAAATAAGAAGACAGTAATTGGAAAAAGTCTGAATTATGTGATGTATTCAGCTTGGGAGAGAAGGGCCTGACTGATGTTTTTATTGATGCTCTTTGCAGTTTTAGCCACAATAATAAGCCAGTGGCAATCGTAGTGGAAGTTAGTGACATGTTTCACAGAAGAGGGGCTAACCTTGCCATCAAAGCCTTCATTCATGTCCTTATTCATTCATGCGTCTTCAGATGAGTCTATGTGGGGCAACCTTATTTCCAGGTCTCCTTTAATGAGTCTCGGGCTTATCTGGGCCATTTTCCTTTAAAATTGAACATTCACCTGGGGATTATCCCAGCCCCTCATCCCCTCAAAAAGAGCTGCTTCCTGCTTTGCACTCTGGGTTTTCCAGGATGTTCTTAGGTTTTAACCCACTCCGTGACTGTCTGCCATCTTGTTACCCTCTTCTATTCTTTACCCTTTGTGGCTCCCAAACCTTTAGACAACCTTTCTAGGCATTGCTCATAAGCACCTGGATACAGCGAGCCTGCCAGTGAGGAGTAGACACTACTAATCATGGAACCCACTGTTCGTTTTGGAGAACACACTCCTTCCTTGCAAATAATCCTAACCAAACAGGTCTGGGAGTCATGACACACTTCTGCCTCCTCTTGGAGGTCCGCAGTGCAAAGAGTCACATCTTGCTATTTCCTGAGGCTGATAGGCCATGGAAGCCTGTGTTGGCATGCCCTAGGAGACCGCTCTTCCATAGTGACGTAAGTAATGAGTTTCCATAAGGACAGCAGAGACATTAACCATAAGAACCAGAGGGATGTCTTCAATAGCACAGCAGCAGCTCGGGCTTTGTGTATGTGACTTCTTCTTATACGTGCAGAACCAGGTTAAGTTCAGTGCCATGGTAGAGAGGAGACCCTGAGACCCAAAGGAGTTAAGCAACTCCTACTTAGGATGCTAATAAGAGAAAGGGAGAGAGTTGAGCTCAGGTTGGCTCTTGTATTCAGTCTACAGTCCCTTTGTCCAACCTAACATTTCAGCCCCCAGAAGTCCCTACTTGTGAGATGGCACGATTGAAGTCCTTTCCCACTCTCCCCTGGTTTCTCCATTGTTCTCAGAAACTGTTATGTATTGTACTAGAAACAGGCCCTTGGGGTGGGGGGTTGGGGCTGTGCTTCCCAAATATTCTGCTCTGCCCATTCCAATGTAACTAAAGTTTCTTTACTTAAAATGTTTTTGGCTGAATATCTCGACTTCCGAGTGCAGCCTTACCAGTGCATTTTAAATGCTTTTCCACAATGCTGATTAAGGCATTTTACAGTTTGATGTGAATTTGTAACTGGTTTTCCAAACTGCAAGACAGGAAGGATTAAAACAACAGCAACAAGAACTAATCCTTGCCTAGTAGGAAAGTCCCTCCCCAAATCCTTGGATTAAAATAGAATCTGTCAGCAGGGTTTCCTTGTCTTTGGAGACTGAGATCAGTCTCAGGTGGGGAAGCTTCCAACACCCGGGCCTGGCAAGTCCACTCTTTAGAGGTATTGCTGCAACTCTCGTATTTATTGATAGGCACACTCATTCTCTCGACGGTGGTAATTAACGGGGTGCTTACATCTTACTTTTCAGTAGTTTAATGAGCTTCAGGCTATGGGGGAGATCCGGCGGTGGCTGAGAAGCAGATGCCGGAAGAAGATGCAGAAAATGAATCGGGGTGGAAAAAAATGAGGCTTTTAACAGATTAAAACATCTCTGACTAAAAACCACCTCAGAACAAACCTTGCTAAGGCAGGAGTGTTGAAAACTCCCTGAGATCTTTCTGGGGAGAAAAGTCCCTTTCCCCTTTCACTAACCACACTCTTGATGGTGGCTGCCCATTTGTCTTCCTAGCCTCTTGGCCCGGTCTGTGCCAGCCATGTGAAGTGAAAAATGGATCAGAAAACGGAACTTGCTCCCTGCTTGGTGCTTGTAGCTGAAGTATTTCATCATATCGGGGCTTAGAATAAGTGTGTCTAATCCGCACTTAATTTTGCCTTAAACAGCTGGACCTATGACCCTAGTTAACCTGTGTTTCCTATTCTCCTCTCATCCGTTGGAAATGAGGTTCACAGAATACAGATTTGGAAAGGCATAAATTCTAAGGTCCTAAGAAGACAGGAATAGAAGCCAACGTGACCTCAATATATCAGCAGCAAAGCTGAAGTGCAATGGGGACAAATGGAAGGTAGGATGTGATGTCCACTGGGTGACCTCACAGAGTGCACTTGCCAGACACTGGGTGGCAAGAAAGCCTCTTGCTTGTTGACACGAGGAACCTGCACTGGTGACTGGAGGACCTGCTAGGAACAAGGGAGCAAGCCAAGCATCTTGCCCCCGTTAGCTCGCAGCTACCCTGCTGTCACCTGCAGGAACCATCTAGCCAGCTCTGTGCCGTTTGTTTTCTCACTTTCTAGATGTGGAAGTGGTGGTGCAGGTCAGTAAAATAACTCTCTCAAGTGTTCCGTTAGTCAGTGACTTAGCTTCAGACCGTGCTCTTTCCACTTGACCGAGAACGATTCATTATAGAGTCCTTAATATAGAGCCGTGCGTTAAAAAGTTCCTGAGTGTATTAACTCTGATTTTTGCTCAAGAATGAGAAGTGACAATGCTTTTGGTGCGCTATACATTAATTGCGATTTAAAAGAAAACAATGATTAGGAGAAACTGAAACAAGTTCAAAGAGCAGCAAAAAAGGAAGCTGAGAAAGTCAAACCAGGTTTCTTAGGGAAAGCTCAAGGTGTTTGGGAGTATTTAGCCAGAAGGAGTGCAGCTATAGGCTGAGGGAAGGACTCATGGCCTAGAAACAGCTTAAGCCAATAAAGAAGATTTACATTTTACACAAATATTTGCAGTGTACAGATCATTTCCAGGTCAGGCATCTTGGTTTCTCACACCATCATGGGGGGCAGGAGTCCGCAAAGCATTTCTGTAAAGAGCTAGAGAGTTAAATGTGTTTAGCTTGGCGGGCCACATACTCTCTGTCACTCCACTGTGCTGTTGTCCTAAGTCACAGAAGCTGCCAGAGCTGGCTCCAAAGCAGCTAAGTACAACTGTTACCCAATAAAACTTTATTTATAAAAAGGAGTGACAAGCCAGATGTGGCTCACAGATCATGGGCCAAACATGAAGTTATTATGAACACCGAAATATGAAGGAAGATATTCATAGGTACTTTTTATATGTAAAATCTACACATGAAATCATAAGCATGTATTTTTCACGCCTGTGAAATTGAAGGCAAATAAATCCCTATGACATAGGTGAGGGAAGTAGAGGTCAGAAAAGTGACTCGGCTTGTCTAGCAATGGGCTCTAGGACTAGACTCTTCCTTCTCTGGGTCAAGCTGTGTTGCTCGATACCCTCAGCTCAGCTTGTATTGCCATAGAGATTTCAGTATAGTTTATCATCTCACGAGACTGTCAGTGGCTTATGGGGGGAATTAAATTTGGAGCCTGTGAATCAAGAGATTTGACAGCAACCTGATGTACTAAATGGTGTCTACCTGGCATTTGAGAAAGGGCGTGTTGTCCAAAACATTCAAGGACTGGGGGGACACTACTCCCATCCAGAGCGATTCTCTGGTATGTGTGAGGCCTTGAGTTTAGTTTCCACCACAGAAAACAAGAAGGCAAGCAAAAAGGGGAGAGGGAAAGGAGAAGAAGAGGAAAGAAGAAAAACATATATTTGTGAATCTGAATTTTCTATTATTAGGTTATCTTTTGGAGACAAGTTGATTTCATATGGAGGACGGTGTTTCTGTCCTTGGAGGGAACGTAGAAAGTAGTTTACTAGTTCATTCGTACACTTACCTCATTGGAGCTGAGCAAAGGCTGGGGTAGAAAAGCTAAAACGGCTGGAGGAACAACTTAGTGTTTGTGGGGCCTGCAGGGTAGGGCGGAAGGCTATAAGCAGACGTTGTATAATTGGAGTGTTCCATAGGAACAGGTGGGGGAAATTAATATTGTCAGCTAAGTTCACTGCATGCACAGAGCCATCTTCTTGTTCACATTCTTGCTGT
Source organism: Rattus norvegicus (assembly GCF_021556685.1). NCBI lineage: Eukaryota > Metazoa > Chordata > Mammalia > Rodentia > Muridae > Rattus > Rattus norvegicus. The sequence goes on from NC_141541.1 coordinate 77,252,369, forward strand.
GGCTCCTGCTGAGCCTGGCGAGGCTGAGCACCCACACGGAGCCCGCCCCCAGGAGCACAGTCCCTGTGCAAAGCCGTCTATTCGTGGACTGCCACAGCCTTTGAATTCATGCAATAGATACTTCAGTATCTGGGAAATGACCTCCAGTATGGACCCTTGAATGGAGATCCCCTCCCCGCATCCTACAGTGTGAACCCCAGACCCTACATGTCTGCCAGCCAGCTGGATACTGAAGATCCTTGGCCAGCGGTTCCCCCTTCCAAACACAAAACAAACATCATCCTTCAAACAATCCGTGAGTAAAGTACCCTGATCAGACATAAGAGGTGGGGACATTGAGGCTTAGAGGCTCACAGTAAGAGTTGCTGAGATGGCTCATCAGAGCCGGGCTTTCTGGGAGGTGTGAGTGAAGGGCCCCCTTCTTGGGCATCTCTGGGATCCCTGGGTGGTTGGACAGGTGCGCGTCTTCTCTATGTGTTCACTTGGTTTTTCATCCCTCTGTCAAAATACCTAAGAGAAAAGGGCACTTTAAAAAGGAAAGGCTTATTTGGTTGCAGAGGTGTCCATTTGTGATGGCTGGCTTTATAGTTTCTGAGCCTGCTATGAGACCGATCATGGTAGATGGGCATGGTGACTCAAAACTGTTCCCTTCCTCACAGCCAGGAAGCAGAGAGGTAGGAAAGGGCCTTGCACAGGATGTGCTCCGCAAAGGCAAGCCTTTAGTGACATATTTCTTCCAGCTAGGCCCTACCCTCCCATTAGTGCACAAACCCATCAGTGAATTCATCCCATGACCAATTCTGAGCCCCGATGTTCCCATTCCCTCTCAATAACTGGACCTAGCTGAGGCCTCTAGCACACAGCCTTTGGGGTTCCATTTTATATCCAAACCGTCACACCATGCAATAAGCTTCCTAGGTTCCTCCTGATAGAGGTGGATGCTGAGGTGAGACCTGGAGAAAACAGGGCAGGCTCCCTGCAAGTGGGTGTGCCATTCTTCATGAGGCTCCATGAGCTGAACTGTGGATGAAGAGTGTTTGCCTCTGTTTATCCATGGAAGCTCTAAGTGGGCACTGTAACAAACATGGTCAAGCCTGGGCTGATTGGGGTTCAAACCTATAAATTAGAATGTTCCTGAGCCTGCTTCTCAGCAACGGCCAGAGTGGTCCAGTGTCCGTAATAGGTGAAGTAGCTATTTCCTCCTCCTCCTCCTCCTCCCCCTCCTCCTCTTCATCCCCCTCCTCCTCCTCCCCCTCCTCTTCTTCATCGTCCTCCTCTTCATCCCCCTCCTCCTCCCCCTCCTCCTCTTCATCCTCCTCTTCATCTTCCTCCTCCTCTTCCTCCTCTCCCTCCTCCTCCTCTTCCTCCTCCTCCTCTTCCACTTCTTCTTCCTCTTCCTGTTCCTCCTCCTCTTCCTGTTCCTCCTCCTTCTCCTCCTCCTCCCCCTCCTCCTCTTCATATTCCTCCTCTTCCTCTTCCTCCTCCTCCTCCTCTTCATCCTCCTCCTCTTCATCCTCCTCCTCCTCCCCCTCCTCCTCTTCATCTTCCTCCTCCTCTTCCTCCTCTCCCTCCTCCTCCTCTTCCTCCTCCTCCTCTTCCACTTTTTCTTCCTCTTCCTGTTCCTCCTCCTCTTCCTGTTCCTCCTCCTTCTCCTCCTCCTCCCCCTCCTCCTCCTCTTCCTCCTCCTCCCCCTCCTCCTCTTCCTCCTCCTCTTCCTCCTCCTCCTCCTCCTCCTCTTCCACTTTTTCTTCTTCTTCTTCTTCTTCTTCTTCTTCTTCTTCTTCTTCTTCTTCTTCTTCTTCTTCTTCTTCTTCTTCTTCTTCTTCAAGTATCCTTTATCAGACAGACATTCAGTTGAAGAAAGTTTTCCCTAGTCTGTCCTTGAGGAATTTAGAGGAAATGCCACTCTCTTCTCTTTCAATTTATGCTTTTATTTCAGACTCCAAATGCATACCTGAAGTAACTCAGGTGTATGCAGTTGCATGTACTTGGAAAGATTACAAGACTGGTGTGGTAGCTCAGCTGTTTAGAGCATTGGCTGCTCTGGCCAAGGACTTGAGTTCAGTTCCCAGCATCCACAGGAGGCAGCTCGCAACCGCCTGTAACTCCGGCTCCAGGAGATCTGATGCCTCAGAGTTCTGTGGTCACCTGCACTCACGTGCACATACCCACACACAGATATACACATGCATTGAAAAATAGACAATAGAAAAATAAATTGAGAAAACAGAGAGCTAATGTGAAGAGTCTGTGGTTCTCAACATTGTTGGGTTTCATGCAAGTATTGGAATCCTTTCTCAAATCCGAGCCCTCATCTTAGAACCCAGAAACGTTGATACCTGGCAGTGACTTGAATGAGAATAGCTGCTATAAGCGCGTAGGTTTGAATTCTCGTTCCCTAGTTGGGACCTTTCACTATTTGGGAAACACTGGGAAATATGGCTTTGTTGGAGGAGCTGTGTCTCTGGGGTTGGGTGACTCGTGCCTTCCCTTAGGTGCTCTCTGCTTCCCGTGTGTGGATCCAGATGTGAGCTCTCAGCTGTCTCTGCCTCCTTATCGTCACTCCCTCCTCCTGGCCTCTAGTCCTCTGGGACCATAAGCCCAATTAAATACTTGTTTTAAAAAAAATAAGTTACTTCGGTCATGGTATTTTATCACAGCAACAGAAAAGTAATTAAAACCTGTTAGGATCTAAAAGAAAAGAAAAACAGATGACGAGGATGGTAGATGCCATAAAGAAGGGTGGTGGAAGCTAACGTGAAAGCGGACAGAGATGATCTGAGGAGAAATTCAAAACAAAGACATCAGAAGTAGAGACAGGCTGAGCTCAGAGCAGGGGTGCTCTGGGTTCAAATGCGTCCTCCTGCTGTCCCCTATACAGCTTACAATCCTCCCTGGACCTTCAGGTCCCTTTATTTTGTGTAGAGATAATCATAAAAGTCCTATAAAGTATTTATGTGGCATAAGTGGGCGTAGTTCCTTGGCTCAGAAAAAGACCTAGACACTGGGTTTATTGGTGTAGGCTGAAGGAGAGGAGCTTTCAGGAGTGTCCAGTTAGCTTTTCTGTTGCTGTGATAAAACACTGACCAGAAGCAACTTGGGCATGAAACAGTATGTTTGGCTTACACTTCCAAGTTGCTGTCTGCCACTGAGGGAAGTAAAAGCAGGAAATCATGGAGGGACACATCATCCTGGTCCCTTCTCTAGTTGACTCATAGGTCATGTTTACCTGGTTTTCTTAAATGGCTCAGGACCAAGGGATAGTGCTGCCAACAGTGGGCTGGGCCCTCCGGCATGAACAAGCAGTCAGGACAGTTTTACATAGACGTGCTCACAAGCCAGTCTGACCCAGGAGATTTTTCAGTTGCAGTTTCCCCTTCCCAGGTGACTCCAGGATGTTTCAAGTTAACAAAACAAAACTACAAAAACCTAACTAGCATGTGGTGGGTGTGGGGTGAATTCTTCTCCTGTTTGAAGTCAATAATTTCAAATCCTAAAACCATGGAACCTTCTTACTGTACATAGACATGACGTAGCACCCTCATATTACCAGGGGGCTACATTTCACCATAATCTTATGAGCCCAGAATAGAATCTGGGAGGTGTACAGATGGATATTCTGGGGAAGGTGATTATGGTACTTCAGGGGGCTCCTCTTGCAGACACCTTCCCCAGGATGCCATTCAATTCCCAGTTCAGTGCCCCCTGCAAATTCTCTATGGGAAAGCATCCCATGTTCTCTCAAGCAGAAGTGATTCTTCCCCAAAGCCAGGCATTTCCATAAACTAGACTCCTCCTCCTGACAGCATCTTTTCTTTGTAACAGGGGCTGGTTAGACTGTAACTCAAAGCACATGCTGCAAGCTTGTTTCTCTCTGCCTAAATCTGAGTTTAATAAAAAGTAGCAGTGAAGCATATGTTTAAAATGAGGCAGTGCAGCTGGGGGCAGAGACGAAAAGGAAACAGGGCGCTTTATTAGCTGTGTCTTTCATTTTCATGTGCAGAGAATTTTAAGACTCAATTGTTCCCTCCAAAGTTGTAGCCGAATCCGCATGACTGCCCATGTCCCGTCTTGGTCTTTATTTCCTATGGGTCAACACGATGTTGATACTGAGGGAAACAATGTCCAAAGCTATGGGTGTCAGTTAGCAATTTAATGAATGACCATCCTCTTTACATGTCAGTTGTCCAGGTTAATAATATTGGGGCTAGCAGAGTGCTCCCTCAAGGGTGAACTAGGGTATTATGTAATCAGCTGTAGACACTGTTAAGCCCTCTTGGATTGTAGCTCTGGATTTGTGAGCTCTAAATCTCTTCAGGACCAACCAGATTCTTTGCCATTAATAGCTTCATTAAGACCATCCATTTGTCATAAATCGGTGATTCATCTTGGATTTATTATGGTGTGAATAAACTTGATTTATTTTTCTTGACTGAGTTTTAAAGATGAACTGAAGGCGAGATGTCTTGATGTAACTGTCTACACCAAGTTGCCTGTAATTGTTTAAGAAGAGGGCCATGCCCAGAACTGTGGCTTGCGTCACTTAGCTTTTCATTGTTTTAAGAAAGTATTTGAGGCAAGGTGAGGCTGTAAAGGAAATATAGTGACTGGGGCACACTTTGAGAGACCCAAGAATATGGCAATGACATCTTGCTCAGTTCTGGTGATGCCTTTCTCTCACAAGCAGCACCTAGGAATGCATGGCCAGTGTAGAGACTGTGTGTATCCCTGTGTGGCTGCTTCTTGCTCCTCTTAAAAAGGCACCAGGATTCTGTCCCCAGACCTCTACCCAGATGACTATAGAAACCCAATCAGCACTCAAAGACCCCACACAGTAAACTTGGTTCTACCTTCTTAATATCAGAGGAATAAACCACCGTCTTCATTTGAGGTGTGTGTGTGTAGGGGGGTGACAAGTATGTTCTGATACAGTGAAGCCAGGGCTGTAAACTTTAAGCCTTTTGGACTCATGTATCCTTTCTATAATGCTCCTCATTAGTCACATTGGGCAGCCACTCTCCTTACCCATCCTTTCACCCAAATGGGCTTCAAGAAAGCATCCAGACAGAGCGTGGGTCGGAGAACACCTTGTGAAGATTCCTCTTCCAAAAGTGTTAGCATTGAAAAGCTTTCAGGACTCAAAGGGATGAATCACCCATGGCATATAACATTCTGTCAGATCCGTATTCTAATTTGCCACTCACAGCAGTCTTGGGAAGGAAGTCTGTTTTGAACTCCACTTAAGAGATGCCGAAACCAAGACTCATCTGAGGGAGTTGCTGAGAGCTGGTAAGCTGCAGGCCTTGGCTTTTTCTGGTCTTTCTAAGTATATGAACCAAGTATTTGTCCCTGGTCAGAGGCAGCAGGGAAAGACATTATGTTCCTGTTTCATTTTTACCTCATCTGTGACCAGATCTTTACTGTTATTTGTGGGTTGGTATACTGGGGAAGCTTTGGGGACAACATGGAGTATTTTTCCCATACACAACAATGTAGAAAGCAGCCAGAGGCCCTAAGTCTAGTAGAGATGAGGGACATGTTATTTCTCCCATAGGGTTTGGTCCTTTCTTGCAAGTGATTACGTAAGTTCCCTGGCTGTAGCTATAAATCACAGGGAGAGGTTGGTTTCCCTCTCCCTTCTGGTAATCAGACCTGTTATATTAGGAGTCAAGAAAACACGATAATGTCTGGCGAGGCCCTGTCCCCAGAGCCAGCCTGTGCTTTCTTTCATTCCTGTGCCCTTCAGCATCTGCTCCCTTATAAGTCCCATGGGTACAGGAGGAGGGGGGTGGTCCTTTAAAAAGCCTGTGCTAAGCATCTTCAGCTCTCACACACTCAGTGTGATAAATGTTTTTCTCTTGGATGAAACCAGTCATGAGATACAGTGGACAGTGAGTTCGATTTTTCCTCTTTTGTTCCTTTGCTTTACCCCACAACAGAGTTTTTACGTTCTCCATGCCACCTGACACATGTTCACTTACTGTTTGACCTTAAGGGACTGGAGAGGTGGTGCAGCATTTCAAAGTGTCCGCTGTTCCTGCAAAGGGCCCGGTTTCAGTTCCCAGCGCTCACATCGGGCAGCTCACAAATGTTTGTGACTCCAGTTCCAGGGAATTTGAAGCCTTCTTCTGTGGGAAGGCAGAGACAAGGCCATCCCTGGAGTCCTCTGACCAGCAAGCCTATCCGAACTGGTGAATTCTGGGATTAGTGAGATAAACATGCTATCTCAAAAGTAACAAGGTTGACAGCAGCTTAGGAAGACACTAAACACTGGTCTATGAACTGCACACGGGTACATATGTGTGCATGTATACACACAGGCACACATTCACTCTCACACACAGCCCCCCACATGCATTTATGCCCCCTACATACAATAAAAATAATAAGTAAATATTGGTCTTATCTACACACTAAGCTATAGGTAATTTTAAAAAAATCTCTTACAGATTGACAAATGATTACAATTATTTTTAGAACAAAGTGGATCAAAACAATGAATGAAACATGAACTTTAAAGAATAAATACAGAGGTAGAAATTTTACCAACAACTCGCTGCTTAATGAAATATCTGGTTCTTTTTCTATTAGTTCAGCTACTCACTGTCCAGTTACTATCGATAAAGGTCCAATATCAGTTCTATTAGAGTCTAACTTTAGCCTCTGTGGCTAGAAATGGTGAGAGACACTGTCTACTGCATATGCAACGGGAGTGACCAGGGTTCTCTTAGAGTGCTGTTGTCTTTGTCTTCGAATTTCTGAGTTGTGTGCTAAAATAACCTACAGGTGACCAGTGAAGTGATCTGCCAGGGGCTAAATTGTTAGGGTTTTCAATTTGTGTGCAAAGCAAATAATTGCCGGCCATCTTGGGGTAGGCTTTGGATATGAAGGGATCCTGCTGTTTCTGGGGGAACTGAGGCTCCCTTCCGGTAACCTTAGTCTCCTTAGTTAACTTAGGAACAGACATGAGGGAAGTCCAATGACATTTTATTGTAGTCGAAGAGAAAAACAATAGGGAAGTTACGCTGTCCATCTAGGCAGCTTCCCGAGGAAAGAAAATGGAGGGAAGAGAGCAAGGCAAAGCCATCAGTTTGTAGTGGAGATTGTCAGGTGCTGCATGGTGAAAGGAGAGGGGGCTTCAGAGAGAGGGGAAGCCCAGAGTGGCAGGGGAAGCATGCTTACCGCCAGTATCCAAGTAACCCCAGCCCCATAGTGCAGGAGGGGGCTGCAAGTGCGTGCTGTGAGAGGGTAAGAGAAAAGTACACTGTCTCATTTAGGACATAATAATGCCTCGTACCTCCTTTTGGTAGCTTGGAATGCCAGTTTCCATCCAGGGTTAGAGATAACACTTAGAACCCAGCCCAAATAACTTCACCTTAACATAACATAATGTGAATGGGAATACTAGGAAAATAGGAGGTGGGTGAGCCTAGGAACCGCTGTGGAAGGGTTAGGGGAAGAACTGAAGAAGCTGAAGGGAATGGCAACCCCACAGGAAGACCAACAGTGTCAACGAACCTGGACCCCTGGGAGCTCCCAGAGGTCAACTAAGCCAGCAACCAAAGAGCATACACAGGCTGCAGACGACCCCCCATCACCCCCTGCACATATGTAGCAGAGGATGGCACTAAAAATTAGTACTTTCTCACATTGTGAGACAATATGTATGGATAATATGTGTCTACTCCAAATATTGGTAATTCCAGATTAACTGGCCAGTTCATTCAGTCTTTTCCTGTCTGACAATGTTGCTACATAATTATGGAAAGTGCTTTTTATCATATCCCTTAAATACATATTCATCAAACCATGTATCTGCAGATTTAGTGCATTGAGGGCATAGAAACTGTGCCCTAATTATCGTCTTGATTTAATCAACCAGCCAAGTCAGATTTATTTTGTGTCAGAGAAAGTCTGATTCTAGTTTTCAATGAACACATCTTTCAGAATCCCCGTGAGAACCATACCACTTCTGAATGTGAATTTTATCATAGAGCTTGACTACAGTGAGGTATGTGAAGACAGATTTCTTCCTTCCTTCCTTCCTCCGTTTCTTTCTTTCTTTCTTCCTTTCTTTCTTTCTTTCTTTCTTTCATTTTGATGAACAGAGCTTCAGTGAATGCAGGCAAGGATTGGAGTATACTTTTCTTGTCTCTGTGAACAGGCACTTCAAGAAAGGACTTTGGCTGACCACTCTAACAGGGAAAGAAAGACTTCTCCAAGACCAGGGGTTGTAATGCACAGAGACCTGGAGTTAGGACTTGGAAAGCCAGTAAAATATGTCCACTAGTTGCCTCCTTCTTCTTTGTGATCCTTTATGCATCCCAACAAGTGAGAAGACAATCACAGCCAATCTAAAGAAGGTAATTGTATTTCCCCTCTTAAATCACAAAAGAAATAACACCTTCACATAAAAATCACATGTCGATAAATACAAATCTTTAAGCTTACCAAAGAGCTTGTTGGATATTTTAGAGACTATACATTTATAAGCACATGTGTATTCAAATATACATAAATGCGTGGTTGGAAGTCGAGTCCTGTGGATTAGACCAGTGCAGACCTGGGTTTAATTATTCATTTTCTTACTTTCTAATTTCTTTGTAAAAGCTGTCTCTTTCTCTCTCTCTCTGCGTGTGCGGGTGCGTGTACGTGTGTGTGTGTGTGTGTGTGTGCGTGTGTGTGTGAGTGTGTTATACTATGGGGTTGTTGGATTAAATGTGGTAATTTGAACATATTGGACATATGTAGATGGTATAGATACATATAGATATATAAATGTAAAAAATATTACATGTTAGTCTTTTCTGCCAAACACTGCAAAACTTTTGTTTAGGACAAGGAACTCCAAAGTTTTTGTTTTTTTTTTTTTAATCTCCCCTACCTTATAAAATCATTGTGCTGCTGTCTGGGAATTTAAGCAACTTAACTGGCCAATGTTTTTCCTATTCCATTCATTTCTTCTGGTCTGATTCTATTAAAAGCAGTTAATTGCAAACGACAGTGGTCAGAACCCCAGACAATAAGCAAAAGACACAGTCATCACTTGTTCGGAATAAAAAAAAACAACAAATGTTGTCGTCCAATTCTGCCCTGTCCCTCACCATATCCCCCATTTCTTGGTCCTCTTCTTTTGTGAGCAGTATACCATTCCGATTGTAAGTGACATTGGGTCTTATCCAGACATGTTAATTGATTGGAGTGGTGGCCTCTTTCTTTGTGACCCTGAATTTACTTCTAACATAAATATAGATCTCTCTTGAATTTAATTTTGGACACACTCCCCACCCCATCTCCCACACTGCTATAAGCAAGGGGTTTAATTTCCTTAAGTGTGTGCATCACAACAACGCTAAACAATTGTCCCGACTGGGGCGTGGTGGAGGGTCTTCCTGTGTGGGGTGGCTTCTGACAACTTGCTACACTGCTGTGAGGGACATCTACTGCAAACGCCTGACTGCTGGATAAGCTGCCGCCCGTGACATCGGGGCAGCACAGTGCACAGTCATAGCATCCACAACACTCTGCCCACCTCAATTCCAGAAAGGTTATCAATTTATATTCCAACTCTGAGCAGACAGGAAGTGTCAGTTTGCATAAGCCCTCGTCAACAGTGGCCTCATCTTCCTTTTTCCTCTTTGCTAATTGGCTATATTTTAAAGAGTTTAAGGCCCCTTAGTTTGCATTTCTTTGATTGTAGGTGATATTTGATACCCTTTATTTCTTTAGATTAAACAAAAGCTAGCAGTGCGGTGCGCACGGTTGTTTCCTTCCTATGTTACTGTGTTATTTGCTCTCAGTCCGCTGTCTGTCTCCATGTTGCTCTGTGGTAGAAGGCCTAATGCTCCAGTTCTGCTTTCCTTCCTAGTGCATGCCTAGAGTTTAACCAGCAACTGACAGAGACAGTGGGGCACGGTGTGCCCTCCATCCAGGTCCCCGTGGACTCTTCTCTTTGAATCTGCCTGCTGCTTCTCTGACAGGTGTACTTCTTAGCTCCAGAGACCTGGACCAGACAACCCTCAGCCCTCACTCTGCCTGATGTGTCTTGGGATTCTGGACGTTGCCAAAATACATATGGCCTAGAGAATGCAAAAGGTCACAGGATTATTTTTAGAGGGGAAAGATGAGGCTCTGTCTTAAGCATAAGGACTCTAGTAATATTAGACACTCTTTTCTATTATTTGTGTGATAGATATGTGGCCTTTTGCTCTGTTTCTGTCTCTATCTCTCTTTGTGTCTCTCTGTGTTTATGTCTCTGTCTGTTTGTCTTTCTCTGTGTCTGTGTTTCTCTGCTCCCTCCCCCATTACATACTTCTAGGGCAAGAAGTAAATTCTATTAATAATGAAATAAAATGTGTACCAAGGAGTAAAGAATGTCTCCTTTGCCAACTCAGAGGTCAAAGAGGATTTTTTTTCTCCTTGCAGAGTTGAATCCCCATCTTGCTTGAGATCTCTTTACTCTGGGATCCTTAATGTGTGACAGTGTTTTCCTCCTAACAATTGTCTTTATCCTAAATTTTATTTTTTTGATGAAGGGAATAGACTTCTCAGGGAGAGAAAGATAGACAGAAAGAGCAAGAGAGACAGAGAAAGACAAAGAGAGAGAGAGAGAGAGAGAGAGACAGAGACAGAGACAGAGACAGAGACAGAGACAGAGACAGAGACAGAGACACAGAGAGTCCAGGAACTTGAAAAAGTGACTGGTCAGTTAAATGAATATTTGTCTGCCTCTCATGGATATACATGGTCACCAGGCCCCTAGTAAGCATTTAAAGGAGGCAGATATGAATCTAGGATGTCTCTGAGTTTCAAAAGTCTGCCTCTCCCAGCTGTAGTCCTAGAGGAAGCCTGTATTCATAGATCCTCAATACAGCACCAGCGGGACCCTAATTAATGAGTTTGTTTGTTCTTCTTGCCAGCTGGATACAAAAAGCATTGTCTGGTCTCTAACCAGTCTCTCACTCTCTCTCTCTCTCTCTCTCTCTCTCTCTCTCTCTCTCTCTCTCTCTCTCTCTCTCTCTCTCTCTCTGTGTGTGTGTGTGTGTGTGTGTGTGTGTGTGTGTGTGTGTGTGTGTGTGTGTGTAATGTGGATTTGGAATTCCTAGATCTCAAACAGATCATCCGGTTATGAAAGCCTCTGCTACCCCTCAAGAATTAGTCTAAAAGGTGGAGACATTTTCTTAAAATGGCTAATAACCGGAAACACCCTTTCTGTTTTCAGGGAAGGGGAGGGGTGCACACATTATAGCCTGTCACGATGATGGATAAGATTGTTAGCCAGTTACATCCTTGTGTTTTCAAGTGACTTATAGAAAGTCAGTGTGGTGACATTGGGAGGCTACTGGGGAATGACTTGCTTGCAGAAGATTAGATCTCCAGCTGGAAGATGCTCTGGATAAAGTGAGCTGTGGGCCGATAGGTCCCTAATTCCCCGGTAGGCTGCCTTTGGAAACACTACTGTATTCCCTTCCTTCAATATGCTACAAGCCCTTTAATCTCTGGATTGCATTGTTTTAGCACTGAGCAAGGCTCCTCCAAACCCAGGATTAAATTAGGAGAAATCCCCCTGCTGCTTCTATTGAATTGACTTAATATAATGAGTTTATTGTTAAATTAAACAAAATGAAACTTGCCATGTGGAAGAAATATGGCTGACATCACAGTGGGATGCTGGTTGGGTTTTTTCCCCTCCCCTACCCCTTCCTACCTTGCCTCTGAACTTCTCAGAGGTGGCTCATTGGCTCTGATGTTCCATGTCCCACATCCTGACTCTGCATCCCAAGGGAGATGTGAGCTGACAGTTAGGGCCAGCACTTCAAGCAAAAAAACGGAAACGTGAGCTGTTCTTGGTTGTGCGATACAGTTAGTCTATTTTGAAAACTCTGCCTTCAAAGAGGCTGATCTGTTAACACATAGATAGGTGCCTATTGGGGTTGGGGATTTAGCTCAGTGGTAGAGTGCTTGCCTAGCAAGCGCAAGGCCCTGGGTTCGATCCCCAGCTCCGGAAAAAAGAAAAAAGAAAGAAAAAGATAGGTGCCTATTTCCTTACCCTGGGAGAGATGCTACCGGACACTTCTGCACTGAAAGAGTTAGCTCCATCGCAAGCTAACTCAGTGTAGCACAATGGTGATTTCCTTCTTTTTGTCAGCCTCTCGCAGCCCAAGTCTTTCTCATCCAGGAAATGGGTCATTATTGGCATGCTCTTTCCAACTTGAAGATGGACTCCAAGTTGACTTATTGAGATTTTTCTAGAACTCGGTCTTCCCCTTCCCTTGGCTCAGTCTTCAGTTTCTAAAACATTGTTTTGACCCAGCATTGGTAGACAGAAGGATTTCATTTGGTGATCAGGCAAGCCAGAGGCGGGTGTTGGGTGAACCTTCTAGAAAGCAGTGCATAAGGCTTTTGTCTGTATGGAAAGGCAAGATGCAGCAACTCTCGAAATACTTTAAGTTTCTCCACTGAAAAGGGGCTTGTTTTGGTTTTTGGTTGGTGATGTTGTTCCTTCAAATAATTATCTTAAGCTCAGAAGCCATTTGATACAAGCTTCAAACTACAGATGAGGAAGCAGAGATATAAGAAGGCGGGCTGTTTACTTGACGAACAGTCTCTCCAGGCCTCCTAAGTCCCTGGCTGCCAGAGGTCCACATGACTTTCTCCTTTTTCATCTCATGTCCCCATGAGCTTGGTGGCGTATCACATGGCCTCTGCCTTTCCTTCTCTGTCCTCTAACTGGCCGTCTTTACCCAACTCTCCCCAGATCTGTCATAAGTCAACCAGTTCCTTTTCTACTTTGTCCCCTATTTTGCCCCCCTCAGAGTGTAGTGCCTGCCATCATCTGCCCCGAGTAGCCCCAACACCTTCACCTTTGAACTGAGATCTGGAATATTCTTAATGTCATCAGCCTTGTCATATCCTGACTTGATTCCTTTCTGGAATATTCTCTTGGGTATGATGTCAATCCCTGTCTTAGTGTCTCATTAGCATTTCTTGACTATTCACCTAAGACAGCCTGTGCCAAGGCTTTGAAATGTGTATATTTAGTGCCTCAAAATGCCCAGTTAACCTTATGTAAATCTGTATAAGCCACGGGGCAACCTGGTGAAAGTGTGATTTGGTAAAAACAAACATTTCCATTTAGTAAAAGGAACATGTTTTCAGTTCTTGTCATCATCATCAAGAAATCCTAACCATCAGATGTGTTTTCCAGAAAGATCTTCTTTAGTTAATAATTTTCTGGGGGGAAAAAAACACTATTGCTAAGTATAGCCCATAATTTTACATCTGTTAAGTGATTTGAACTGTAAAATGTTAACATTTTAAAAAAAAGTTTGCCTTTCCAGCTGTTGATCCTCTCTAAAGAGTTGCAGTTGGCATGCAGGACACCCCTCTGGCAGGCTCACAGAAGTTCTGTGTGCAGGATGCCTCTGTCTTTCTAACAGGCATGCGGAAGTTCTATTTTGATGCCTTCCGGGGGCAGGGTAAGTTTTTGTACAGAATTCAGCTGGTTTTGTTTTCTTTTAACATACAACGTCTGGTTAGAATTTACCTCCAAAACCTGGTTTACTTGGAATGGCCTCTGTACTGTGAAGGCGGGAGCTTCTTTGAAGCTGGAAGGAAGCAGGACCTCCCCTAACCCCATCCTCTGTCCCCCATTCCTTCCAGCCCTGTAAGGCTCCCCTTCCCTTCTTGCCCGCATGCACAAACTAGCCCTCAGCCATCACAGACAGATGGGCAGGAAGTCTGGAGACTGCAGCAGGAACCTGGCTGCCCCAAGCTCCAGCATTTACGCGGGGGAAGAAAGAAAGCGCATACGTACTTATAGCCTACTTTCCGGCTTTCACTGTGTGAGCACCTCCCCATACGGTGTGCGCATGTAAGATCCCGAGTCTCGAAGGAGGACGAACGTTCATGCAAGCAAGCCGTGAGGGGGTGACACTCAGGTGTGTAGGGGACACAAACTCGAAGGGTGCGAGCTGCCTATGGGGGAACATGACTTGGTGGCAGTGTGCTCCCCCTGTTTGTTTTGGGAACCCTGTACTCACACACGCTCTGGGAACCCTCACAGAGTTTTCTAGTAGAGCCCTGTATGCTGTGAGAATAATTTTTCCATCAAACAGTGAGGGGTTTTAATTGCTCGGCAGCCCATTTCTCAATTTAAATTATTTTTCATACCAGGGGTCTGTAGAAGATTTAATTTGAAAGAGAATTCTACTGCTTAAGAAAGCATCTTCTTGGTAGCCACCACATGGTGACTTTGAATCTTTCGTCTAGCTCCAGGAGACTGTAAATAACTATAGCAGAATCCAGTGTGGTTGGTTATCACATTCGGAGCCCCCCAAGCCCCCTGAAATCAGCCCAGGTTTACTATCCACAGTGGTTTAAGAATTGCCCTCCCCATAGACTGGGGACAGTGACAGCTCCAATCTGGCCATTCTTTCTCTGAGCTGCCCACTGTGCTACCTAATCCTCCTGTTTCTCTCACTGAAGAATGAGCTTTGTCACACTCCTCTCCCAGTGTGTCCAGGGCTCGCCAGTGTGAGCAGAGGCTCTGCAGACCGGAACAAGCTAAGAGAGATGTGTAGGGTCTACCAAAGGCACTGAAACATCTTGGCCTCACATGCTGGAGGAAGGCACATGAGGGAACTTGTCCTAGAAGAAACCCACAAAGCCAAGCAAACCAATGTCTAGGTGTAACCTCTCCTATAAGATTCTGAGAGACCAGCTGAACGACATCCAACAGATCTCATTAATTCTATACAGAAGCAATGAGTCTCTCCCATCTTTGGTGTGGGAACTAGGGACTGAACCATTGCACCAATATCTGCATGCATGTACACACACACACACACACACACACACACACACACACACACACACACACACCATTCTCGCCATGGAAGGTAAGGTATACTGACTACATGCACAATAATATGATCTTCAGTTAAGTGGGCGTAGTGGTTTCAATGGTATTGTGGCTCCTTCTACCTTTTCTCTGGCATTTCTCAGAGTTCTAGAGGAGAGGGTAATTCATCCAACGAAGCAAATGTTAAGCTCCAAATGACAGGAAGTGAATCTGTGCTAATAAAAAAGTCCCTCAGTGTCTTCCATTCCAGGGACGGAAGGCTGGGACAATAGGAACTATGAATCTGGTCTTTTTAAATGCAAACTATTATGCAGAACTTATCTATAAGTGTATTTTAAGAAGATAAACATTCGGTGCTCAAGTCTAGCACTGGATTATCTTGTTTTTAAATACATATTTATTCGAGTTGCAGTGACTCCTGGAAAATATCTTTTTTGGAGATGATTTTAATCTTAATAAAGGTATTGCTTTCTAGAAGCTGGTGAAAGTTATGACTGTCATATTTGCTTTAATATTTTTAGTAGATGATGCCATTTAAATAAATAAAACACACGCACACATATACACATAGAGAGAGAGAGGGAGAAAGAGGGGGGAGTCTTGAAGACTCTTGTCTGGCATACAAAAACAGTAGATGTCTGTCAATAAACTATTTTCCTTTTCTGAACATCGTTAAGAAAATATTTGTTTCACTGTTACGTGTATACACGTGTCTGAGTGTATTGACGTGCAAACTAAGTACATGCAGAAGCCTGCAGAGGTCAGAAGGGTCTGGAACTGGAGTCACAGAAGGTGGTGAGCTATACTGTGGGTGCTGGGAACCGAACTGGGGTCCTCTGACAAAAAAAGAAAGCACAGTTATCAACTGTTGAGTCATCTTCAGCCCCTGAGCCTTTTTTTTTTAAAACTACAGATCTAATGATGGGTTTAAGGGGCTGGAGAAATATCTTAGCTAGTAAAGGCTTGCCTCTCAAAAACACAAAGACTTGCATTGATATACGAGATTACTGTGTTCACTAGCTTTTGCTGTAATCCTAGTGCTATACAGGTAGAAAGAGGTGGGTCCTATGGAGTTACTGACCAGCCAGTCTAACCTAACTAGCAAACTCCAAGTCAATGAGAGATCCATTCTCAAAAAACAAGGAACCCGAGGAACAACGAAGTTCATTCCCGCCCCCAGGAGTAGACCTCATAATTGAAGGCTTGTTCACTTCCAAATCTTACCATTCTCTTCCTATTTTGAACGTATGAAGTCACATCACATAAATAAGTGTGGTCAAAGATATCAACATATTGCCCTGATTTCTGGGTACCCCACTAACACTCTTGAAATCAAGATCATTGAGAACAACTGCTTCACACAGTCAGTTTACTTTTACATTAGAAGAAAACTTAATTGGCCTGGGGAGCTAGCTCAGTGGTTGAAGTGCTTGCTTTACATGTCTGAGGACGTGAGTTCAATCCCCAGCATCCATATTAAAAGCAGCACATGGCCTATCTTGTGATCTTAGCATTGGGAGGCAGAGGCAGATTGCTAGGCCCCGATGGCCAGCCAGCCTAGTCTACTTGATCAGTTCCAGACTAAGAAGATAACTTGTCTCAGAAATAAATGAGGTGAACAGTGTCTGGTGGAATAACACTAGAGATTGTCCTCTGACCCCCATCAACACTATACCTGTGCACGCACAGCACATGAGCACATGCAAGAACTATAATCTAATAATTAGTTGTATTGCTTCCTCCTCTCTCACAAAACCCTTTTGAATGCACCCTGTATTTTGTCAACTCCTGCAAAGCTCATTTATGGATAGTTTAGAATTACTTCTGAATCGTTTAGAAGTATCTTTTCTGTAAGGCATCTGATACAGCAACAGAAGGTAAGCGTCTCCTGTGTGTTTTCAAAGTGGCTGCCTCCAGGACTAGGCTGCTGCAGGCTCCAGTGTTGCTGGAATCTAAGCCCTTAAATTCTCAAACCCATGTGCAGGTATAATTAACATCCAACTAAATACACCGATGAGATATCAAGTGTGCAGTGCAATGAGTCTGCGATGAGTGTAGACAACTGTCTACATCTGTATTAAGCACTAAAATTAAGCGAGAGACAGAATGCTTCAACCCTCTAGGTGCTCTCCCCTGCAGAGGGCTCCCTTTGATATCTTCGTGCCTCATATTGGTTCTCTTTATTTCATTATCAAATGTTGAAGAGGGCGAAATGCAGCAAGCAGGGAAATCGCTCTCCACTTTGAACTTGACTCCAAGTATCGATTGCTTTCCTTAGGGTGAGTGGCCAGCAGTACACTCTTCTTCACTGTGGGGACATGATTCTGTGTCAGCCAATAGATACGGCACGTTCTTCGATGTCAGAACTTACCCAGGAGCCTTCTTTGTCTTGTTGGGGAAGCCCCCAAATATGCGAGAAGTCCCCATTCAGGCCGTCTAGGAGGACTTGAACCGGATGAAACCTGGGATGCTGAGAGCGGGAGCAGGGTCCCACCTGGTACCACAGACCTCTGACCCAGTGGGGGAAGAAAGCCCTGGCAGTTGAAGGAAAGAGAGCTTGTCAGTGGGAGGATGAGGACGGAGGAGAAAGGCTGTTGCCTTTCTGTTAGAGCAGAGTCAAGAGATAGAGTGGTGTCCACAAGATTCCCACCAGGAGACTTCTACATAGTCAAGGCAAACCAAGCAAACCCAAGTCCTGTGCTGGAACCACACACACACACACACACACACACACACACACACACACACACACACACACACACACACGTACCCTCGCCTCTGTCCCTGGACTGCTAACAACCAGCTCAAATTGGCTGATTTCCCCACGTTTGTCATGGACCCAGCTGCACTGCCTCAGCTGAGCATCTGTAGGAAGGAAAGCAAAGAACCAGGAAGAAAAAAGACACTTTCAAGTCATTATTCTTCTTCATTTCCCTATTCTCGGCCCCGCCCCTCGCAGGCTCCACTGCCGTGCCTTTCTTCGTCGTGTTCTTTATTTAAAAACTCTTTTTATAACAATCTTTCCCTTTATGTGGTGCGAGCCCCTGGCATCCTTCCAGTGACCTGTCTGCAGAGGGATACTCCTCCCTCCTAATTAGGCCTTTCTTACCCCACTTCCGACTTTTCCTTCTCTTTCTCTCCCTTTTAAAGCTTCTGGCCCTTGACACTCTGAAGCCCCAATGGAATAACCACACTTGCTAAAATGAAGAGTCCTCAGAAAGGTGATAGAGTTGGCTTCTTCAAGGAGCCCTGAAAATTCACTCAGACCCATGATTCCAATGGAGCAGAGCACCTAGTGATGCCAAGGAAAGATGGGTAGTGACGTCTTTATCCCCGTCACAGACTCCATGCAGTGTATACTGGGCAACTTCTCCTCTATTCTTGGACCACTTCATGTGTGGATCCTTGTGTACGTGAGCCATCATTTCTGGGTTATGTTCCTGTAGGATTGGAGGCAGGAGCGTAGGATTATGTGCGTTCCCTTGAAATGATGGTAGGAGCTAGAATCTAAGGGCAAGAGAGCCATGGGTGGAGACAAGACAGGATGATGGACCTAGAGGCCATTGTCCTGGGGCTTGTGAACCAGTTGTCATAGAGGGAATAGTGTTTGATGCTTGAGAAAGGGAATGTGGATCTGCTGATCTGCAGAAATGGTGGCTTTGATATCATCCATCCTCTAGGGTTTAAGTAGCTCGGTCAGTATTAGCTAGTTTCCTGGCTGCTATGACAACTTATCCAATGAAAACTGCTTAAGGAAGTAAGGGTTTATTTGGACCTCCAGGTTAATGGTGCACTCTGTCATGGCTGGAAGTCATGGCTGTGCCACAATTCACCTTGCCCAGAAAACCCCTCATAGTTATGCTCTGAGGCATCTCTTGAGAGATTCTTCATCCAGTCAAACTGATAATCAATATTAACCTCCATGGATACCCCATGTACCGTCTCACTCACATATAATTCCCAGTTTAACAGTGTAGGGAGGTGGGTCCTTTAAATGGTCATGACTAGATGAATATCTTGCAGTTATGGATTTCTGACAAAAGGCAGCTCAGGTATACTTCCACTTGCTCTCTTAACCTTTGCACTCAGACCTGGTACGGTAAGACACCTACCATGGGAAAGATCTAGAAGGACCATTCTAGGCATCCGCTTCCATCGCAGTGAGCCACCTTGGCTAATATTTATAAACAACCCTTCAGCGAGGTTCTGTAATAATGCACACACTAATGATGTCGCACTTCCTTTGAAGGGACTCTCTTCTGGACATGATGGTGCTCGCCTGTAATCTTGGCACTCGGGAAGCAGAGGCAGGAGGTCTCTCAGTGATTGCCCTATATTCTATAAGCTAAAGGCCTGAGCCAAAGGCAGTGTGGTCATGGGAACCTTCAGAACATGAGAAGAAATGGGGCCCTTTTGGACCTTCTCTATTGGGGCCCACACTGCTCAGTCCCGCTGCTTTGCTTGGATCCCACCAATACCTCCTGAGTCAGATAATGACCTTTAGCGACCTCTACTGAAGCTCTTGGAAATAAGCTTGTTTGTTCAGACCAGACTTTGAGAAACACAGGGTTTTCTTTTGCCTTCAGATTGTTTTATTGATTTACTTCAGTGTTATCAAGTGACCCTACAGAGCTTATGTCGGATGAAGGTGACAAGGCACTGTCTTCCTTTCCATAGGTTTTAGCTATTTTTGTTGTTGTTGTTGTGCATGTGGGTGGATGGTGGTGGCATCTGTGATGTCCACGAGGAGGCCAGAGCATCTGTCTCTATTGCTCTCCCCTTACTGCCTTGAGACAAGATCTCTGCTTGAAGCTGAAGCCTGCCATTTCCTCTAGCCTTGCTGGCCACTGAGCTCTTAGGGTCCACTTGTTTCTGCCCACTACTGTTTGGATTACAGACACACAAACCATGCCAGCTTTTTTATTGGTAAAGGCAAAGAACCGTGTGGCTGGGGGAGGGGAGGGGAGGGGTAGGGAGGGGAGGGATGATCTACAAAGAAGTGACCAAGTCAGTGGCAGTGCGGTTCTAGATTGATCCAAGGAGGAGGAGGAGAAAGAAGAAGAGGAGGAGGAATAGGGTGTGGAAGAGAGGAAGAGGAGGAGGAAGAGGAGGAGAAAGAAGACAGTGATAGAAATAACTAGAAAAGTGCCTGTGAGTTCTGCAGCTAATACTAGTGTACAAATGTCAACCTCTTAGCTTTAACAGATGCATCGTGTCCTGTGTGTGGTCAGCAAGGTGAGCTAGATAAATTCTATTCAGGAGTTCTGACCTGTCTGTATGCTTGATTTTTTAAATTTATTTTTCTAATATTTATTTGAAATTACGTGTGTTTGTGTATGTGAGTCCCTCAAAGGCCAGACAAGAGTGCTGAAACTGGAGTAAAAAGCAGTTGTGGGTCACCTGATGTGAGTACTGGGAACTGAACTGGGGTCCTCCAAGAGAGCAGGGAGAGCTCTTAACTGCTGAGCCATCTCTCTGGCGCCATCTGTGTCCTTCTACACAACTGAAGTTAGAAACCATTTTCTTTTTCCTCCCTAACTTACACGGATGTGTCTTAGCAGTTCTGTGACATCTCCTTTTGTTTTCTATGGAAATATTTTATTGAAATGCCGGGCTGTCAGAGAGCAGTCTGATGAATTACAAACATGTGTCTCACATCCAGTCCAACACCGGAGGGGCCAACACTGCTGCAGAGGTTTTAAATCTGTCACGGGCAAGCGGAGTCCTTCTCCATAAGCGTATAACGTGTTTTGCCTCCGCACTCATAGGAGCAGTACCTTGCACGATGGCTCTGTATCCTGCAGCTGACTGAGATGGATCGCTGGCAGAGGGGGAGGTCAAGGTTAAGGTGGGGATATTAGAAAAGGTTACCAAAGCCAGATGCTCTGGGTATCTGGGTTGTTCTGGAAGGTTGTGTTATAGTCTCCAGTTTGAAGTTGGGTCTGCAGATTGGATCTGTGGAAGTCTATGAGCTGGGTTTGCCATAACAGCGTTTCAACTACTACAAAAACATTTTTTTCTCTCTCTTTTTTTTCCTTCTAGGCACATGCTTGCAGATGGTTGACCAATTTGTTGTGGGATTAGTGGGTTTGGATTAAACCTTCTGGTGAGGCCGTGATTTATGTGCATTTGACGCTGTTAACTCTATTTCTCATTTTCCATCTGGCAGTGCCTCGCTTCTTCGTGTGGAGTTGTGCATCATATTAAAGCATAGGTCCTCAAACTGTAAGTGCTCTGGTGTCTTCTTCCTAGAAGCTAAGATGTTCCCTTCACCATTCTTAGCCAGAGATACATGCACAACTCCTTGGAGCCTCGTTTCTCCCTGTTTTCCATGCCTTCCTTTCATCTCCTGAACCCCAAACTCAGCCCATCTCTGTCCCAGTGGCTCCTTGTTTGGAACTCTGTTATTGATTGCTAAAGTTGCATTTAAGGCATAGAGCATTTATGACATATAAAAATTGTGTGTATGCCATGCGTGGATGTCTGTGTGTAGGTGTGTGCACATGAGTGAGGTGCCAGGGGAGGCCAGAAGAGGGCATCAGATTCTCTGGAGCTGGAGTAACAGTAACTTGTGAGCCACCAGATGGATTCTGGGAATTGAAATCTGCTCCTCTACAAGAGCAGAAAAAGCGCTCTTAGCCAGAGTCATCTTTCCAGTCCCTACTTAGAAGTTTTATACCGGCTTTGTTCACTTAACACCTGTTTTTCCTGAGGCCACGAGACGATTTTATTTACTTACAGTAATTTTTTAATCTTTTATTTGTTAGACATTTAGGTTGTGACTGATGACTTTTGCTTGTTTGTCTGTTTTTATACCATTTTAAATGACATTTTATGTTTTTAAAACTTTACCATCCCTGTTATTCCGTTTATTTTCCTCACTGGGGCCAATTTTTTTTATCAAGAAAAATTCTTATGTATGATGTTAGTATGATACAAATCTCTTAAAGTTTTAAGGACTTTGAATATGGATGCCTTGTCAGGATAAGCCACGTGTGTCTAGAATAGCCTAGAAACTTCCTCCTTTGTCCTGTGTAATCTTGTGCCTATAACACCCATGAACATCCAAACCGAGGAGGTGGGATACAGCTTAGCTGACTGGATACTTGCTGAGTAAACTGGAAGCCCTGGAGTCAGGCCTGTGATCCTAGCATTCAGGAGGTGGGGTAGGAGAACTGAGTTCAAGGCCATCCTCTCCTCCATAGCACATGTGGGGTCATTTGGGGCTATAGGAAACTCTGACCTTCCTGAAAGAAGGAAGGAAGGGGGAGGAAGGGAGGGGAGGGAGGGGAAGGGAAGGGAAGGGAGGGGAGGGGAGGGGAGGGGAAGGGAAGGGAGGGGAGGGGAGGGGAAGGGAAGGGAAGGTCTCTCACTGACTTGGAAGGGAAAGGAAAAATGAAAGAAAATGCACAAATTCTTCCACCCAGACTACAGGATTTTAAGCAATTCTACCATCTTTTTCTGTCTGTGATGTGTACTACACACATTAGTTCGTTCAGACCTTTAACAAGCTCAGTGTCATCTTCGGGGTTCTTCCAGTCTAGAAGCCAGTCCAACGCCTGGAGTCCTTCCCGCTTGGGTCCAGAAGACCGAGATGATCTCCGAACCAAAAACTCATTTTCTTCCCGGCGGCTGGGTTTTGTGTTCGCCCTGAACGTTTTCACTTTTACAGTTTGCATCAAGTCATTACCAAATGAAGGAAAACGAACAAGTTTGGCTCATGCTAATTCACACAGCGGTTGTTAAGCATTTCAGTAAATCCAGCCTGGATCTGAGCAGCCTGGGATGTAGAGACGGAGAGAGCTGCTCTACTGGGTTATTAGTAACTCCCCTTAGCTGAGCAGATCAAGGGTTTGAAGGTTTGCCCCTGCCTGCATTCTCTTTGAAGATTCTATTCAGTTTTTATACTTCCCAATACCCAGTGTGTAAGTCCCATCCTATGGTGTGGAAGTGCACATTGAAATGATGTCTCTTGTCCCTTTGTTAGCAAGACTCCCTCCCCGTGTGGGTGTGGCTCTTTAGGTGCAGGTAGACAAGGATCCTTGGACAGGTGCGTGGGGAAATAGCTCTGTAATTGTTTTACACCCTCTATGCTTCACTCAGAAGCAACCTTGGTCCTTCTAACGCTCACCAGTCTCCGTTGTTGGGGATGTAAATATTGGCTCTTTCATTAGCCATCTCTAATCCAGAAATAATCGGTGTTGATAGAGTCACACTATTTAGAGTTTGTGGGGTTCCCAATAATTTAGTTTACTTTTTATTTTGTTTTTTTTTTTTTTACAGTTTGTTGCAAAAAGCACCAGGTTGGGTTGCCCATTTTCGCCTCCTTAATGAATGAGTTACCACCCAATCGTTGTACAAAACAAGTATAGTGGTATCTTTAAAAAATGGCTAATTAAAAAAAAAATCACATGCAAGCCCTCTAATTCCAAAGTATCCTAATGCTTTTATACTATTAATTGTTAAGTTAAAATTTCATTTATTATCTCATTAAGCCTCCCGAGTACATAAACTCTACAACAGGGCATAAGCGGAGCTCCTTAAAACAGAAGTTATATTTGATCTAACAAGATAGAGCCTGTTGCTATTGATTTGCCTGGGAAACAAAAAATCTCAGATCTCAGCAGGCGCCAAATGAAACTACTGGATCCATGAGTTCACATTAGCACAATTAATCACACGACCTCGGGCTGTTTGAGTTGAGGTTAGAAGTCGGTAATCTCTTACAGAAATAATTATTTGGTGAATTTTAGTCCAGACAACTCCAGAGGCCATAGGATGGAGACAGGGATCAGAGGCTCTGAAGGCTGGGTTCTAATCTTGGCCTTACCACGAACATGTTAGGAGAGCCTGAGTGGGAGCCTCACCCCTACCTACCTCAGTTTCCATGTCTTCTAGCAGGCTGAAAGCACCAGTTCTCCCCAAAGTGTGTATGCAGCAGAGATGAAAAGATGTGCTTGTGTCCACACAGAAAGGAGTAGGTGAATGGATGGAGTGGCATCATTCACAGAAAGCAAGAGGTAGACGTGGTTCAGGGTCCGTCAGCTGATACACAGCTGTGCAGAGGGGACAGGCAGGGTGGAATCAGCTTCAGCTATGAGGAATGAGGTATCACGGCCAGTCACAGTGTGAATGAGCTTCACAGGCTATTAGACTAAATGGAGGAAGCCAAGAAACAAGGTGGAAATACCGTGTGATTGCTTCGTTTCTGCACAGCCAGAGTCGTGTCAATGCAGACAGATAAAGCAGGCCAATGGACGGATGGCTACTAGGAGATTAGCAGGAGAGGGGATGAGAGCAGGGAACACTAAGTTATGTCATTTCTAAACCCAGGAGGAGCTGATTGTAAAATGGCAGTGCCCTCTGTGCCCTGGGTGTCCCAGAATTGTGCAGTTTTATTTGTGAGTATCTGGATGTACACGTGTGGTCCCCGAATAATTATTTTTGTAAGATTTAACTCCCTAGGACACTGTTCGCCTTGTCTGTTTGAGACAAAGGCTCTCACTGACCAGGAACTTGCCACATAGGCTAGGCTGACTGGCCAGGTAGTCCTAAGGATCCACTTGTCTCTGCCTCCTCAGTACTCGGACTACAAGTGTGCGTCACCATGACTGGCTTTTTTCCCCTCTATACATGTGTTCTGGGATTGAATTTAGGTACTTACGCTCACAGAACAGACACTTTAGCATTGTGCCGTCACACCCCCCCACACACACACACACCTGAACTGTGTGCTTTAAAATGATTGCATGCTTAGCAGATTTTACTTCTATAAAAATAAAAATAAATTTAAATTTAGAAAGCACACCCTCAAGGTTACTAGGTTTAAACTAGTACTATAGACAGAAGGTCTCAAAAGTCACCGCCCTTTGTTTATCCCGTCTTTCTTGCTCTCCCCTTCCTCTTCTGCACGGTTCCGTCCTTCTCTTAGTGTACAAGAGTGATACCGTCGTCCTTCCATCAGAAAGGCGGCTGGGAGAGATGGGTGTGGGGAGACAAAGGTTGCTAGGCAGCTGCAGCTAAGGCTGTGACGGTCCCTGTGAACACATGTGTACACTCGCTTGTGCGTTTATATCGTCAAGAGTGCTCTAGGTGACCTGTGTGAACCTCGGGGTCCCTGGGAGCGGCTGTATCATCTGCAGTACTTCATCCTGGGCAGGCATTTCCTCAGGAGGGAGCAAGGCGTAGTTCTGTTCCTCTAACTACAGAGGATTCCTTGGGGGATGGGCATTGGTTAGTGAGCCACGTGTTCTTCCCTTGGCTATGATGTGTACATATTCCTACCAATGGAAGGAAAAATAGAATAACAAAGCCCGAAAGGGGGTACACTCATGGGTAACTTTCACTGAAGGAACGTTTGGAGCTTCTAAGTGTCACAAGTTGCTGAATCCCACACTCTTGAGGATTGTACTAAATCGGTCTCTTGTGATTTCAGTCATTTCCTGAGCTGAGTGGGGGTCCCTGGCTTCTGACTCATGAGTTAACCAACTGAGATCCAGAAGTACCACTTGGAACCGCCCTGCTTATAGCACGAAATGACTGATGATGGTGATCTCTGCTCTTGATTTTCCAAGCCAAGAGGAATGAAGACATCTTCCAGTTGATGGGATGATGTAATCTATCATCTCCCTAGGGAGTGCCTCTCCCCCGGTCCTCCTCTAACTCTTCAGATCCGCTTTGAGTTCTGTTTGCTATCATATTTGCTCCCTTACTGTTTAGTTCTTGCAATGGTTGATCTTCATTAGCAGCCTGACAGTGTTTAGAATTTCCATGGAAAAGGACTTCTGGGTGTGTCTGTTGGTGGGGGGTCTTCAGACTGGAAATGGAAGGGCCTATGAATGTGGATGGGGGTGGGAGGGTTCCATGCTGAATAAGGAGAGTAAGTTGAGTACAAGCCATCATTGCTCTTGGTCTCAAGAACTGTGGATTCAGTGTAACCAGCCACCTCATGCTCCTGCTGTCCCCACTATGATGGGCTGTACCCAGAAACAATCAGGCAAAATAAACCCTTCCTTCCTTAAAAGTTTCTTTTGTCAGGTATTTTGTTCCAGCAATGAGAAAAGAAACAAGCACAGTTTGCCTCATAAAGTCTGGTCAACTGCCTGGGAGCTTCAGTGAGAGTGGAGGCCGAACCTGGGGGAATAAGTGTGTTTGTGACAGGAGCAGTGGACAGAGATACATAAAGACCTTGTGCAGTTCGGCTGAAGCTGTGAACTAAATGCAGCAGTCTGTCTGTCTGCATCTTCTCTGGGGACCCAGGGTCATGACCACAGTGACAGTTAGTAGCTTTGTAGTCTCAGACTGGTAGCCTCTAGATCTTGGCCTTGATGTCTTATAGACTAGAAGTCTCCTCTTCACGGGGCTCTCTGGAGAACAAAATCAAAGTAACCCAAATGGTCTCCAGACAGACACAGAGAGTGATGGATTCTCTTCTTTGAGGAGGGAAGGCTGCCTCATTGTCTCCAAGGATTCTGAGGAGGCAAACCAGAAAATGCTGTAGTAGTTTACAGGTCACACACACCCTGAAGGACACAGTTCTGGAGAAAGGGATCCATAGGCGGCAGGAGCCATTAAATTATAATGCCCACCAGTTTTGAGCTTCTTAGTCCTTGTGTCAACAACATTTTGTAATGGAGCATCTCCAATGCTGAGAAGCTAAGGACCATGCTTCTCTCTGGCCTGATCAACATTAAAATCCTGTGATGATGTTTCCACCACCCAGCACTGTTTTAGTAGGCCTCAAAGAATGAACAGAGCTAGCTAGGTCATGAGTGTATCTTGGATAGCAGTGATTGGATAGACCATCCTCTGGGCAAGAGGGACTAGTAGTGGCTTAGCCATAGAGGTAAGAATGAGCAGTTCAGTGGAGCTATGAGCCATTATCAGTGAAGGGTTGGGGTGGGTCAGGACATCATGGCCCATTGTGCTTAGTCTTGAGTTCTGTCCTAAGCACCTGTTTTCACCAGATGACCACAGCTTGCTTCCCAGATGATCCTATTTGTGCTGGATATCTCTCTCTCTCTCTCTCTCTCTCTCTCTCTCTCTCTCTCTCTCTCTCTCTCTCTCCCTCCCTCCCTCCCTCCCTCCCTCCCTCCCTTTCTCCCTCCCTCCCTCCCTCCCCGTCCCCCTTCCCCTCCCTTCCCCCTCCTTCCCTCCCTCGTCCCCCTGTGTATGTGTAGGCATGTGTGTGTGTATGTGTGTGTGTGTATGTGTGTGTAGACGTGTGTGTGTGTGTGTAGACATGTGTGTGTGTGGACACGTGTGTGTGTAGACACGTGTGTGTGTGTATGTGTGTAGACGTGTGTGTGTGTGTGTAGACACGTGTGTGTGTGTGGACATGTGTGTGTGTGTAGACACATATGTGTGTAGACACGTGTGTGTGTAGACACGTGTGTGTGTGGACACGTGTGTGTGTGTAGACACGTGTGTGTGGACACGTGTGTGTGTGTAGACACGTGTGTGTGTAGACACGTGTGTGTGTAGACACGTGTGTGTGTGTAGACACGTGTGTGTGTGTAGACACGTGTGTGTATGTGTGTGTATGTGTGTGTGTGTAGACACGTGTGTGTGTAGACACGTGTGTGTGTGTAGACACGTGTGTGTAGACACGTGTGTGTGTGTAGACACGTGTGTGTGTGTGTGTGTGTGTAGACACGTGTGTGTGTGTGTAGACACGTGTGTGTGTGTGTAGACGTGTGTGTGTGTGTGTGTGTGTGTGTGTGTGTGTGTGTAGACACGTGTGTGTGTGTGTAGACACGTGTGTGTGTGTGTGTGTGTGTGTGTGTGTGTGTGTGTGTGTGTGTGTAGACACGTGTGCCCCTGGGCTTTCCTCCTCTACCCCGCTCCATCTTAATTGTTGAGACAACCTGGAGCTTTCGGTTTCAGCTAGACTGGCTCCCCCGCCAGACCCCCCAGAAACCTCTTGTCTCCATTCTTCCAGCACTGGGGTTTCAGAACTGTACCCCCACACCCTGCTTTTTATGTGAGGGTTGAAGAATCAACTTGACTCTCATGCTCGCACCGTGTGCACTATCCCCCGAGCCATCCCCCCAGCTGAATCTTACCCATTTTCACGTGATTATAGTCAGGGAACATGGTGGCTTAACCTTCACTGAAGGAACATTTGGAGCTTCTAAGTGTCACAAGTTGCTGAATCCCACACTCTGAGGATTGTACTAAATCAGTCTCTTGTGATTTCAGGCTGTGCTGCATCCCCCTAAGCTAAGATAGAGCAGATATTTCCGGAAGAAAAAAAAGAAAACCAACCCCGGGAATCATTCCCTGCTTATGCAACATGGTTGGCGGGCCAGACCGCCACGCCGCCAGCTTTGAAAGATCCCCCAATCCCAGCAGTGAAAGGCAGACACAGGTCAATAAAGCAACCACAGCCTACCATGTGCTCTGAAACCCATGCACTCTGAGGGCCTTTCAAAGACTCGGGGTTTATGGTGTGGCCAGGCAAAGCTGCATTTGAATGAGAACCTTCATCTGGCTTCTGCCACCAGGGGAGGCCATGTCTGAAGCTCCGGTGGCTTAAACAGCTCCCAGCTTCTCAGCTAGTCTTATCCTTTCCCGAGTGACTTGCTGTGGTCATCAGCAACTTAGGCCAGTGATGAGGACATGGCCCCTCATTGTTCCAGACCCCGAAAGGCAAGTGCTCCAAATTAGACTATATTCTATGTCCAGTAGTAGTAATTAATAACCCAGACATATTATTAATCTCATGGGCTAGGGATGAGGGGGTCAACACCTCCTCTGCTTCCAATCCAGGGTCTGTGTGACAGTGGCACCTATTTTTACATTGCATAGATCACCAGGTTACCCTAACTTCTTAGGGCCTGATCTCTGCACCTCAAGTGATCTATTACTCATGGTTTATTCTTTTTTCTAACTTCTATTACTCATGGCTTTTTCTAACTTCAACACCATGAACACTGAACAGGTCTTGGCTCAAAGCCTCATTTTATGATGCTTGACTCTAGAGGACTCTTTGGTTTAAATAAAATATGTCAGGGTGAGGCCTCCGCCACACCTTAATGTAGGATTCGTGTTGTTTTTTTTTTTTCTTTCTTTCAAATGCTGTTACCCGTTTCTAAGGAAGAGTTTCAGATTTTGAAAACAGTCACTAAATCTTTAAGAGGATTCATTTCTCTCATTTTGGATCAGATATTTGCCGATGATTCTCAGTGCTAAACATTTTAATTTAATTCTTTTGCTTAAGCAGGCGAATTTCGAAAATACCTAATTTTGAAAAATGAGAAAACGAAGGATATTTTCTCCTTCCCAAAGTTACTACTGATCTTACTGTTTAAAATCTAAATCTCTTCCGTAAGAACTGTCAAAGCCAAGAGGGAAATTAAAACTTTTTCCCCCCTCTTCCTGATCTCACTTATAATGGAAAGGGATTTTTCCCCACCCAAAGATTAGCTTTTTACTTTTTAAAAATTACTTTCTTTGTGTAAGAGCCTGCGTGAGTTCATTTGCACCATCTGTGTGCAGGTGCTGGAAGAGGCCAGAAGAGGGCGTCAGATCCCCTGGATCTGGAATTAGAGGCAGTAGTAAGCTACTGGTATCTGTTAGGACTGAACCTGGCTGCTCTGGGCAAGCAGCAAGGGTTCTTAACTGTTAGGCCCTCTCTCTGGCCCATGGAAAAGTGCCTCTGTATTCAGAGGACAGTGGCACAAAATTGAAGAAAATCTGCATACTTTTCACTTTCAATTGTTGGAAACTTAGTCTGGGGATTCTCCCAGACTCACACTTCTTTCATAAATCTTCTTCCTCACCATAGTGATCTCTCTCTCCTCCAACCACAAACCGTAAATTATGCCTAAAGCCCATGTAAGTGTAGACAGTCCAGACTTGCACTTCTGAAACTATTTCCATTGAACTAGTTGACTCCTTCTCAAAAGGCTCCCTAACTCACTGAATTAAAAAAAATTAATAAAAAACAAAAATTTACATTTTGGGGGTTTGTTTCCTTGTTTTTTAAGTAAAGAGACCTTTATGGCCAGTGTAAACTGAATGAGAATTATAACTGACTCATTAGGGGCCAGTCCTAGGCCCGTAAGCAAGTTCAAATGCTTGTGGTTTCACTCAAAGGGTAAAGATCGCACTTCAGTTTCATTAAGGATTTCCAGGGAACAGAGATTGTTGTTTTTTGTTTTAGTTTTCGTTTTGAAGTCATAACCATTAAAAAAAAAACAGACAATTTTACTTTTATAGATTAAAGACAACAAACAGAATTAAATGCCAGAAAAACAAAGTTAAAATGAAATTACAAGCCTAGATTTATTACCGAGCAGACGCGGCTCCTCCTCCCCCCCCCCCTTTAAGGGCATGCACCCACTATCGAAGTGCCAGGCATTTCTAGATACTTGTCTGGTTTCTTTGTTTGTCTTGTCTCAGATCCACAACTTCAGCCTTTCAGGGCAGCACTTGTCCCCTGGGTTGAACTTTCTGATCACTATCGCTCCACAAGGTCTCATTGTTCAGGACACGTTACCTCCCAGATCGCTGCGGATCAACCACAGTTCCTAGTTCTGTGTGCGCAGTCCCCGCTTTCCACAGCTGAATCTTCAAAGTTGGGCAACTGTCAGTAATGATGTCAATGATGATGATGATGATGATGCTAATTTTTAGAAATTAAAATAATTAGTGCCATTATTGCTAATAGCAATGGATTGCTGTTATTAATGTTATTTTTAAAAACAACAAAAATTCATCTCGGATCACCTTCCTCCAGGCTTTCTTTAATAGTACTGTACTTGATACTTGGCTCTGTAAATCTCTATTTTTTTTTTAGGAAACTATAGTTTTCTAGTCTATGGAACTGTATGCATCTTCTTCCTGATGACCAAGCCAGGGTGTTAGACAGACTGATAGACTGAGTCAGGACAGAATCACATGTGAGGAGACAGACCTAAGTGTCCTGTCTACCTCCTCTTCCAACTTGCTAATGTGTGCCCAGTAGTAGCTTTTAGTGTTATCACTTGAATGTTTCAGAATAGTCTTATAGCAGAGTTTAAATTTTCCTATTTAATATGTAAATGGACTTCTTCCGAGGTGGTAAACATAGACTGATCCTCATTAGACCCTGGGAAGGTAGGTGGTCTCTCTTTATAGGGAGAAAATACAAATTAAAACAATAACAACAAGACCTCCACCCTTTCATAAAAGCAAGAGGAAAGATATCAATAGTAATTACCAGAATTATCTTCTCAAAAACCTTAGGATCGTGCCAAAGGCCTGAAGCCACAAGAACTTATTAAAAAGAAAGAAGAGAGAGAGCCAGGACTTCATAAGAGCAGGCCTTGCAGTGTCTTCATTTCTAACCTCACCCTCTCCTCTCCTGCTCTGCATCAGCTTCGAGGACAACAGTGACCAGGTCCTATGTAGTATCTGAGACAGTTGAGTGGACTGTTATTACAAGTCATTCTCCTTAGATCTGCCTGGTGGCCCCGTGAGGACCCATTCAAAAGTGTCTCCAGATTAGGAGGTTGTGTAGTCCTGCTCCCTGGGGAGGATGTCTGACACATTTCCAGGCAGATATTTTCCTCCCTTTTACCTGAGTCAGTGTGTAAGAACTTGGGGAAGGAAATGCTGGAGGAACCGCAGTCTGGGAAGTTCCCATGTGTCTCTTGATAGCGTCATTCCCAGGGCAGAGCTTGTCCTATGCTCAGGAAAGACCAAAGAAGGCTCCCAAACTATGGCATTTGGTGGACTCCAGGCCATGTCTAGGAAGCAGAGATAAAGGCACGGCACCTCCATATTCACTGATCCACATGTCAGGACAAGCAGCACTTGGATTCATTAAATGGTGGCCAAAAGCTAAAGGAGAGTTCTCTCCAAACCTGAGTTGGCTTTTCAGCCAAGAAAAGTGTGGTTTCGGTGGCTACAAAATGGAAATCTTATGCTCCTCCTTCAAGAGAGTCAATGAGCAAACAATACAAGCAAAACCCCACCTAGCAAACCATAGAGAAGGAATGACACAGGGAGGCCCCAGGTCCTCACTTCCAGATGGCTGCCACATTACCACACGCACAGCCAGGAGAAAGAAAGCATTGATCTCCAGCGTGAGCATACTAGGGTAGAAGACATCTCTGCACTGACAAAAGCAATCCAAAAAGCACACACAGACACGTGGGACCTGCCAGGAAAAATGCCAGACAGCTTTCTCAAGAAAGGTGAAATGCTTTGATTTACTACATACAGACTTTAATTCAGCTATCCTGAATGCATTAAAGTATCCAAAGGAAATCACATAAAATATGTGTGTATGTATTAAACACACACATATTATAGATGATAGATAGATGATAGATAGAGATAGATGATAGATATGTCAACAGTTATATTGATCTATATTTATAGATAGATAGATAGATATCACTAGCTAGATGTTAGGGAAAGTAACTAAATGCAAGTTATAGGCTTGAGAAACAAAGAAACGAAAAGGAAAATACTGCAAAGATGTAAACAGATAAAAGAGAGAATTTTCGAACTTGAAATCTGCTTCCCCCACAAACAAATAGAAAAGAAAAGATCCAGTTGTCAGACAAATGAACGATGGAGGATCAACATAGCAGAAGCCACCAAAGGCCACTGAGGTCCCACTCGGAGTTCCAGCGAGGAAATAAGAAGCAGGAGGAGAAGGCAGAGAAAAAACTTTTTTTTAAATTATATGTCTCACAACCGATAAAAACCCCCATCAATTTATAAGTGAAATAAACCCAAAAGTATCTGCACTGAGTTGAGTCATAATCAAAATGTTAAGAGCCAAAGACAAATAAGGAGCCAGAAAGGAGTACAAGGGAAGAGCCATAAGACAGCAGCCACCGTTTACCTTGTAGGCCCCAAGAGAGACATGTGGTATTCAAAGTGCACAGCAAACAATACTTCCGTCGAGACCTTTGGATCTGACAAAGTATCCGTCAGAAAAATGAAGATGAGATTAGGAAATTCCCAGATAAACCCAGATGACAGCTTGTCACTAGGAAACGTGACCCACATTAAACAAAACCAAACTCAAATCAATAACGTAACCATGTTCTTAAGTCTAGGAGAGGATGGGCAAACTCACCCAGTGTACACATAAGAAAGAACAATAAAGACAAGGGGCCAATGGCATAGAGAATAGAGAGTGATTTTTATAAAATGAACAAAGCCAACAGTTGTTTCTTTGAAGAGAATAACGTAACTGGCACAGCTTTAGGTAGAGTGACCAAGAACAAGAAAACAAACACGACGTTACTAGTTAGGGCTGGAAGTGGGGGATGGGAACGGATTTTATGGTTGATAAGTAGGAAATATTTTTATTAACAATAAAAATTTCAAACACAGGCCACAATTAAATTACCCATTAAGTCTATCAGAGATTTTTAAAAGGATGACATTATAAGATGTATATCCTATAATGTCAGGATAGGGAATGGATACCTCCTCATACCACTCCCATTTAATGTGCTCAAGATTTTGTACAGGACAGGATAAAGTGCTAAATGCCCAAGAGGAGGGTAGGAAGGAGGAAGAGAAGGAGGTAGGGGGAGGAATAAGGAGAGAGAAAGAGACAGAGAGACAGAGAGACAGAGAGAAGGTGAATATGAGTATCTTTGCTCTTGTATTCCAGAAAGTAGTTTAATTGCCTCTGTCCATCCAAATCAGCTCCCCACCCAGGCTAGCCCATGCTGATGTATAGGGAGAAGAGATGGGTGTTATAAGATTCAAGAAAAGGCTCCAAGAGACCTCTCACCCACGGCAGGTGTTCCTTACCTGAGATATAACTGTACCTTGACTCTGTGTGTGTGTGTGTGTGTGTGTGTGTGTGTGTGTGTGTGTGTGTGTGTGTCCCCGTGTTCAGTGGTAGCGAAGGAGAAGGAAAGGACATGGACCAGGCGTCTTAAGAGTCAGGATGCATGGGGTTGTACATGGAGCTCTGCTGGGAGAGCGCTCACCTAGCACCCAGGAAGCCAGGAGTTCAATCCCCAGAGTGGAATAAACCAGGCATCCTGGGGCATGACTGAGATCCCAGCACAGGGGAGGAAGCAGAAGTTCAAAGTCTTCTTCACTATGCAGCAACTTCAAGGCCAGCCTTACCCAGGGAGATCCTGTTTCAAGGAGAGAAAAGGAGAAGGAGGAGGGAAGGAGGGAGGGGGGGGAAGGGGAAGGAAGGGAGGAAAGGAGGAACAAGAATCATAGAATCTATTGAGGCTGCCATGGTTTCTGTGCCCAGCTTGGAGTGGGGTCAGCCTTTTCCACCCACTCTTGCAGCTCTGACTCCTCAGACACACAGATTACTCTCTGCACTCCATGCACAGGAAGGCAGAGGGCCCCAAATCCAGCTCAGCCAGGAAGGAAAGAAGACTGACTTGGACCCCCTCTTCCAGGAAACTGGGGCCATTGTGTACTTCTTTGTTAAATGTCCCTTTAAAATCTTCTCATTCCTCCACATGATCTACTTTGATAGATGACAGTTTTATATATATATATATATACCTGCAGTGTTCTCTGCACAGACTATCGACACCCTGAGGGTCGCCCCATGCAGCAGCTTCCACAAACCTCTGGGCCTCTGTGCACACCCTGCCTTCCCCTTCCTACCTCGATTCTCACAACAGAAGGCATTTGCAGTATGCCTCCCATCCCTGAAGTCTGCTGTTCTCACCTCTGCTCACCTTCTGCAAAGGTTAGCCACTCCCTCTGTGGAGGCCAGGTCTCAGCAGCCAGTCCCCAGCCTCCTTTCTTGGACTGTACCTGTCTAGGTTAAGATTTATTCTCCGAGTCCAGACAGACAAACACTGCCTGTCTGGATCCTGACCACATCAATAGTGAAATGCCTTTCTTCAGGCGCCTAAACTAGGGCAGAACCATTCTGCTGTGTTCTGCTGCAGGGCCTGACACTTAAACCCTAAAATGCTACCTCTAATCGGTTCCTGGGAGCTCATCTGGGGTTTCTTCATACTTTCTCCTTCCATGGGGTCTGGCGCAAAACAGAGATTTAAAGCATGTGGACCGCTGAGGCCTTCAGAGAGATGACATCCCCCAAACAGGACATAGATCTGTCTGTCTTGCTCCTCAGAAGCCACAACGGTAAATTGCAAAGCGAAGGACATCTATTAGGGAGACCGAGGATATAGTTCAGTTGGTACAGTGCCTGGTTCACATTCACAAAGCCCTGGATTCAATTCCCAACACCACATAAACCAAGCTTGGTGGAAGTAAAGAGAGAAAGGAAGGAAGGAGGGAGGGAGGGGAGGGAGAAAGGGAAGTGAGGGGGGGAGGAAGGGAGGGACAAGAAACAACTAGGAGATCTATTGTGGCTGCCAGGGTTTCTATGCGTAGCTTGGAACAGAGCCAGCCATTTTCCACCCACTCTTGCAGCTCTGACTCCTCAGACACACAGGTTACTCTCCGCACTCCATGCACAGGAAGGCAGAGGGCCCCAAATCCAGCTCGGCCAGGAAGGAAAGGAAATCAACTCCCTTCAACTAGGGCAGTGGAGGCAGGAGGATCAGAAGTAAAGCTTATCATTTGTCATGCTGGGAATTCCATACTAGCCTAGGCTACCCAAAACTCTGTTTCCAGGAATGGCTTCCATTCTTACCCCAGGGTCCGCTTTCCTTGGCAGCTTCCTGCTCCTCCCAAAGATACCACTGAGTACAAATGGGAGAGTTAGACATGGCTTTCCTATGTGTACACACACACACACACACACACACACACACACACGTGTGTATGTATGTATGCATGTGTATGTACGTATACATACAGTAAGTTTGAGAATCAAAGAAAGGAGTGCTAGAGGGGAGAGTGGTTGGGATTTAGATCCAGACATGGTCTCCCTACTTCCCATCACACCTTCCTTAATAAAAGCCTGGGAAGATAGGAAATAACCCAAGGTCATTAGCAGATTCGGGATGAATAATGGGGTGCACCCCAAGGAGACCTCAGTGCTCCCTGATACAGGCTCTCTGGGGCTCCGGAGGTCAAGGAAGGATGGGCATCCTTCCTCCTAAGTGGACAGCCGACTTTCTCCAAGTCAGCCTTCACCTGCTGCCGTACCCCCAGGATTCAGTGCGGCTCTCTAACTAATGAAGTCAATTAAGAGGCTGGAAATGTAATGTCCTACAACTTGGGTGTGCAATAGGTACAAAAGGTTTGTCCCGAATGAAAAGGTTGACACCGTACTAAAAATAAATCCCACATAAAGTTATCCTTTGCAGGCTAATTGCTAATAGGGGTTCCATGTATGAGACACTGCAGCCCCACGCAGGGCCTAATTGGCTGGTCCAGAGGCGGCGTCTGCTGTCTGCAGCCCTGGTCCAGAGGTAGATGATTGCACAAGGCCTGGTGGAGCCACAGCAGTTCCCAGATCCTCAGTGCCAAGGTGACTCTTCTCTTTGTTCTTCTTAAGCCCCAGCCCTGACAATGTCACCTCCTCCCTGGGCCTGACTGCAAGGGTCTGAAGGGCAACTTCTGTTGTAAGTTGAATAATGTTAACAGCTGGGATGTGCCGTCTGGCAGAGGTCAGTGATGTTACACGTTTCAGAGAGCACATTTTTAGTAGGAGGTGAGGCAGCACTACAGCAGGCTATGCTTTGAGGCTCTAGGCTTGGAAATCTGAGTGGTTTCCCAGCAGTGAGCCAAGGCTCCCAAGCTACCCTGTGTGACCCTCGCAAACCCTTTCAACTCATAGGAAGCCTACTGGGTGGCAGTGCATTTGAGCGGGTGATAAAGAAAAGTCAGCAGACTCCGAATCAGGAGACGGGAGCTTGAATCCAAGGTTGGAAGATGGCTCCATCTGTAAAGTGCTTTCTTGACAAGCATGAGGACCCGAGTTCAGTCTTCAGAACCCACAGTAAAATGGTGGGCATGGCGGTGAACCCTTGCAACACCAGCACTACATAGATAGTTTTAAAAGGCGGATTGCTGGGGCTTCTTGGTCAGCCAGACTAACCAACCAAAAGCCTCAGGCTACTGAAAGAGCCTGTCTGGAATGAATGTATCTGGGGTCAATCCTGACCTTCTACAAGCGTGCACATGGAATGAATCCCTGACTCTGGGCCTCTCTCTTGTTTCAGCATCAGTTCCTTTCTGGAACTTTCCAATAAACTCTTCTTTCAACTCCCTCACCCACAAATAGATGCCTGGCCTTTGTGTTCCGCTTAAGAGCAGAAACCCAGACCACCTCCACTCCACATACCACCCGA
The DNA here is from genome assembly GCF_021556685.1 of Rattus norvegicus. Taxonomy (NCBI): domain Eukaryota; kingdom Metazoa; phylum Chordata; class Mammalia; order Rodentia; family Muridae; genus Rattus; species Rattus norvegicus. The sequence continues at coordinate 77,289,437 of NC_141541.1, forward strand.
TTCCCAGGAAGTCTCTCACTGATTGTGCAATGCTTTCCCCCCCAGACAAAGCAGGATCTCCTTCTCTAGTGACTGAAGAGAAAAAGATTCTTTACTGAGTCCTGGGCAGTGTGCTGGTTCAGCCTCTTTTAGAGGTTCAGCAACTACTGGTTCTAACAGTAGATCCTGTGAGAATGTTCTCCGTGCCCAGCCCTAAGCTGAATTAATAATTCAGGTGTACCCCAAAAGATACCCCAGATACTTAGGAAGCAAATAAGAGCATTACAGTTCCCATTTTACAGATGAGAACATGGAATGGAGAGGTCAGACAATGTTCCCGGGGCTACAGGCCTATAAGTATTCGAAAAGAATTCAAAACCAGACAAAACCCTGTACATCTGAGCTCTACTACTGGCTTTGGAGGGTGCCTGTGTCTCTCTTTGTGTCCCTCTCTGCTTTGCTCTGCCTCTCCCCACTCTCTGTCTCTCTGTCTCTCTCTTTGTCTCTCTGTCTCTCTCTCTGTCTCTCTCTTTCTCCCTCTGTGTGTGTGTGTGTGTGTGTGTGTGTGTGTGTGTGTGTGTGTGTGTGTGTATTTTTGTGCACTCACAGAAATCAGAGGACAACTTATAGGAGTCAATTTTGTCCGATATATTAAAAGGAAAGTTTGACACCGCTCAACGGGTTTGACTAACTTTGACTTCCCCCTACTATTCCATTGACTTGCAAAATATTTTTGCAACAAAAGCATTTTGATTCCTACTGCACTCCTTTTCAGGAGCCTGGGTTGGAAGGCAGATGAAAGCAGAGACTCTGCCTTTGATGCAGGAGTGGAGGGCCTCACCCCTGCCTGCTCCTCTCTCTTGCCCTTCCTGTTCCTCTTTTTCCTAGAGGACTCGGAAGACCATGGAAGTTGCAGGTTCCAGGAGACAAGGCTAGGAGGGCTAGTGCCAGGAGCCGTGTGGTTGCTTCCCAGCCCAGTGTAAGCAAGTTCTGTGGTGAATCGTACAGCACATTCCTATCTCCTAAATGTTCCTACTGCCCATAGGAAGGAGAACAGGAACTCTTAGTGACTGACTTTTCTTCTTGGGATCTTTGATCAGACACTGTGCTTACAAGACTTTAAGGAATTTGCAAAGATGTTTTCAGGAAGGAAGGATGGGGAGAGCTTTGTGGTTATAAATAGAAAATCTGCTGCAGTGGCCGAGAGTGATGAAGGGGAGTGGTAAAGGCAGAGGCAGGTAGGTCTCTATAGTGAGAAATCTGCAATTTTGGTTTCTTTGAAAATCACAGAAATGTTTTAAGAATGTCCTTTGGTTTTAATCCCAGATGTGGGGATGTGGGGCTTCAAACTGTCCACAGCAGCTGACGATGATTTGCCTCGTGCGCTAGCAGAAGCGTAGTTTTACCAGCTGCTAATAGTTTCTGCGATTACGTAACATTTATAAATTCTGGGAATGTCCTGATAGGCGGGGTTGGTGGTTGGTGCTTGTTCAGGGGACTTGTTAGTAGCAATGCTCAAAGAGGAAACAAAAAGCAAAGAAATTAGATTCAGATCTCTCTCTCTCTCTCTCTCTCTCTCCCTCCCCCCCCCCCCTCTCTCTCTCTCCTTTCTCGCCTATCTATCGATAGGGGGTGAAACCAGGGGGAGGGATAAAGGATGGGAAAAAGAAGAACCCACAAAGTAGAAAAAAAACAGCTAAAGATCTCTGAGTTCAAGGTCAGCCTGGTCTACACAATGAGTCCCAGTAAAGCCAGGGTCATGTAGAAAGCCTCTCTGTCTCTCTGTATCTGTCTCTCTGTCTCTCTCTCTTTTACACACACACACACACACACACACACACACACACACACACACACACACACACAGCATAAAGGAAGAGGAAAGATAGAAGAGTTAAAAGGCATTGAGGGAAATAATCCCAAAGATGTAAAGAGACATCACTGTGGAAAGAAAAAGGCACCTTGTGTGTCTACCAGAAGCTGAGCTCTAGCAAGCTAGCCCCCTTGTTATAAATCCCCAAGGCCAGCAGTGGGCAGAGTCTCCACTCTTGGCTTTGCACCTGAAGGAAGATCTTGTTAGTCAGTGGCTGACATGTTAGGGGACAGATTCAAATGTTGATGGAACTAAAGTTACATAGAAAGGTAAAGGACTGGAATGTGTAGGGCACGTCCAAGAAGAGAGTAACATAACAGAAGTAGGCGTGCTGCAGACACATTTACTGTGAACCAGGCATTGTTTCTCTTGGTTTTGGAAGTCCAAGATCAAGGTTACAACAACTGGGTCTGAAACTGGGTCTCTTGGCAACTGCCATTTGTCTATGTGCTTATGTGGCCTCTGAGCCCTGGTAGGGACTAAGAATGAGTTAGCTCTGGCATCTCTAGGAAGGATGCTAATCCTTTCAGATTAGGGCCCCACCCTTAGCACTCCCTTTAACCACTTCCTTAGAGCCCCTGAGACCAAGGACAGTCACAGTATGGGCGAAGACTACTGTGTATGGATGAAAGGAGACCATAGACAAAAATATTCAGCCCATGACAGAAAAGTAGCATTAGTTTTCAGAGTCAGGATATGTTGGCTCACTTTCCTTGGAGACCTCCCTGCCACATGCACAGGCACATATACACATATACACATATGCACACACACACACTCACATGTACATGCATGTGTGCACACATACACATTCATGAACATACATAATACACATGTACACACAGACACATAGACACAAATACCCATAACACATGTGCACACTACACACACACACACACACACACACACACACACACACACACACACAGAGATGTGCATGCTCACAGTGCCACCAGAATGCCAGGATACATTCAGTCATTGCTTAGTGTAGGGGAAGAAGCCATGGTGAGACAACAATGAGCCCTAAAAGTGGTATCTAATATCTTTGCACCCTCTTGATCACCAACAACACTGAAGGTCTTGCAGGCTTCTGCCTGGCACCCCAGTCCTTTGACAATGATGTCTTGCTCTACCCAGTACAGGAGCAATGGACCATCAAGTCAATAAGTCCCTCTCTCCCAGTCAGTTCAGGGATTTTAAAAATTATTTATACTTTCCATTAAACTTTTCTGTATGTTTGAAATTCTTAAATTACATTCCTACAAATATTGAGTATTCGCACAGAGCCAGCTAAATCACAGTCTCTAGGGAAGGTACCCAAGCTTCAGTAGCTGCAGAGGATCAGGAATGACTCCCTTGTGAGCCTGGACTATTGGAACCATTGGTCTGTTTTCAAAGCTGGCCCCTGACCTAGCAGGGTTTGAATCTGTGGGGCCCTCCTGAGTATTGGATACTTGAGTAATTGGTGCTTATGAAGTGAGTGACCAGCCTTGATGTTTGGTGCTTCCCAATTAAGCCGTGTCGGCTTTAATTTGCACACCCTTAAGAGGCAGGCAGGGATATGTCTCGGGCTCATTCTCTGATGGGCGTGTGATAAGCGACTCTGTGGAGGCAGTGGAGCCCACATGCTTTTGAAATAACACTTGGGAGGAAGCACCCTACCTTCCTTGGAGCATCTTCTGGAGGGTTTTACCTAAAGGTGCCTGCGAGCTGCTGGGCTCTCTAATTAAACCAGATGGACTGGATGATAGCTGATTAGATTCCTGACTTACAGATCCTCCTCCTATTTATTCGAATCAACATGTTGATGAGCCAGAAGCCATCTCATTCAGGAAAAGCACCTCACTGCATATTTTGAGAAAATTAAACTTTTATGGATGACCCGCTCAAATGCCAGAGTCTGTTTCCTGGAGCACCTGGATAGTTGAGCTTTCAGCAGGGGGACCACGAATGAGTGGCATTCTGCGGGTGTGCGCCCAAACAGCGGCAACAGCAAATTACAGGCCATCCATCACTCGGATGCAAAGGAATATGTCATAGAGACAGACACAAGAAGGCTCAAGAGGACGTCTATCTTCCCTTCGTCTCACCTGTTTCCATTTGCTGGGGTCGCATGATATCGATACCCACTCCCAATGCACTTTGCTTTCAGGATCAGCAAGATTTGGGGGATGGGGTGAAGGGTGATTAGATGGATGCTCAAGGGAACAATTTTAAAATAGTCTGGGGACTGGAGGCATGGCTTGGTGATTAAAAGTGGATCCTTGCCTTTTCAGAGGACCTGAGTTTGGTTCCCAGCACTCACCCTGTGGCAGCTCACAACTGCCTGTAGTTCTCAAAGGATCTAACACTGTCCTATAGCCTATGTGGACGTGTGTGTGTGTGTGTGTGTGTGTGTGTGTGTGTGTGTGTGTGTGTGTGTGCGTGCATGAGTGCATATAACAGGAAGATGTGAAGGCATCTGTGAAATTAAAAATAAATAAAATAGAAGCTATGGGCAGTCCATGGCTTTCAGGTGAGGGGGATTCAATGTTTTAAGAGCATGGCTCCTGGTGGGCCAACGATGATTTAGTGGAAGCCCCCGTGTGCAAGAATACATCATCTGCACAAATTGGAGTTCATGAGTTTAAATGAAGAAAGCGAACACAAAGTTGGGGAAGGGATGGGAAGTGAAGGCAGATCAGAGAGGAGACGGGGACGTGAATTCGCCCAGAGTACATTATATGCAATTCTGGAAGAACGAATAAAATATCAAAACTAAAAATAATCAAATAAAGATACTCTAAAAATGTACTTAAATTACAGGCTATAAACGTAACTACTGTTGTCTATGCACATGTGTATTTGTGTATGTGTTTGTATGTATATATGCATTTGTGCATATGTGTGACACACACACCTATATGTATAAACATACGCATGCATACACACAGACACAGAATAAAAAGGTGCAAATGCGTAGCCAGGGCCTTCTGTAATGACTATATTGAGAGGTTTTTAGTTTGAGTGTCTGCCAGCCAGTACAATGTGTATCCATATCCTGCTGAAAATAGGGAACTGGTCAAAATTGGCTCCACAGAGAATTGTTTCATGGGATGTACTGCCCTAGGGTCTCTCTGGGATAGATCTGCTGAGAAGGGGGAAGAATGGAGTATCCTACAGACAGAATGCTGAGTTTGTGGATCTGCAGAGCCGCTTGCCCGTGGAGATAGCACACGCTTCAGCTTCCAGTTGCTCAGGTCAGCTTTGACTCTGAGAACTGATGCTGAACCGGACTGGCTTTCCTCGCTGCACCGTGTAGTCAGAACTCCATTTGACTACATTCGCGTGGGGTCTTTGACTGCCTGCTGGGTAGTCGTGGTGTGTTCACTTGTCTGGCTGAGGATCGTGTTTAGAATGTATTAGGCCGGCCGGAAGTGTCACCTCTTACCACAGGAGTCAAGTTTGGGTTGTTTTGAAAGGCAAAGCATGTGTGTTTCTGGATGGTCAGAGAGATGTTAACTCTTCCAGCAGGGAACTTTCTGGTTGTTTCTTTATCCTGTAATACTTGGTGAATCCTGGCATGTGCCATGAGCTGCTGGATATTGTTCTAGATAAAGACAGTAAGAAAGGCCTCTCTTTCTCGGTGCTTCTATTGTTTAAGTGCTGAGTGATTTAATTTTTCAGTTTTGTGAAAACAGAAATGATTCACTTTGTGGGCCTTGTAATGGTCGTTGGGATAGGACCCTTCTTCTTGAAAACTAAAATTGTCAACAGTGTAGACTACAGTTATAGGGTGAATTGTGGCCCTTAGAATTCATTCGTGAGTCTGAAACTTCAGGCTTCACAATTAGAGATTAGACTCTTTCTTTCATTTTTAATTGTGTGTGTGTGTGTGTGTGTGTGTGTGTGTGTGTGTGTGTCTGTCTGTCTGTCTGTCTGTCTGTCTGTCTCTGTGTGTGTGTGCCCAAGCACAAGCGCAGATGACCAAAGTTGATGTCTGGTCCCTTCTCCAGTTCCTTTTCACTTCAATGACTAAGTTTCACTAACCAGAGTTTGCCAATTGCAGCTGGTCTGTAGCCAGCTTGACCCATAGATTCCATGTCTCTGCCTCCTGAGAACTGTGACTACAGGCAGCTGCCATGCCCGCCGGGCGTTTACAAGTTCCAGAAGATGTGAAGGGAAGTTCATCTCTGACTTCCGGTTTTCAGAGCTAAGAGATGATACATTTCTTATGCTGAACCCACCCAGTCTAGGGTAATCTGAGACAGGCCTGGCAAAACAACGCATATATGTGAGCCTATAGGCCTGCATTGTTTATGCATTTACTAAATGCCGTCTCCTGACTGGATCGCCCTTGCTGGGGAGTGTGAGTAGCCAAGCCAGAAGTGTGAGCTAGAGTGGTTGGCCAGGTTTTGAGGTGGGAAGGAGGAGGGCATGATGAATGTTTACAGAGAGAAAGGTGGGAGGGAAAGAAGAGGAAGAAGGGAAGGAAAGAAAACAGAGCCTGGAAGGGAAAAAGAGCTCTTGAAAGCAGAGAACGCAGGCTAGAATTCTCTTCCTGCATCCTAATAACTTCATCAGTGTGAAGAAGCCTCTGCCCTCCCCAGAGGACCGCTTCTGCTTGATGTCATGTTGACTGAATTGTCTTGTTTTACAAAGAAACAAACTGGCTTCGTGTTAGGCTGATTCTCCTTTCGCTCAGATGTACTAAAGGCTTCCAGGGAAGGACTCCTTGTAATTACACACTCTGGCATTTCCTTAATGCTGGGATTTAGAGCTTTAAGCCCAGTGGGCAGAAACCATTACTAATTTGACATCTGGCCTTGTGCCCTGACCGCTGATGGCTCTGGAGACAGCATCAGAAATCCGGGTAGGTGGTGAGAGAAACTGTACAGATGAACAGGGGATGCGTCTCCATCCCTGTCCTGTGAGTGGGATGATCTGCGGTAGAGTGTTGAAAACTGAAGCTGAGACAGAAGGGTGGGGTATGATCTCAAAGATGCAGCATAAGCACTGTCGACATCTGTGGGTGACAGAGTACATCGCTGAGGTTCAGAAGGCATGACTATTGCCACAGGACGTGAGTCCCTTGATGCACTAGTCCCTTTGGCCTTCAAAGGTCTTTATCAGGGAAGCTCTGATATATGTAACACGTTTATGTGAGGAAAGATGTACAGGGTGTGTGAGTGTGTGTGTGTGTGTGTGTGTGTGTGTGTGTGTGTGTGTGTGTACATACTCACACCGGTTTATTCTTGTATGGAGGCCAGAAGTGGACATCAGTGTTGCCCAGACCCCAGGAATTGACACTGTTTATTTTGTCTGAGACCTAGGGACTGAATCCAAGGCCTCACACATGCTATACAAGTGTTCCACTGAGCTACACCCCCAATCTCCTTGTATTTTTATGTGTCAGGGATCTCACAATGATGCCCAGGCTGGTCTGAACTTTCCATTGGTCTCCCGAGTAGCTTGGATTTCAAATCAGTACCACAAAGTCAGGTTCCTGCTAGCCATTTAATTCTCGCTTTCCTCCTGAGGACTCAGACATGAGTCCATAGAGAATGGGGTAAAACATTGGATTGATTTGCTCTCTCTGAACTCTGTCCCCAGCTCTCTCCCCATTGTGACTCCAGGATCATTTCCTAGGGCTTCCCACAGACAGGACTTCCTTTTATAAGCCATCCGTGCTCAGAAGAGTTCCTGTTAGACTCAAGTCAGATCCCTCCTTAGGAACATGCTATCCCCTTTGACTAGCACTGACACCGCAGACTACAAGTAGCCATACTAACATTTGCTCTACCAGAGCCCTGGAAAGCCTTTGTCAGGGGAAGAAGGACACAGAGGGACTGAAGTCACGCACGCAGACTTCTCTTGGAAACAGACTGTACTGCAGACTAGCTTTGCAGCCATGGGAAAGTTGCTAAAACTCGTTGCCTCTGCTTTCCCAGTCCCTTAAATGAGGTAATGCTGTCTCTCCGGGGCGGGGGTGCGGGGGTATCATAGACTGTTGGTATGAAAATATGGAACAAGGGGAGAGAGCACTACTTTCAAATAGTAGGTGCTAATTCCACTTTGCTCTTGCCTCTCCACTCAGTCCCTCAGTGAAGAGGAAGCAGTCATTTGATAGCAGTCTTTGACCTCAAACCACTCACTGATGAACCTTCCCCCTTACTGGCCTAGCCAAGAGGGCCCAGTCAAAGGATCTCGTTAGAGTGGAGATGTGTGAGCTAACTGCCTCCTTATTGCTAACCGAGGCTGAGACCCACAGCTGTCTGCCAGTCTCTCCGGTATGGAGTCATAATGATCAAATGGCATTACTGCTGCAGAGTTTTGTAAGCCTGTACAGCCTGTTAGCATAAACATGGAGGTGTTATCAGAAAGCACTTTGGGTAACTTGGAGGAAGAGGAGCCAGAGCCGACCACACTAGGAGCAGAGGAATGGGAAGGAATCCAACCAAACAGTGCTCCAAGTCTGCCAACTCCCAGGAAGCTGGACGTCCAAACCTTGAGTGATACTGGCTTCCTCCCCACTGCCAACCAGAAGTGGCTAAGGGTTGCAGGTCCACCGGGGAGTAATATGGACCTCTTTAGACATCTTCCAAATGAACCTATTTGCAATCATAACCCTCCACTGTCAGCCTTCATTATTCATCATGCCTTATATTTTATTTCGTTTTGCTTTTAGGCAGGATCTCAGGTGGCCCAGACTTGCCTCAAACTTGTGACTTATGAATATGATCTCAAACTTACGATCCACCTCCCTCCATCTCCTGAGTTCTGGGATTACAGATGTAAACTATCACCTCTGGTTTGTGTAGACGTGGGAACGGAACCCAGCCCTTCTGCGTGCTAAGGAAGAGCGACCTGAGCTACATCCTCAGCCCATAGATGATGTTTCTGTATAATCTCTTAGGCCCCACGCTTCTGTCACAATTCAGAAATGTCCTCTCCACTGCCCCAGAACCTAAGTCAGACCATGGTGATCTAGATTCTAACTCTCATGTCCCGTTGCAGTTTACAACACAGAGTTTAGAATGAGCAGCTACCCATCTACTGGCTGTACAATTTGGGGGCAAGCCATTGACCCTGTGGAAGCTTCTGTTTCTTTAGAATGTGAGTAGGGCATCACTGGGTTTGTCTTGGAGCTTGAAAAGATGAGGTCCTGGATGACCTGCATCTGAGCCTGTGGACCAAGGGATGCCCACAACTGGTGTTAGACAAGTAGGAACACGAAGGTGAGCTGCATCTTCCCTTCAACAAATCCTCTCTCCCTGTCCTCTCCAGCCGTGCTGACTTCTGCAGCACACAGCCGTGCTGTGTTTTCGACCTCATGCAGGTGCTCAGCTTCCTCTGAGCTGAATCTTCCCTACTTTGGACCACTCTCTTATCCTTCATCTCTGGCAACTCATACATTTTTGTGGCTGTGACTGTAAGTCCTCCCAGAGAAGCCTGTGATCCCATTTTTGACCTTTTCGCTGGGTACTGAAATCCTTGGCTCCTGCAGGCTGAGGTTTTACAGGGAACGTCAGCATTTATGTTCAGACAGATGGATGTTATGTCAAGCCAGGACTGTGCAGAAACAACCAGGATAAAGCTTGGAGGTGCAGAACAATGCAGCCGTCTCCAGAGCTTCAGGACTCCAAGCATTGTGCCCACGGGCTGCTCTCAGAGGAATACAGCTTCCCTTATCTGTGCGTCTCTTTTTGGACCAGGTAGCGGTTGGTTTAAGATGGGTCCATGATATTCCATGCTGCCAAAGACCTTCGGGGTCACTGGTTTTCACCTCAAATATTGAAGTGGAAAAAGCATTTCCATCCCTCTGCACTGACCCCTTGTTCCTCTGGCAGTTAGAAAGGTAAGGGCAGGATGAATTAAAGGCTGCCTTAGACAAAGAGGGAAGGCTGCAGAGACAGTCCCCTGCCAGGTCATTTTCTAGCCAGGACAGGAAATGCTGAACTTCTTTGGCTGTTGAGTGGAGGTTCTAGAAATATAATCATTTCAACTGTGATAATTGAAGGCATCAAAAAAGAAAACCCTGCTGGACAAAAAGAATTCAGAGAAGCAATTCAGAGCACCCCTCTCTCCATGCTCCAGCCACTTCTTGGCCACAGTAAGAAGAAAGCTGCACTCGGTCAGCACCTAGGTACCGCTTCCTGCCATTGCTGAATATGCTCTTTCTTTGTGTGTATCAGTGGAATATGAGGGGGTGGTATCCATTACCGTTTGGGAGCTGGGACCCCAGTGAGAGCTTTGTACTCTTCCTTCAGTCCAGGTCTGTGTCTTGTTACACAGCCCATAGTGTTAGCCTGTGTTCAGACTGGCTTGTGCCAACAGTTCTCAGGGCTGCTGGCAACTGGCCCAGGTTGACAATATATATCTTCAGATTAAACCATTAAACCATAATGGCTTCTTTCCCTCCTTCTTCTTCCCTCTCTTATCCCATTCATAGACAAGAAACTCACTGGGAGATGCTTTGATCTCCTTCACATCCGGGGTTCTTTCAATATCTAGGGCCAAAGTAGTCATGGACTTACCTTTGTGACAACATAAACAGAATCGGTTTTTAGTCTACCAATATACCTTGGAGAGATAAAAACCTATTTATTTTCTAATACTTGTAGATCTTTTACATTCTTTTTCATATTAATGCGGCCCAAATTGCTCTTTGTGGCTACTCTTGCTTCAGTCTTTCCAGTGCCAAGATTATACATGTATGCCACCACTCAAGGCTGTTTCCTTGTTGAATCTGACTTCAAGCATCTACCTTGTCTGTGGTTCCCATGTAAAAAACCATGGAAGGAAGATCAAACTCTCCCGTGAACATGTTCCTGATGATGTTTCTGGTACAGAGCACGGCACTGTAGCAGCAAGATATGTAATCATTTGTCTGGTCTTTGACTTCATGTGTTCTTAAGTTCATTCAGAATCAACACACAAATATTAACATGACACAACACAGCATGGGAAAAGAAATTGGGCCTAGGGAAGGTATATTGGCATCCAAGTCAGAGATCAAAGATCTCTAAGAATACGCTTCCTGAAGGAAATGGGATTTGTGTGCAACACTGAAGGAATGGTCACACAGGGGAAGAAGATGAATAAAACCTCTGTAAATGGGATAGAGACTCTCGGGACAGATGTCTTGGCTGCTGTCTCAGCTCTACTTACTCCCAACAATCTCTGTGATCTTGGGCAAATCACTACACTCTTTGTCCTCCAGTGTTCCCAGTAGTAAACTGGGAAAGAACAGTATCTGTCTGATAGATTGCTCCAAAGTTACATCAAACTCACTTTGCAAGACACACAGATTGAAAAGCAATGTGATTACTGAGGCGGAGAGCAGAGAGGAATCAAAGAGTAGAACCTTCTAGAATGAAGAGCTGCGCTGAAATCTAGAAGACATACGTGGACTCCAGCCATCAGGCAGTCAGCTGAGACCGCCAGATAAGATTGGTGATGTAGAAAAGATAGGATTGTTTTTAAGGGGGAGATGTGTATGAAAGGTATATTAGTTACCATTCTATTGCTCTGTTAAAACACCATGACCAAAGCAACTAATAAAAGAAGGCATTGAACTGGGCTTTCAGTTTCAGAGAGAGTCAACAATGGCAAAGCAAAGGCATGTGGCAGGAAGAGCTGGGGGCTCTCATCTAGATCCACAAGTGGGAAGCAGAGAGAGGAGGGGTCACACTGTGAACGGAGTGAGTCTTTTGAAATATCAAACCCTGCTCCCAGTTACATATCTCCTCCAGGCCCACAGAAACTAATCCTCCTCAAACAGTTCCAACTGAGGACCAAGTATTCAAATATATGAGCCTATGGGAGCCATTCTCATTTGAACCATTCTATAAGGCTATAAAATTTTAAAAAATGGATTTTAGGAGACATTTTATATAATAGCCATTCTACTTCTCGATTCCCTCAATCTCTTTTTCCTGCCCACAAATAGATCAACAGGCAGCCATCTAACTAGTTATTCCAATGGAGCAAAACCTATCTATCTATCTATCTATCTATCTATCTATCTATCTATCTATCTATCTATCTATCTATCTATCCATTTATTTGAGACAGGGTCTCAACTAGAAAGTATCCATCTGATAGATTGATTCAAGGGCATGTCAAACACTCCTTGCAAGACAGATAGGTACTAGATACAGAGCAAGGTCATTAGCCCTGGACGACTTGAAATTCTTTATGTAACTCTGGCTGGCCTTGAACTCACAGGCATCCTCCTGCCTCTGCCCCCTCCTGAGTGCTGGCATTAAAGGTAAATTCTGAGAAGGCATTTTATTTTTAATTAGATGGGCAAGTGTGTGATGGAGTTGGTGGACACTTAATGTGTAGTGGCATCCCCAGCTCTTTCCAAACAGGAGAACTCAACTATGGAGCTAGCCCCAAGCGTATGGGTAAAGTAATTGGCTCCTTTAATTGTTCTAGAAGTGGAGGCCTAGAAGCATCATGATAGACACTTGTATCGGACACAAGCTAATGACTTTATCTTTAATGCATTTCTAAAGACCGGGAAGGGAATAAAAAATCCATAGATTCTTAATAGTGGTTGGGGAAGATAAGGTCAGTTTGATATACAAATTGGAAAGAATTGTCTAAAACTTCAAAACCTAGCATCAGGTGCCCCTCCACCCTTTACTTAGGGGTTTCTGGAAGACATTTTAAAATTCTTTACTGGTTAGGGAAAGTGTAGTAGGTCCCTCTTCTCAAGTGGACCTTGCAACTCAGCCAGTCCTCAGTAGAGGGAAGCTGAAGTATTGATGACAGATGTTAAGTTGGGGTTTAGCAAATACAACTCTTCCTGCACCAACCTGCATGGTAAGATGAGCCCTTGGCTGAGGCATTATGGGATGGGGTAGCAGGAGGAGCGTCTACCATGACTCTATCCACTGTTCCTTAAAATGTGCTCTACTAGTTTCCCAAGATGCTTAAAGGTGTTACATATCATGGTCCACCCAATGTAGAAGTGATGGTTTGAAGGATACTGACAAGTCTGTCTGGAATTTTCAGTCTTTAATATGTTGTCATCAGCACTGTGGCAGTTCAGAAAAGGGATTAATCATAACTTGTATGGGACAAGGTTCAGTATTGTTTATTTTTTAAATAACATTTTATCTTAAGGCTCATGGCAACACAGGTGTTCTGTGGAGGTCTAGGACCTTAGAGTATAGCTAAAACACGTGGAACAAAGGCACTGGGATTCAAGGTTAGACTGGAGCTGTCCCAAGACATTCTTTCAAAGCTCCAGAATTCACATCATGGAGGCCACAGCACCATTTAACTATGGTTGGATGTTTCAGGGAAATTTTTTTTCTTTTTTTTCTTTTTTCTTATCTTTCTTGCATTTGACCTCTTCAGATCAGCCTTTCTCTTTTTTATTCTTGTTATACAAAACCATGTGACTTTCAAATATGTAATATATTTAATATATTGTGTCCTCTGTCCAGTAAAGTAAAAGGAAGAGAAAACGGTCTCCGTCCCTTTTTATCTTATACAATTTGTCCTGTAGAAATGACTGCCACACAACACTAGAATTCCGATTTTTGCATTCTCAATGATTCCATGCAAAGGGCTGGGAAAGTGGCTTGGTTAGTAAAATACTTGGCCTTGCAAATATGGGAGCCTGAGTTTGTTGGATCTCCAGAACCCATGTGATAAGAACCAGGTATGGTACATGCCTGTGTCAGCCCTGGGCAACAACAGACAGAGGGTCCTTGGGGCTCATTGGCTAGCTAACCTAGACTAATGAATGAGTTTCAGGCCAGGGAGAAACACTGTCTAGAAGGAAGGAAGGGAGGAAGGAAGGAAGGAAGGAAGGAAGGAAGGAAGGAAGGAAGGAAGGAAGGGGGGAAGGAGGGAGAGAAGAAGGAGAAAATAAATAAATAAGAAAGAAAGAAAGAGGGGTTGGGGATTTAGCTCAGTGGTAGAGCGCTTGCCTAGGAAGCGCAAGGCCCTGGGTTCGGTCCCCAGCTCCGAAAAAAAAAAAAAAGAAAGGAAGAAACAAACAAAGAAACAAAGAAACAAACAAACAGTTGGAGCATGTCTCAGTGGTTAAGAGCGCTAGCTTCTCTTGCAGAGGACTTCGTTCAGTTCTCAACACCTTCACCGGTGCTTCACAACTGTCTGTACTTCAAGTTCTAGGTGACCCAAAACCCTCTTGGTCTCCTTGGCCACCACACACATGTGGTACACATACACATGTACAGCCACTCACACATAAGCAAAAATGCTTTTAATCTTTAAAAAATGTTATAATGATTATGACGGAGAAGTGATAGCTGAGTTTGTATTCTGGCCCCACAAGTGCTTGCACCCACATGGGAGCCCACGTACACAAGATTCCCATGCATTGTTGACCAGGGGCGGGGGATTGATTCTTATCTCCCTAATTTAAAAGCACCAGGGCCATTGTAGCTCTGAGCTCTTAGCTTTTCAAATCTGCTAAGTGGACATCCAGCTGCTGTCATGGCCCAGCTAATGATCAGGAACCTTCCCCTTACAATATTTTCCAAATAATGCACTATGTGAACATTAGACAGGTTTTCCTAACAATAGCATGCACAATTTTCTACATAAGCATTTTATATATGCTTTTTTTCTTATTTATTCATCACAAAAACAACATGTTGCTAAGTCTTAAATCAACTGGTCTTGAATAAGATAAATCCTTTCTGTGTGCCTCAGTTTCCTCTTTGGTAAAATGAGGATGGTGTTCTAGGATATTTAGAAACTCCCAGAATGAATGGGAATATTTGGTATAATGGTTTGAGCTAGCCAATAAGGGGTCTCTCAAGCATTCCCAAGGGACAATTGATATTTACTGCTAGAGGCAAAGTTTATATCAGGTCAGATATTGCAGATTCCTCACTTTGCTCCCTCTCCACCAGCTGGCCAAGCCAACTATGTCATAAATAATGTCGTGGAGGATCTCAGTACGTTTGGTAAAGAGGTGATATGCTGAATCAGCTGCTGAATCCTGACTGATTCTGCAAGGCAGTCTCTCATCCAGATGAAATGGGCTGTGGTCTTCTGTGTACATAGGACTTGGGCAATTTGAGTCTGCTGTTTAATCTGCCATGGTTATCCTTTGTGCGAAGCCTCTGCCATCACCATTTAGGAGCATTAATATTTATCAAACACCTCCTGTAATGAGATGTGAACCTTTGCCTACTGGAATTCTAGCTCCGATTTTTAGATTTGCACGTTTCCATAGTCAGGCTGCTGAATAATTTATTAGTCATATTGGAGAAATAAAGTAGATAGATGATGTCAAGGAGTTGTTGGAAAGCTGATTTTTCTTTCTGTTTCACAGAGTCCTGGAATAGGAGGGGTGTTGTGGTTTGAGTGTGAAGTGTCCCCGTGGGCTCACATCTTTGAATGCTTGACCACATGCTGATACTTTTCAGTAGGGCATAGACCATTTGGAACCAGGGAAGTGGCTGGCAGCAGGATGAATAGGTGGGCTTGAGGGGAATAGCCTAGCTTCACTTTTAGTCAGTCCCCTGTCTGCCTCCTGATACCACATAAACAAACTGTAGTTGTGTATCCTGCTGTGACCTCCTTGAAATGATAAGACTCTTATCTCTGAAACTGTGAGCCAAAATAAACCTCTCTTTGCTTGTTCTTTTCTTTCCTTCACATATTCTGTCAAAGCAATAGGGAATGCAACTGTCAATTTTAATTAGGGTTTTATTGTTGTGAAGAGATACCATGACCACTGCAACTCTTATAAGGAAAAACTTTTAATTGGGGCTGGCTTAAGGTTTCAGAGGTTTAGTCCAGTAAGGTGGAAAACATGGTGCTGGGGAAGGAGCTGAGGGCTCTACATCTTAATCCTCATGCAGCAGCAGGACACTGTCCCACTGGGCATAGCTTGAGCATATGTGATTTCAAATTCCACCACCACAGTGACACACTTCCTCCAACAAGGCCACATCCACTCCAACAAGACCACATCCACTCCAACAAGACCACACCCACTCCAACAAGGCCACGCCTCCTGATATCACCACTCCCTCTGGGCTAAGCATTCAAACACATGAGTCTGTGGGACCATTTCTATTCACATCACTACAGTAAGAGAGGATAGTGCTGGGGTGGACTTGGGAGTGAAACACATTTCACGGATCTGTTTGAATATTAATCTTCCTTTACCAAAAAATATGTTTTTACCCCTTACAGTTAAGGTCAGGCATCCCTTTGCTCCCCTCTGTATAAGTGAGATGGTCTCTTTCCATTGAAGCACTGAGCTCTTAGCTTGCCTGCCTTTCAACCATAATAGGTCGCTTATTCTAGAATCACCGTGTGACTCTGTCCCCCTCACTGAAGCAGAAACGGTCAGAGTCTTCTTCTTCATTTACCAGTCATAATGTCTGTCACATAGAAGGTCTTCCATAATCTACTTATGGGAATGAAATTAAATCCTGGGCCCCTAGGCCTGATGCTGCCTTGTGCTGCCACAGAGGTGCCCCGTGTGGTGCCGCTCGGGGAATCAGCTAATGAGGCCTCCCGAATCCAGGAGCTCTTTCTGCAGAAGAGAGATGACAGGGACAATGGAGTCCTCACCTGCCTTGCTTGGCAAAGTTCCTAAATGCGTCTGTTGAGACAATGTTAGTCTTTTCTCTGCAGTGCCAGTGTGAGCTGAATTCACATTTTTTTTAAAAAGGCACTCTTGTAGCCCCCACAATCTATTTCGGTCTATTGCTGTAATTGGCACATTATAATAATGCCTGCTTGGATTTGTATCACTGTACAGTCATTGCTCACTCTACATATCTGTCTCTCCCACTCTCCTGATCTTGTCTGACTCACTTCTGTTTAGCGCACTGCCTGACATGGGTGGAGGCACACTGCCAACAGGGTATGGATCAAAGGAGCGTGTGTGTCCGTGAATGGTGGCACGGGTGAGCTATGAGATGCTTGCCCCCCCCCTCCAGCATTCCTACAGCCACATAGAAAAGCTGATAAAACCGGAACTATGACCCCATTTCACAGGTGTACAACACTGGTCCACCAGGAAAATTAGAGAAGTCCCTCACGACTTCACAGTTAATCGAGAACAGAACCAGGACTCACACACACAACTCTCAGGACTTACGCCATTCCCCTAACTCACAGTTGCTACTCTTGTTTAAGGTAGACTAGATAAAACTGAGATAATTAAAGGGACGTGAGAGTCACTGAGTCATTCTTTCCAGGACAGCATTTAAAAATGTCAGCTACTATTTTTTTAAAACCAACTTTAAGATTTTAATGTGTGTGTGTGTGTGTGTGTGTGTGTGTGTGTGTGTGTGTGTGTGTGTGTGTGATGCCTACATATGTGCATGTGCTAATGGAGATCATAAGAGAGCATCAGATCTCTGGAGCTGAAGTTACAGGCAGTTGTGAGCCGCCAGTGTGATGCTGGGAACTGAACTCTGATCCTCCAGGCGAGCGTCATGTGCTCTTAACTAGTAAAATACCTCTCCATCCCTAATGCCTTACTATTCATTGAGTTCTTAAGACCAGTGCTCAGTGGTGCCAGACACTCTGAACAAGTCTTCCCAGTAAACTAATATACCAAAGTGGCTGCTGTTTCTTGGATCTGACATATGAGAAAGCCAAGGAGTTGGAGGCCCAGGGACAGGGGCATGACCAGGGAGATTGTTCCCAACACATCTGCAATTTGAACTCAGGTCCTTGGAGTTCATAGCTCCTACTTTTAACCCCCAAGCTTTACCTTCTCCCACGAAAGACAGGTTTTCTTTTAATTTGTCATACTTTCCTATCAGGTCAGAGCTCTGTGAATGATTTTTGATCTTGAGCAAATGATCAAACATGCCTGGGCCTCTTCTCTTTCTGATTTGTAAAACAAAGAAATTAATATCTACCCTTTGGGATTACTGTATGGATTAAATGTTACTCTATGAAGAATGTGTTCCGTAAGTTATGAAGCGTTCTACAGATGCAAGTTATTACTGCTCCATGGAAAAGTAACAAGCCATTGTAATAATAATTTGATTGAATGAGCTCTTATTGAGTTGATACTGTGGGCCAGGCGTGATCAAAATAAGGGAAATAATTTTATTCACCTCTGAACACCGTGCTATTAAATTTCCAGCCAGAGACTCTGCTAGCCCTGTTTCTTTTCTGTTACCAACCTGCTGGGGAAATTACCTAACAAGAAAGGCAACAAAAGAAGCTAAAGCAATCTTGTTTAAAATCGTGCCCCATTACAATGTTGTTTATTATTTTGTAACTGTTTCAATAATGCAGCATCCTGCTTAGGAGCGGTTCTGCCATTATTGCAATTTTTTTCTCTTCCTCTGACCTCTTTGGACAGCCTGAGTCTAAGTGGTCTTTTTCTAGGGAGGGAAAAAAAAAGCAGAGAGACTGAAAACAAGTACGAACGCTATAGACACTGTACATGCTGAATGCTTTGTGTGTGTGTGTGTTAATGGGTTATCTTATTTAATGATGTTTTGTTATCCATTTAAAATGAAAATTCAATAAATCTGTAATATATACAAATTCAGATGGGGTGTGTGTGTGTGTGTGTGTGTGTGTGTGTGTGTGTGTATGTACGTGTACTTGTAGAGGCCAGAGATCAGCCTCAATAGTTCACTTCTTATATTCCTTCCACTGTTTGTCTGAGAGGATCTCTTGCCAGCCTGACACTTCACCAAGTAGGCTAGGCTGGCTGGGCAGGCAGCTCCAGGCATTTGGCTGTCTCTGCCTCCCATCTTACCATCCCTGGGATTCCAAGTTCAAAGTCAACTTCCCAGCTTTTTGTGGATTCTTAGGTTTCAATTCAGGCTCATGAGGTAAGTGCTTCTACTAACTAGGCCATCTTTCCAGTGCTTGTTTTGTTTCTTTGAGACACAAGCCTGGCTGTGTAGACCAGGCTGACCTTGGACTCGTTATCCTCCTACCTCATCCTCTGGAGCGCTGGGATTGTAAGGATACAACCCTCCCATCCACAGCTTTAAATTAGGATGGTTCTTTAAAAAGATATGAAACCCATATAAATATGTTAAGTCAAAGCAAGAGATAATTGGAGACACATCCCCAGGTCCCCAGTTTGAGCTATAATTACACAGAGAATCCAAATCTGTCCTTACAAGCATCTGCAAAGGGAAATGAAGCAGTCCCTGACACTCACCACCCAGCACTGGGTGTGACGAGTACTGAATGAGACCGGGAAAAGCTTGCCAAGCTCAGGAGGCAAGTCCTGCCTGGGATCCGGAAGAGCTGGGATCTCACTGGAACTTGTAGGGTGAAGAACATTTCTCCGGGGTAAATTTCACCCTCTGCTTAACTCCAGTAGAAACTTCACATAGGTCACTGGGCGCTGGGTACTATAGCCACTGGTCACCAAGCCAGGACTCTCCTTCCCAAACATACCTTCTTCTACTAAATGGCTCATTGTTACCCTATAGAAGGATTCAAATCTTATGCTTATGTTTTGAGGAAGTTCCCCATTAGAATATGCCCAAAGGTTGATGATGATGATGATGATGATGATGATGATGATGATGATGATGATGATGATGATGGGGTGGTGGTAGTGGTGGTGGTGGTGGTGGTGGTGGTGGTGCTGATTAAGGGTTAGCTTCTATTATAATCCTAATCACCGGGGAGGCTGTAGCATGAGGGTGGTGCAATTTCAAGACTAGCCTTGGCTACAAAGTGAGAGTCTATGAGTTGCAAAGCAACTAAAGGAAAAAAAGGGCTTATGGGGCTTCACAGTTGGAAGGTACATTCTTTCCTGTGGAGAAACTCAAGGCAGCAGGAGCACGAGGTGTCTGGTTCCACTGCAGCCACAGCCAGGAAGCAGACAGCAATGCATGCTGGTACTCACCCCCACCCCCACCCCCCACCCCCCACCCTCCACCCCCACCCCCCACCCTCCACCCCCAGCCCCTCTAACTTCCCACTCTCTCTAATTTAGGACACTTAGGGCAAATCCTCTCATCTCCATGAATCCACTCTAGAAGTGCTTCACAGGCATGCCCAGAGATGACGATCGCCTGAGTGATTCTAGATCCTATCAAGTTGACGATCAATATTAGTGATTACACATGGTCTTAAAAACGTATCATTCACCTCCCCAGTCCCCAGAGCTTCTGCAAGTTTTGGTAGTCCTGAAAGGTCTGTTTCATCCTGTTTGCAAAAGCAGCGTTTGACACAGAACAGATGGCACGAGGCGAGGCTTCGCGGCTGCTTTCGCTCATAAAGCGAGCGCAGATGAAGATGGGAAGAGAAGCTGGGTGGAACCTGGAATATGAAAGTGTGCAGGAGGGTGTCAGAGCCATTTCCAACACCCCACTGGGGCAGCAGCAGCAAGTGGAGAGAGGCAGCAAGGCCAAGTTAGAGCAAGTCCTCTCAGCCAGTTCCTGCTCCCTGCTGTGACAAGGTGGCTTAGAGCTGACACCTGTGTCCATACTCCATGCATACCATGCCGCTGTGCATGTATCGTGTGTGTGTGTGTGTGTGTGTGTGTGTGTCTGTCTGTCTGTCTGTCTGTCTGTCTGTTGGTCTCTGTCTCTATTTCTCTCTCTTCTGTCTCTCTATGTATGTATCTTCTGTCTCCTTCCCCTGCCTCCCTCTCCCTCTCCCTCTCCCTGTCCCTCTCCCTGTCCCTCTCCCTCTCCCTCTCCCTCTCCCTCTCCCTCTCCCTCTCCCTCTCCCTCTCCCTCTCCTCTCTCTCTCTCTCTCTCTCTCTCTCTCTCTCTCTCTCTCTCTCTCTCTCTCTCTCTGTTTGTGTGTTTCTTCCAAGAGCTGAATGGACAAAGGTGAGAACATCCCTGGGAAGTTAACTTTCACCCGCCGAGGTTGAGGTTTTATTTTCCCTTCAGCTCTCTGTGAAGAGTCTTGACTTTCTGACGCTGAGCTGGTGAGCAGCCCAACCTGAGAGGACATTGCAAGCTTAGGTGCATCTTCTGATGTATCCATTATAAACCTGGCTGGCCCGACTTCTAGCCACTTTGGCCTGTCAGACTGCCAGTTTCCTGAGTGAGGGCACATCTTGGGTATGTGTGTGTGCTCCAAGTGTAGCAGGGTGCCTAGCACTTGATAGGGGCTTTGGAGATGCTGGTGAGTGAGAGACTGGGAGACCTGCTAGCTCCATGGTGCTGCATCTTTCATTCAGTGTCAGCCTCGAAAGATTGTTGGCATGTGTTCTCCTCATCCACTGGCAAGAATAGACTTCATCTCAATTCCGGCCTGTTTGTGATCTGTCATCCTCAATCCTCTTTCTTCTTGTCTAGAATAATTCTGACAACTCAGCCTCCATTTTCATTACTCTTGCCTGAATTAAGGTACCCATTCCTACCATCTGGATCCTTTGAAAGTAGGAACCAGGCTCTAAACTCTACCAGTTTACCAGAATTGGGTCTCATAGTGGCTTGAAAGCTCAGGATAAGAGAGTGTCTTTGCATCTCATGTCAAGAATAACATGTGCAAGATGTAAAGAAGCTGGCTCTAAAGCACTCAAAATGACTGTCATCGAGAAAATGAACCACAACAAATGCTGGCGAAGATATGGGGAAAGAGGAACCCTTATTCCCTGCCAGTAGGGGTGTGAACTGATGAAGCGTCTTGTATAGGACATGTACTGCATGATTTATTCTGCAGATTCTAAATATAAAAAGCTGGGAATTAGAAATAACAGTATTCAGAGTGTGGATGATAGGAAGGTGTCAGCAGACAAGAGAAGGTGGAGCCACCTATAAACATGTCACGGGGGACTGGGAGGTGGCTCAGTAATTACTAGTGTTTGCTGCTCTTCCTCAGGGCCAGAGTTCAGTTACCAGCACCCATACTGGGAGGTTCACTATCACCTGTTACCCAGCACCAAGGGATCCCACATGATCTTTTGTCTTCGGAGGCCTCCTACACATATGTGGCATGCACACATACAGACACATACACAAATAAAAATTTTAAATAATTACATTTATTTAAAATTCGTCACAATGAAACCCATTATTTGATGTGATGTAACTCCAGCACATAGGAGGACTATTTAGCAACCACATTTATTTTGGGTTACTATTTTCTAAAGAGATTTTATTATTAATTATGTGTGCACGTGTGTCTGCATGCGGGTGTGTGCACCTGACTGTGGTTGGCTGAGAACACCCAGAAGAGGACATCGGATACGCTGGAGCTGGAACCAGGTCCTCTGCAAGAACAGCAACTGTTCCTAACCACTGATCCACCTCTCCAGCCCTGTGAGCTCTTGGTTGAGTGTCTGAAGAAGTGAATGGAGTTTGTAATCTTGCCTGTCAATGATGACTACTGTAAGCCACTCACAAATGATCTCGAGGCCAGGAAAGGAGAAGATGGGTTTGCTTCTTCTGGGTGGACGTTTACTGCATTTGTAGCACAAGACAATGAAGAGGGTTTTTTTTCCCCATTCAGAAAACCTTTGCGGGGTGGAGGTGTGTGTGAAGGATGGCAGGGATTCTTGTCTGTTGATTTTAAGGAAGCCGTGTAAAGCAAGGCTCATGTGGGGAAGGCACATTCCAAGGCCTGTATCTCTGAGGCCTGCATATAAACCCTTGCTTGCCCTGACTGGCTAGTGTGAGAAACTGGCTCCCAGCCAGAAGGCAGGGCCCTGCTTCATGACTTTTTGTGAGAGACCATTGTTATACAGGGACTGCTTCGGACTAGGAATGAAGAGAGAAGTAGTAGTTACCTCAACCAGGGCTTAGAAGAAGCAACATTTATATTCTCTCTCTCTCTCTCTCTCTCTCTCTCTCTCTCTCTCTCTCTCTCTCTCTCTGTGGTATATACATATGTATGCATGTGTGTGTATCATATGGAAGTATGTGCATGTATGTGCATCATATGCATGTATGTGCATGTGTGTGCATTGTATACATGTGTGTGTGTGCACACATGCACAGAGGCCAGAAGAGAGCATTTGGTATCTTTTTTTTAAATCACTATTATGCCCCTTTGACATAGGAGTCCTCAATGAACTAAGAACTCTCCTATTTTCAGCTGGGTTGGCAGGTCAGACAGCCCTGTCTGATCCTCTTCTGGTTTCTACCCACCCAAGCACTAGGGTTACAAGCAAGTATGTCCACGCTCAGTTCAGACGTGGGTTCTGGAGATCTGAACTCAGGTCCTCAGACTTGAATAGCAAGCACCCTGCAGGGTGAGGCTGAGGCACCCTCCCCAGCTCAGCTCCTTACGGTCATGGGCCAGTCTCTTTGTCTGCTCCCACTTTGAGCCTGCTGCTTGCATGTGTGACATAGGCTTATGGAGAACGGCCCATCATGGGGGCTCCCTTAGCCCCAGACCCTCAGTCTCACTGCCACCGCCTTCTAAAACAGTGGCAGAACCTTCGCCTTGAAAAGGTGATCCTCCTGGAACCTTGATCAAAAAATAACATCTCTTTTTAAGTATGACCTTGATTGCCACAAAGAACCAGAATCCCTCAGAAGAGTGCTGAGGAGAGACAGAACAAGACTGAATCCAACTGGAAGTGACATTCCTAGGCTAACTTTTAATTGGGAGGGGAAAAAAAGAGAAAGATGTTGTATGAGGTTAGAAGCTAATTGCATGTGGCGTTGAACTTTTAAAATATCCCATGATCCTGGAGGTCTTCTGCCATGCTCCAATTTCTCCCTCATCACAGCGGAGTAGCCTTTTTTCCTAAGCCACTCACCTAAGGGCCAGCTCTCAAAAGCAGAAGACTCTGCTGTGCGTGGCCACTTGAACTTGAGTCTGAACGTGATTCCAGTAGAGCTGGACAGAGGGTCCTTGCCCCCAACTTTCTTGATTTGGGTTAGACAATTACGAAAGAGAATGCATGCCCAAGCTAGAAGGCTGTCCCCCAGGCATTCAGCAAAGACTTTTCCAAAAGCAAATTTAATAAAATTGACCTTCAAAGGGCTGTTACTTCAATTCTGACAGAACCTCGTGACCTCGTGTGCTCTAGAATGTGGGAGGGCAACAGGGTCACCCTCGGGCTATGTCTTACTCTATCTGGCTTGCTCAGCTTCCTGTAGGCATCCTTGCCATCTCGGGGCGCACCGAATTAACACCTTTGCGCATAAACTCAACGGCGAAAGACTGTGTTTTCTAAAGGGGGATAAGGAGATCAGGGAGAAAGAAAAGGTATCTACATGTGTATGCGGGTAACATTCTAATAGCCTTGCCCGCTCTAATTATCACTGGGAACAGAAATACTGTCAAGGAATAATCTCCTAAACTGATTACAGCTCCCTGCTCCCACGATTGTCTGCCTAAGGCTAGATCCCCAATGTGACATTAAGTATAAGAACCTAAACACACACTTCTTATCCCTGGACAAACAACAGCAGAACGGTGTGCCCAACGCAGATAATAAGCCTTGTGAATACAAGTGGAAACAAACCTGGTCCTCACTGTTGACGGTGAGCAGCAGAAGGGGAGGCGCTGGTTGTAAATTTGGTATGCCCTGGTCATCTTCCTGATCCAGCGAGCAGTTTTCAGTTTAGGTGTCTCTGGGCTTGAGGTAGGAGCTCAACAGGATTCGATTTTCACATCTGAAAGCTGCACTGTGTGAGGAGTTCCTCCCCATGATTGACAAGACCTGTAACTAGTCCTTTTGCGATCAGTGATGGCTTTGGCTGGTATTTTAGGTTCCAGCAAGATCTAACACGTAGCAGGGGCGGGGGGAGGCAGGAGGAGGAGTAAACAGTTTAAGACATTAGGATGACTCCTCCAAAGATTATATAGTTTTTTTTCACATTTCTGATTACATTTTTATTTCATAGTATATATGTCTATGTATGGGAACACATATGTACAGTAGTAAGCGTAAGTGGAGGTCAGAGGACAACATGTAGGGGTCAGTCCTCTCCTTCCACCATGTGGGTTCTGGGGATCAAACCGAGAGCTGCCTGGTTGGTGGCAAGCACCTTGACTCTCTGAGCCGGCTGGCTGGTCCCTAGATTAAGTTTTTATTCACACTATCAGGAAAGACTTTAAGCAAAAGAGAGTTTGCTTAAAGCAGTGGCTCTCAACCTTCCTAAGGCTGTGATTAATACAGCCCCTCGTGTTGCGGTGGCCCCGCCCACAGACTTACTTTGGTTCCTACTTCCTAACTGTAATTTTGCCACTGTTATAGATCATAATGTAAATGTCTGATATACAGGATACCGGGTATTGGACCCTCAGAGGAGTCATGAACCATAGAGTGAGTAGTGTGGGTGCAAAGGCAGAAGTCTGCACGTCTCTGCATGCTCGCCAAGTGCTGTAGGGTCTGTGCTTACCTGTGCTTACCTTTGTACAGTTCTGCTTTAAACAAACAGACTGTTCTTAGTGTTGACAGCAGCACTAGATACAAGTATCTGGTTCTTGCCTCTTTTCTTGCCAAGGGCAAATATTTAAAGCCCTTCCTCACCTCCAGGATCGTTGAAGGGATGAAAAAAGCTCTTAAGGAAAGGGAGTTTTGGGGTTGTTGATGCCAAAGTGTGGAATGCCTCATAATTGCATAAAAAAAAACCCCAAGATCAAAAATTTATCATCCTGGAATCTGAAAGTTTTCTGAGACTACAAAGTGAACACTCACCAAGGAACTAAAAATAAATCAGCTGAGTCCTCGGGGATCTTCTGAGAGTATCCTCCAGGTGAGGACTTGCTAGCCACGGTTGTTCAGGCAAAGAAATCCACTCAAGGGTGGCCCAGTGGGGTCTATGGTTTCCTTAAGGGTCCTAGTCTCCTTCACTTCAACTTATAGAGTGGGGATCTGACTTAGGGATTGGAAGAGCTGAGGGGAGTCAGAAATCAGAAAACAGGAAAGCAACAATACATCTGAAGATCTTATGATGGGCGTGCCTGGAGGGGACACAGGACGGGAACTAGCTCAATGCTGAGGGTGGGACACAGCGGGGAGGGACTCTCTCACTGCTAGGTAATAGAGCATGCCTGAAGGGGCGCACAGTGGGGACAATCTCACTGCTGGGGGTGGGACAGGGTGGGGGTGGAGGTGAGGGTGGGGGGAGTACTACCTCACTGCTAGCTGCCCAGCAGGCTCCAGTTTTACCTCTGTCTCTCCCTCCCTGGGGCTGGGAGTACAATAGCTCCATGCCTGGCTTCTTTGTGTGAGTTCTGGGAATTGAATTCAGGTCCTTGTGCTCACAAGGCAAGCAATTTACCAATTTACCAACTGAGCTCTCTCCCCAAACCCCTAAGACACTAAAGATCTCAGAGTAAAGGTGGGCATGCGGTATCATACAAAAGCTTTTATGCTATTTTGCCCAACTTAACTATTTTCAGAACAAAGAGCCTGGAGTTTGAGAAGGTCAAACCACTTCCCTGCCATCTCCCCATCTTTGTAGCGTTTCTTCGATCCCACTTGAATTAGCCAGAAGTTGAGCTGAACCTCTACAAGGCTGACAGTCCCCAAGGTGCCTCAAATAATGACTGGTCATCCTCCAGTGGAGATGTACACTCTAGTCTGTCCAAGTTCAAGGCTGAACTTAGCTCTCTCACTGTCATCGGAGTGGAACTTCTCTTCATACACAGTGCTCACACCCCTCTCTTCTAGGAGGAGAAGCCATGGCTATATCCCTTAGTGGAGACTTTCTCCTTTTGTTGTTTTCATTTATGAAAGGATTATCTGCATGTAATAAAATCTACCTATTATAAGCATCTGAATGATGAATTTTGCCAATTGCCTGCAACCATATAACTATCTCCCATAGAGTAAATATCCGGAGCATTTTTCTTACCCACAAAAGCTCCCTTGGGCCTCTGCTCTCAATTTCTTTCCCAAGCCCCACGGCTTCTGGCAATCACCGATCTGCTCAGTGTCACTGCATTTTGCCTTTTCTGGAAGTTTCTTTCAATGAAATTGCAATACATAGATAGCCTTTGCATTAGATTTCTCTCATTTAGCATAATGACTTCAAGATTCTTTCATGCAGTTACATGCATGAACATGCCACTTCCTTTTGTTGTCAGAATAGTAGCCCCAGAACTGTGTCTGTCATATGAGTATGTGCCTGATTTTGTATTCTGCTTGCCAGTTGATAGCTGTCTTTGTGGCTACCAGTTTCAGATTCTCAGTACCCTTATTAGCCAGCACACTTGTTTGCTTTGTACTTTTGTTTAAGGTTTATTTTATTTATGTGTGTGTGTGTGTGTGTGTGTGTTGGGGGTTGGGGGTAGGTGTATAATCATACACAAGTGTGTATGGATGCTTGAGAAGGTAAGAGGATAGTGTTAGATCACCCTGGATCTGGGTTTATGAACATTATGAGCTACCTGGTGTGGGTACTAGAAATCAATCTCTTGGTTGTCTCAAAGACAACCAAGCATGCTTAAACTTAATGAACAATTTTAAGTTTGATTTCTCCCCTCATCTTTTAACCTAGAACCTAACTCATGTGTGTGAATGTGTGTGTGTGTGTGAGTGTGTGTGTGTGTGTGTGTGCGTGTGTGTGTGCGTGCACATACATGCATGGTTGCAAGGTTTCTGCATTTGGAGGTGCTCCTGAGCATGGAAGCCAGAGGCAACCTTGGGTATCATTCCTCAGAAGCTACCCACATTATTTTTCGAGACAAGCACTCTCTCACTGAGA
This sequence comes from Rattus norvegicus, assembly GCF_021556685.1. Taxonomy (NCBI): domain Eukaryota; kingdom Metazoa; phylum Chordata; class Mammalia; order Rodentia; family Muridae; genus Rattus; species Rattus norvegicus. Next base: position 77,316,845 of record NC_141541.1, read on the forward strand.
GCTGAAGCTTGTAGGGCCAGCTAGACTGTGGCCCCTGAGTCTATAATTCAAGTGATTATCACCCCCCCCAAAGCTTACATGTTTAAATGCATGGTCTCCAGATGGTGGAACTCTTTGGGAAGGATTAGGAAGTGACCCCTTGTTTATAGACGTGCCACTGGGGTCTGGCTTTGTTTCAAAAAGACTTGTACCATTCCATGTGCCCTCTACCTCCTGCTTACAGATCAAGATGTAAGCTTTCCACAGCTGTTCCAGTCACCTTTCCTCCAAGCCTTCACTCCCATAGATTCTAGCTGTCGGGAACCCTAAGACCAACTAACTTTTTTCTTTTATAAGTTGCTTTAGACATGATGTCTTATCACAGAAATAGAAAAGAAACTAATATGTGGCCTTGGGGATTCTTCTGTGTCTGCCTCCCCAGCACTGAGATTACATCTGTACACTGCAATACCCACCCAGCCTCTAACTCTCATAGTCTTAGACAGTTGGTCTCATACTTGCAGTGACACATTTTCAAAGCCTGCTGGTGGCGTGCACGTGCTAGCCTAATCCAATCGCTCATGGCTCTGGAAGTGATTTGCTTACAATGGAGAAGCCAAGCCAGGACCCAAAGCTGACATGACGACCCATTTAGGCTGCTCAAATGTAATTTGCCTTCCCTATAGGCCCCAAGGATGTGGCAGAGAGCTACGAATTGCGGTATCCAGTATTTATAGTAGATGAAGTGGGATGGTTTTTCATCCTGTCTCATAGGAATGTGCTTACCCTCTGGTTCCAGTCACTGGAAGTGCTGGGGCAGGGAACATCCAACAGGTGACACTGTCCCTTGCTCAAAGATTATGTGGGCATGGGGCCGGCCCTACTGACTTGTGACCACATGAAAAGAAAGAGAGTGTCCTGAAATATGTGCTGTCCTCTGTTATAATTCACCGTAATGAGCAGGGAACAAAAGGTTGTAGAGGAGAGGGTTGACGGATGACCGACTTGCCACCCTGTGCTGCGGCTGGCACAGCTCCCGCTGGCGAAAGGCATTGTATATGACTGCTGTAGGTCTCATAGTGGTAAATGAACACTTATGGCCGCTATGGCAACTGGATTGATTATCCCAGCTACCTCAGGACGAGCATGGCCTGGCGTTACAAGAAAGCAGGTGTACCCCTGCCGACTTCTGTCAGAACTCCTCAAAGGTGGTGGGTGCAGAATGAAGTCTCTGATGAATGTACGTCCTCTTCTTCAGTCACTTCTACCCAGTAGAGAATTTGGGCAAGGAAAAATGTATCAGATTGGTGGGGGGGGGGGGCAGGTCATTCCACTGAATGACTGCCTGGCTCACTGTGGGAAGAGTTGATTATTAAGGAATGTGATAGGATGGATAGATGGATGAACCCATGAATGAGTGAGTGAACCCAGGGGTGGGTGAGTTAACTGAGAAAGCGCTTGGAAAGAGGGCTGAGAACCAAGTAGAAACGGGGGTTGAGGAAATCAGTGTGGAATCAAAAGCTATAATATCTAGGCAGGAGTGCTGATGTAGCAAGAAGAAGTGGACTAAGGCACCGTAGCCTGAGCAGTTGGTGGCTGGATTTTTTTTAATGGGCTTCATTACAGGAAACAGAATTGGAGGCTGGAGAAATGGCTCGGTGGTTAAGAGCACTTCATCCACAAACGCGAGTACCTGAGTTTGGTTCTCGGCGGTCACTGAAGAAGCTGGGTGTCCCGTGCATGTCTGTGACCTTCTCTTTGATGAGGAAACAGACAGGAAGATTTCTACAGATTGCTGGCTTCCAGCTTAGCTGAAGAGGCAAGAGCCCCAGGTTCAGAGAGAGACCCTGCCTCAAAGAAACAGGCAGAGAGCACTAAAGGATACCTGATATCCGCTTCCAGTCTCCACATGCACACAGGCTGTGTGCCCACACACACATATTTGATTGCACACACAAGTAATTTTTTAAAAAAGAAACACAATTAATAATCATTTTATTAATATATAAACTCTAGTTTTTCCAATAGCTTAAAAAATGCAACTCGAGTCCCATTGGGAGACCTGGGCACAGTTATATTACATATTGGTTCTCAGCATACCAGTTATCATTCACGACATGAAATTTCCTACCTCTAAGTTTAGATGGGGTCATTCAAACAGATAAATCTAGGGTGGAGAAGAGGTGGTAGCCCTAATGATGCCATATCTCTCTACTGATTGGCTGAAGATACTCCTCTAGATGTTAAACGTGAAGGTATTGTGATTCTTTGCACACAACCCCTAAGCTGAAGCCATCCACAATGGCTTCCCCTCCTCTTGGACATAGCTGAGCACAGCACACAGCCTTCCACGATAGGTGCCCAGCTTCACAGGACCAGTGCTCCTGTGTATGGGGGTGAAATGGCATAGTTACATTAAGCCAGCACTTTCTAAAATGTGTTTGTTTTTAATTCTGCCTTCTCAGTTGTCTTCATAGACACTGTTTTTCTAACTGCCCTCTTCGCACAATTTTAATTCAACAGACACACTGTGTGTTTATGCCTGTGTGGGTATGTTTGTGATTGTGTAGTGTATATTCGTCTGTATTTTACATATAAAAACAGCAATCTTTTAGTTTTGTTCCCAAGAACTAATTTTGCCCCTTCTGCTGGATGATTTTTATGCCAACTTGATATAAGCTGGAGTCATCTGAAGGGACGGAACTCCCATGAATGCCTCTGTCAGATTAAGTTGTAGACAAGCTGGTGAGACATTTTCTTAATTGGTGACTGATGGATGAGTATCCAGCCAATTATCGATGTTGCCGTCCCTATGTTGGTGGTCCTGGGTTCCATGAGAAATCAGGCTGAGCATGCCATGAGGTACAAGCCAGTAAGCAGCATCCCTTCCTGGCTTCCACATCAGCTCCTGCCTCTAGGCTCCTGCCCTGTTTCCTGATTTCCTGAGTGATCGGGAAGTACAAGCCAAATAAACCCTTTCCTTCCCACCTTGCCTTTTGGTCATTGTGTTTCATCAAAGCAATAGGAAGGCTAACTAAAAACTCCCCTCCTCCATTCTGAGATGCATCTTGTTACTTTACACATTGCTGGGACAAAAATATCCAACTCAAGGAAGATAAAAAAGGAAGTGTTTATTTTGGGTCGCAGTTTGAAGAACTAGTCCATGGTGGCTGAAACATGCAATAGATGGTCATACTGCAGTCAGTCAGGAGACGCTGGCATTCAGATTGCGTTTTCCATTTGATGTGGCCTGGGGTCCCAACCTGCGGAAGGCTATCTTCCCACCTCTATTAACCTAATTGAGATAATCCCTCACAGACATAGCCAGAGGCCAGCTCCCTAGGTGATTCTAGATTCTGTCAAATTGACAATCAATAGTCACCATCTCAGGGTATGTTCAGCTCTTTTGAGAAACCGTGGGCCAGAACAAACTAACTGAAAATCCTGCTCCGTCACTTCTTTCCCTTTGAACCTCCCATTCCTGTTTGTCCCTCACTAGAGGACGGCAGGATACTACCCCTGCTGTGGGGTTCACCGAGCATAATGAACCACCAAGGAATGATATCCTGGACCACCTTTGCTATTGAATGAGTTTCTACATACATTATCTTGCTTGGTCCGTACCATGAACCCCCAAAGCACGATACTTTGTGTCATGTTAGTATAAACATCAACCTCCCTGCTTTACTGACGGCATCCGGGATAATTTGAGTGGCCACTTCATTCTCTCAAAGTCCTGCACATGATAGTGTGGGTTGGCCCTGCAGCTTTAGGCCACGTGATCTGGTTCAGACCTCTTCCAGTTGCACCTTCTGCCAGACACTGTTGTGTTAGAATAACCCAAGTGGAAGTTTAGACAGTTGGAGGAGTCATTTCCAAGGGTGTATTCTAAGGAACAAACCACACCTCGGCCTTTCAATCAAATGAGGATGAAGGCTTTCATGCCAAGATTAGGGCCTTATGAGACGAACAATAATGATTGCTCAGAGAAAGATAACTCTTCAGTGATAGCCATGATTCAGTGCTGTGCTGACTTCTAGGGGGAAAAAAAAAATCAAATTCCTACACTGGCTATCTGGACAGCAGTAGACTCAGCAAAAGGTCAAGTGGTGGAGGAGGGGCAGTCTGGGTATTCCTGAGTTCAGATTCCAGTTTTGCCACTTGGCAGCTATGTGCCTCAGTTTCTATGGGTCTGTCCTAATGAAATATTCTTCATAAAGCAATTAGGACAAACTAAGGCAGTCTAGACTGAGCATTCTATAGGGTGCCTGGCCCACAGTCAGTAAATACTTGCAATCCGCCCCCCCCCAAAAAAACAACTCCCCTGCAAGAGCCAAAGCTTATGGTGGAAATACTTTCTATGTGTGGACATGACGTCATTTGGTTGGTTTCAGATGTGTGATTCTTGGCATCTGGAGTTTTTAGCATTGTCTCCCGCTCCACCAAAATGCCCGTCTTGCATATTTCACCATTATTGATTATCGATTATCTTTACTAACATAAGAGGCATTCATTCTTTATTCTTATCTTTTTTGGAGGCATTTAATTCTTTGCACAAGAAACAGATGACTTTTAAGACAAGGACCCAGGCAGTGCCCCTTGCTGAAGTAGAAGAGACCTGGTGGGGCACCCTACATAGTTTCCAGTGGGGACTGATTGGAGTGGATTAATTTTCCATCACTTTGACAAAGAGTTTATCTCAGTTTACCATTCCAAAAGGGGGGTTCATAATGGCAGGGGCGCCTGGCAGCAGCAACTGAAGAAGGAAGTTGAGAGATCACATCTTTGACTGCAAACTCGAATCGAAGAAATTGAACTGGAGGTGTGCATGGGGCGTGGGGATAGGAACTCCTCGAAGCCCACCTCTGACAATGGACTTCCTCCAGCAAGGCTATACCACCTCCCCAAGCAGTGCCACCCGCCGGAGCCCAAGCCTTTACATACTCACACCTCTGAGCACCAGTTTCCCTTCCATCCACAGCAGTCGGGGTGCTGTCTTCTGCACTGCGAATGCTCTTCTGCACAGACTGAGACCATTACAGACAGATTACCAGACTAGGCTTCTCCACTGTGGGCAAAAGAGAGGACCAGCTTTTCAATGAGGAAGAAGACCTGAGAGATGTGTGGGCTCTCTCTCTCTCTCTCTCTCTCTCTCTCTCTCTCTCTCTCTCTCTCTCTCTCTCTCCATCATCCTGGTGAGTTACAGAGAGACACACCTTGGTGCCAAGAATGACACCAGGTCTCTCCATCAGAACAGCCCCCCACGTTGCCTCACACCAGGCTGAGACCTTGTTCTGAGACTTTGTTCCAATGAAGCAAGAACTGTTTGTAAGCAGCCAGGAGGAGGTGGAGGGAATGATACAGCTTTGGGCATGGCTCTCCCCTTGACCCAGAGGGGCTCCCTGGAGTGATGAATGCCAGAGTAGCTACATCAGATAGGCTTGGATCCTGCATAATTACATCTCTGTGGAACTTTACAGAGGGACTCTGATTCTTCTCTCACACACATTTCTCTGCGGCTGGTATTTCCATGGTGACTCTTGAGGCCCAGTAGCCACAGAGCATGCATATTGTATGGGGAGGCTCTTCATCAGCAATGCCAACCTTGCTTTGCCCAACTCCAAGGGACTCGGGTTAAGAATCACTCTGTGATCACCTCTCGCCATCCATCGCAGACAAGAGCAATCTTCCACAGAGGCAAAGATGAGTAACTTCTGGGAAGAGTGCATCCCTTCATTCTCCAAGGGCTGCGCTTTGAGGATAGCTGTGTGTAGCATCTAGCAGCACAGCCTACCCTGCTCCAGCAGGGGAGGATAAAGCTACCAGTTTGAGTCTGATGTTTTATTTATCCATACTGGTAACTTTATGTAGGGGGTATTTCTCTGTTTGGGCCTCAAGGCTGGTTGCGCAAAAGGCGGGGAAACATTAATAAGTAATAGACAGAGAGGGGCTGTCCATTTATAGTCTTCCAGAGATGACCTGGTTTCCATTCCAATGGGAGCGTTAGTGTTGTTTGAGAGTGAGAGGCGTCAGTAGAGGCTTGCACTGGTGCATTTGGGGATAACCAGGAGGGACACCTGCTTGGGCTATTTTTAGAATAAAAATTAAGAAACCTCAGGCAGCCCCAGGGGCCCTCCCCAGTTGGCAGTGCACACACTGTGAGCCCGAATAGCCCGTTTTTCCTGGGGTTGCGTGGGATCACTGTGTTCCTTTCTGTTTGCCTCCAGTGTCTGGTTATTATTAAACCACCCTTTGTGAGAGATTAACTCTGGCTTCCCTCCCAGTGAGGAGATGTCTACGCAGAGCCAGAGCAGGCGGCCAATGGCAGGCACATGGGTTATTTGGTGTCGTACAGGAACAAACAACTGGTTGACAAGCCAGTTCTTCACTTTCTGATGGCTTCCCTTGGCGTGGAAACAAGCTTCCCGTAGCACATGGTATAAATGTTTCCCGATCCTGCCTGCCTTCATTCATTCAGAAAGTATTTCCTAAGGGCCCCCTGTGGGATTTATTATTTCTAAAATGGGGATAATCGTGGTACCTATTGCATAGAATTATGTGGATTAAATGAGCTAATAATGTGTTAAGGATTTAGAACAGTGCCTGGCACATAGTTAGGGCTCAGTCAAGTCAAGCTTGGCTGTGCAATTAAAGGGCTCTTTTTGTTGTTGTTCTAGGTGAGAAATGGTCAGTGCAGCCAGCAGCGTAGAAAGAAAGATAGTTTCTGTAGCAAAGCAGGGAACTGAGTGTGTGTGTGTGTGTGTGTGTGTGTGTGTGTGTGTGTGTGTGTGTGTGTGTGTGTATTCAAATTAGTCTGGAAACAGGCCTTATTTTTTGAGCCAGAGTACCTCCCTAGCCTGGACTTTCTCTACTAGGCTATACTTGCTAACCAGCAGGCCCCAGAGATCCCACTCTTGGACTCTCCAGTGCTAAGATTACAGGCAATCCAAGCACATGCTTGGCTTTTAAATGTGGGTTATGGTTTTGGTGGGGGGGGGCAGTCGGTGTTGTGGTTTGGTTTGGTTTTTCAAGACAGGATTTCTGTGTGTAGCCTTGGCTATCCTAGAACTCACTCTGTAGACCAGACTGGTCTCGAACTCAGAGATCTGCCTGTCTCTGCATCCGGAGCACCACCACTGCCGGGCTAATCCTCATGATTTTAAGGCAAGCACTTTACTGACTGCCCCATCTCCCCAGTCCAAGGGATTCATTGTAATGGGGCTAAACCTACAGACTTATATCGTGATACCATGGTTCACAGAGTGGAGTTCTTTGAATAGTCCTATCAGCATCATCTGAGAACGAAATATAAATTCTGTATCCTTGCCCAAGGATTTCAAGTCAGATATTTCAGAGTTTGGACTAGCAATATGTGTTTGCATAAAGCCTCTGAGACTCTCTGATCCTTGCTAAGTTTGAAAGTAGCTGGCTAGCCTCCTGAAGGGCACTAAGAAGAAAAACTTTAGCAATGTCTGCCTCATGACCTCTACTGTATTTAACATCTACTAGTCCAGTAGGAGGCAGGCTCTGGACAGTACCTCCCGTGTAAGGCAGGCAACAGCCTTGTTAACTGCCAGGGACCTTGTTAGTGCAGGCCCAGGCTGCTTACTGAGCAAAGCCAAGCCAAACCTCAGCTCTCTCCTGGCTTACTGCCAACAGGGTACCACAGCCCACCACTGCCATCCATATGCTAAGGAGCCAGAACTGAGGCTGTGCTAAGTGGGTTTTTTTTTTCCAGAACAACTGTGAGCTGCAGGGCTCCAGGGCACCTCTCATCACGTTGAGAAACGGGGGAGGCCAGCCTCTCCGGGTCCTTTCTAAGCAGATGCACATCTGGTTTGTGTGAGTCTGCCTGTACCCACCCAAAGACAGCCCATGGCCAACAGAATGTATCACACCAGCGCCTCCGAAAAGCTTGTTGCCGGCCTGGCTTTTATTACTGATGTGCAGCCACCTCTGCGATGGGACTCCACAGTTGGAGAGAATTTGAGAACATCCGTCTAGATTTTCCGACTTCACCCGTTTGCCCGGTAGTACAAATTTGTATGCTCCGGAATGGTGGGAAATAAGGAGAACCTATCTCCCCATGCCTACCTACCAGCAGCCCTTCCCTGAGGAACATTCCAGAAGGACAACCGCCATTGTTCCTACAAATGCCTACTGTTCAGGATAGAGTGTTCTATGTCCATAGGAGAGTACCAACCAGATGTGGAGTCAGAGATCAAGACATACGTGTGGATGCCTCTTGAGAGAGGAGGAGGCTGGTTTGTGTTCCAGGCCTGGAAGGTGGGACAGCAGAATCTCAGGAGACAGAGAAAGGGTGTCTTAAGTAATGGGGGATGGAAAAAGTACAAGAGAGGGGACAGTGCTCAAAGGGAGGAGTGAGCGATTCATCTAAATCACCCAGAGCCTAGACCATAGCAGAGTAAGGGAGGACATCGCCTCTTTAAGAATAGGACTGGATGCTTTCTCCACGACAAGAGGTACAAACAGCATTTCTATGGGAGCTAGGAGGAAGTCTGATGAGGAATAGTAAGGGGGTGAAAGTTGTAGCTGTTGCTGTTAGATATCCTTAGTGGGAGTCTTGCTCAGAGACACAACTCCAGGAAGCAGCAGAAACAAAGGAAGAGCTAGGAAGTCAGTGTCTACAAGTCCATGACTGTGAGAGGTGGGAGGAAGCCAATGGGTAAGGAAGGAAATGTTCAAATGAAAAGTTGCATGACAGAGAAAGCATCAAAACTCTCCAGTGGGGTTGTCTTGCATTCACAAAGCACAAGGTCGAATACACTGGGTAGAATGTCATCATATGCCTGTTCCCAGCACCTGGCAGGTAGAAGTAGGATCAAGAGCTCAAGGGCATCCTCAATACATATCGAGCTGGAGGCTAGCCTGGGCTACATGAAACTATTTCAAAACAGACAGACAAACAACTCTCTGGAGCTTTGGGGAAAGCAGGACTGGCCATTAAGTGAATTTTGCTGTAGCTCTGGTTCACAGTCCTGGAGACTTATCAGAGGAGACATTTGTCTCCCATCAGGCAAACACCAGAGGTCCTCAGTATTACATACCAGCCGGGCTAAGAGCATCTAACCATTCCAGGGAGTCTTGGCATGGGATTGAGCCATGGGCTTGGTTCTGAGTCACAAGAGTCCGAACCACCTACTGAGTCATTTGCAAAAGCTGTCTTTTCCTGCGTGGTTTCCCAACCGGTTACCCACCCCAACCAATGGCTGGTAGCTTGCAAGATCTGAAGGGAGCCGCACAGTTCACTATGTCGTAGCTTCAGGCAAACTCAAGTTGTGGATGTCAAACTTGAAGCATGGAAATTGCCTACTTGCTCTTCATGAAGAAACTCGGCACTGGGTGATGGCACAAAAAGCAAGGGGACTTACCTGTTACTCAGTCTCGGGCCTTCTGTCCCTGTCAGTCACTGAGTAAATAAATATGATGGAATGGGAGTTTCTCTAGAAAAGTCTCCGAGTGACCAAGGCCTGATCGCAACTGAAAGCGTGCCTTCCCCAACCTCCTGCTTGCCTTAGTTTCCTGATGGGAACAGAATTTGGTTCAAGTCTGCTAATGGTGCTCCCACCTCTCTCACCTTTCTTTATTGTTTTTTGTTTTGTTTTGTTTTTTTTCTTGAGCAGTTTTACCTCAGCAAGTTTTTACCCTCTCAAACAGTGACCTCGGAAAACATCAGAACATCTTCCCACTCGGGTAAACACTGGCATTTTCAGGGTGAACACTGGTAATGCAGATGCTTCCTCATGATTGGTTGTTTGTTTGTTATGTGTAAGAACCCCATATTGTAACACTGGTTTGGACACACAGCCAAACCAAGTCAGTGCAGTAGCTTCACAGGAAACCCTGGCACTAAGCTCATTAGAAAGAAATGAATATTTAGCTAGCATTGTTTAGCCAACTGTGCAGGGGACGAGCCGTGTCTATCATTAGGCAGAAGAGCTTTGAGAGGAAGCAGAGAACCTCTTCAGGCTGTGTCTCATCTTCTCTTTGGTTCTGGAGTCTTCTTAGGGGTTGGAGACTTAGAAGACATTCTCCTGTAGAGAGCCTCGCTGTGCGGAGAGGCACTTTTGGCACTGTGAAGTCTCTCTGAAGCATTAAGTCTTGGCATCAGGCTCATGAGTTTTGGTACCTGCGCCTATTTCTGGAGGCAAATCAAGGTCACTTGATGCAGAGAAGACACCAACCCTGAAGACTTGAAGGGTCCTTGGAGGCTGAGAGATAGGCAGTCATAGCTCAGGAAGCTGGAGCTCCATCCCTCTCCCTTGCTCTTCCTGGGAGCTGGCTGTTGGGAAGCTCTCCTCCTAGGGAGCCTTAAGAGGAGCGAGAGGAAGAACTTCATCAGGGAGGGTCGGTTCAGATGACAAGTGGCAGGGGTCAGATGGAGGCCTGTATGGTACTCCTTTCTGTCGAGTCAGGGCCTCTAGGATGGTTGTTGTCACGTCGTGGTTGCTCATGTGGCTACTATGCGCTTGGGTCTTCCTCAGCCCACTCATTGGCTTGGAACCTTCTGCTGCTGCAGTCAGATACACTGTCTTGTAAGTCATTCTGACTTCCACACATGCACAGGAACACGTGCGTGTATGCATGCATATACACACTGTAGCCACACAAGCAAGCACACAGAGCAAACTAAATGTGATTTTAAAAAATTTAAAAATATGTGCATGTTTGAAATGCATTTGTAAGGGGAGAGTCCCCCTCTCTCACAGCTTTGTGGAGATGGAAGAGGAATGCTTTTCTACCCTAAAAGAGCGAACTCTGGTCTTAAGAACTACTTTCTCACCTGACTTAACCCTTAAGCAGATCTTTGGGGGCTACACCTAATCTCATGTGAGGCTATTCCATGTCTGTATATCCTATTTGAATCACCTACAGTCAGCCACTAGACTGGGGCCTTCACTCAGAGATGAACAGGTGGCCATCTCTCCTCAGGGAACACATGTTCTCAACGAGTTGGGAATAAGTGATGACAGTCACTTCGTGCAACTGTAGACTTGGATCCTCTGTTAACCTAACAGGGAGAAAGGGACGGAGTGGCTTGGACTCTTGAAGGACTCAGGTGTCTTACATTCTTTGTGAGTGAAGCACAGTCCACTGTGAGGCTGTCTCATTTCTTCCACCAAGGGGCAAGATGAGTTCATGTCTAGAAGTATTTATTGAAGCTAGGTATTTATGATCTCAGGTTCACCTGGCCCCTCAATTCCCTGGGTGAGTTCCTTCCCATACTGTCTCATCCTGGTGGTGGGTCACTCTCTGACTGACTGCCTGGTGGTAGGTCATTTCTTTCCCTCCATGTAGAAAGGGGCTGTGACTACAGACTACATCTTATTCCCACACATACCCCCACACTTCTGACTGGCAGATGTGTGAGAGTCAGATCCCATGTCTACTTGTGGAGACATTGGGAATGGAAGTGGGGGGGGGGGGATAAAACCACTGCCATCTTCCTGTGTAGAAGTGACTGATGAGGGCATAACCCAGGGTCATGTGGCATTTGCTAACTAGAAAAATACGAGTAGAAGAGAGAAGACAGCTATCTCAAGCCCCACCAGAAGTGTTGAGGATTTGATTTCCTCCAGGCTCCCCACTGGCCAATAATTCAGAGTGATGGACAAAACTGCACTGTCCACAATAGTGACCACCAGCTTCATGCTACATTGATCTGAGCTATTGAAATTAAGTGATATTTAAAACTCCAATTGCTTCTCTGTTTTATTTTTTACGAGTGTGTGCATGTGCATGAGGAGAGAGGTCAAGGTCGACATCCTCCTCTGTCCTTTTCCATTTTACATCTTGACACAGGCTCTCCAGGTGAATTCAGAATTTATCAGCTGGCCAGTTGGCCTGCCAGTGAGCTCCAGGAATACTCACGTCTCCACCCCAACTCCACACGCTGGTATGACAAG